>NC_136158.1:4222928-4811778 GCF_965212315.1 Lampetra planeri
GCTTCCTGCACATCTTCGCCCACATGCAGATGAAGCTGGCGCAGGTAGCTAGAACCATTCGCACTGCATACAAAAAGAGTCACGTGTAAAAAAAAAAAGTACTGGTAAAGATTCAGCCCTGCAATTGCTTGCTCACGCCACTGTTGGCGGATGGGCCTCCCATTAGAGGGAGGTCTGCCAGAGCACGTCTGTGTAGGGTAGCTTTTGGCCTACTCTTCCACGCTGCCCAGATGTCTTGGAATCGGGGGGAGCACCCGAACTTGGCCTTAATTCACCGCGCGTGACCTGCCGCCCGAATAACCGTGGTGTCACCCGTTTATATTGCCCGGGATACAATAATAGTCCACAGTAGCCATCCATGTAAGCGTGCTTGCGTTAAGAGTGCATTCAATAACTCGAAAGGCATTCATATTTCACGTATAAAAAAAAGCAACATTAATGAAAGAAAACGTCTTGCTCCCTTGAAATTTGATTAATTCCCTGTTCTCGTAGCGTGGTAGAGTATCCAAACGCGTGACATCTCGCAGTCGGCGCTATGCATGTATGTTCATGGAAGCAATGATTCTCATAGCGCGGTAGAGTATCCCAAATGCGGGACAGCTGCTGATGGCCCCGGCTCGTCGAGGGAAAGTGCTTGCGCGATTTCCCACGATCCGTGATGCGGTCGTCCGCAACCCCCCCCACCCCCCACCCGGTGCACATTGGAGTCTCGAGTCTAAAGATTGAGCACATCCCACACCCCCCCCTCTCCCCACCGGGTCTGCCGGCCGGAGGAGGTGGGGAGTGGGGCGTCAATCCGCTCACGACCCTGCGAAAAGTTGGCACCAGGAGGGGGAGAGAGCTGCTTTTGGGACTGTTAGCAGCAGCTGTAACGTGCAAACAGTTGTTATTGTTGTTCTAGAGCCAACATAATAACGGCCCACGTGATTGATCCATGCATTGCCCTCCGCTAATTACTGTTGGCGGAGCTGAGACAGGAGTTGAAATCCCACGTGTAGATGGTGACGGCCAGCGGCTACGGAACACTCGTTGTTGACTTCCCAATAAAGTTCTAATTGGGCCACCATTTAGATTTATTTATATACAAAAAAAATCCTCATGTTTATCCCCATTGTGATGGGACGACGTATCCGTTCGGGTTTCTCGCAGAGCGCTGCATCCCTTCGTGTCAGAGAGTGGTTCATGGAAGCAGATGTTGCAGAACTTCTTCCGAACTTCATTTAATTGACCTCAAGTCCACGTGCTAGAGGGCAGCACTTTTCAACCCCCACTCCGCCACCGAGAGAAATGTTCGACATGCCACTGGGCTGGGACCATCATCAGCTCGCCGCACTTGAGAACCCAGTTGAATTTCGTTGAATCACGGGGCTCCTGTCAGGATTCAAACTCAGGATCTCGAGCAGTGTGGTAATATTATTATCGAACCCCGGGCTAAGTTGCCTCCTTGACCAGTATGTAATTCGCGGAAGCTTCCAATTGCTAGTTGAGCGCTGTGCCCCCCCAGGAAAAGCCCAACCAGATATTTCAGATATTTCAACCCATCTTCCCGTATTTTTATATGCGGGATGGCCATACTTTCCCAATTCAGATTCACCAAGCTCCGGCACATTGCTCGCACTAGTCCTGGCTTCCTTTCCCCGGTTGCCTGTGCCATCCCGTACCTCTGCGCGAAAAGCTGCGCGCGTTACAAAGTCTACGGATTTTTTTGTTTGAGATGCAATTTGCACGCGTGACGCAGCTGCGTATAAAAAATAGAACAATTTTGTTACTATTTTTATGATTTGGGACTACAGAAAAAAAACGAGTGCCACTTTGTAGGAAGTGAACAGCTGTTGTTCCGTGGAGAGACAGACACACCGTCATGGGAATGTGGAATTTCTGCTCCTGACTCAGAGCTATCAGAGGGCTATGCAATGCTCATTTGATCATAGATTTTATTTTTTCAAGGCAGAAACGTTCAGTAATTTATGCTCATGCGTCATTAAAACTGCTATGTTCAAGATTTTAATGAGGTTGTGTTTGAAGATGTGCATATTTCAGTACCCTAAAAGCAGCGTTATTTGATAAAAGGGCTCTTGCTGAATTTGATCTGCTTCGATATGGTCTATTTTTGCTGACTTATTTATGGAAATGAATGAACATGTGGTGATTTTACAAGGCAACTGAACCGATCACTCGTCATCAAGATACTGGCCGTGGACATTTATGAATGACCTATGACATCCATAGTCATTGTCGACAATCATCCATTCGTCATCATTGTGAATGAACACGGAGACACCGATCTGTGAGTGTTTCAATCTGTCTAATGGGTAGCATCTTGATCTTATATGCCTTTCCTCTAAGGCAGTGGTTCTTAACCTGGGGGGATGTAGGGTGCAAGACATGGCCAGATTTGTTTAAAAGGTAAATCATTGAAACACAAAGTAAGGAAGGGCACGTAAGTACAACTACTTTGTTTCATCAAACCTATGTATTACATTTTAAGCATTTTAACGATTGAGAATGAAAGGGGTGTAAGGCTGCAGTAAAGGTTAAGAACCACTGCTCTAAGGCATATTTCATATACATACATACGGTGTATTCCATGTATCCCAATATAGGTCACTGTTTCAGCAAAAACAATTAGATTTACACGTCGGCTCTTGCCTATTACATCCAAGCAAACATTTTGGCAATCAAGAAAGCAACTATGGTTTGCTGATGAGCTCCAAAATCACAAATCTGTCAAAAGTTATGAAACTTCTTTAAATGTGACAAAAAGTTTGTCGACATTTTAAAAGAATTAATATAAATATAAATTTGCTACGTATGTGCAAAGTGCATATATGCAGCACTCCATTCTCTGCCTCCACGCACAAAAAGCAATGTTTAATTCATAAGCCTATTAGCTATCCAGACCAATATTTTCAATCAGCATTTGTTCATAATATTAGTCTGAAAATCCAATAAATAGGCTGACGGACTAAACAAATATATTTAGCACGTGTGTGGAGACAGCAGGGTGTTCTGCTCATAATTGCATTGTTTAACCCATCCTGGTTGACGGAAACGCGCAATGCGATTGCGCGTTCGAAAAATGTAAGCGGCGTTCGGTGGAGGTCAGCGAACGCAAAATAAAGCCCTCCGATCGGCCCCCACAAATCTCTTGATTTGCTCGCCACGCAAACGGCTAACGTGGCGACGCTGCCGCACCCGTGGCGGCGGCGACCTTTGCACTCCGAAAACAACTCCACCCTCCGGCTCCAGCCTTGCCTTGAAAATGCCTCGCAGTGTTCGGTGGGATGTCGCTGCTGTAGCGCGGTGTGCGCATGACAATGTCTCAGGGCTTTTTTTGTGTCGCTTTTTTCTCTCTTTCGTTTTTCTTTTCTTTTCTCCACCTTTCTGTGTTTGGTTCTTTCTCTCTGTGCCAGATTCACGACATTCGGACGGGCTTTCGTATTCATGTAAGGGATACATGCTTGCCCGTTCCGCCCGCCTGTCCGCCCGCCCGCCCGCCTGCCTGCCTGTCTGCCTGCCGCTTCTTCCCTCCCCTTACCCTTGACCCGCCTTAATGGAGAGGGTCCCCCCCCTTACCTGACCCCGGCACCCCAATCGCACTCTGACGTCAGGAGTCTCTGAAGCGTGCGTCATAAATATCAGACGAGTGTTCCCAGAGAGGGCTATTTTAGCCATTTGAATCCTAGAAAGCTTTTTTTTTTGTTCGCTTCGGATGCTTGGACGAATCGTTATTTAATACAGTTTATTTTTGTTACTGCTTGGGAGAAAGGAAATAATGGGAGTTCCTGGGAGGGGCCAAAAACAAATCAATAAAATCCCGTGCAAATGATAACCGAGGCTCGGCAAGCTTGTGGAAAACACCACACTCTCTGAGTGATACCATCCCACCCATACGTACCATCACGAAACCCACACTCATGCGCCATAGGCCTACACTGCCAACTGAAGTCCGCTCGGCCTTGATGATCGGTGCTTTTAAGGCCGGACAAAGATCATTTATTTTCTCTTCCGTTTAGTTAATTTTTTTGTTAAAATGTTTGTATGTGCCATTCCGCGCTACCGTATCAGCTTTTTTGCTGAATACGGTGCATTAAATTTTTTGGATAGATTGATCTAATGATTGAAAGGGTTAAAACATCTAAAATAAGGTACATTCCAAGCAACGGCCCTTGTTCACTGGAGAGATATAATCTCTCACATGTTGTATTTTTCTGATTTATCTGAAAATCAGGTACACACACCCAACGTGCATTCAGGCCATTGACAACCCATTGCATTCGAGTTCAACTTCAGCGCTGCGATACGTATCTTCTGTTAACCGTTGAGAGTTGACCAACATTTATGCTCATTGGCTGATGCATCAGAACATCGCACGGCAGGTGCAGCCCCCCCCCACCGCCCACACACCCCACCGTCCCTCCTGTCCACCCCGTGCGACTGTGACTATCAGCCAAAAACCACGGAACGCGTCATTCAGCAATGCACGCGCTCCGCTCGTTCACCAGCAGCGGCGTCTCGGACATTCACAATATCGTCGCTACCACAGCCCCCGACTTGCCTCAGCAGCAGCATCGACGTCCAACGTAGAACGTCGTCAATCATCCGCGCCACGACTCCTCTTGGCCATTCTAAATTACGAACCCGATTTCGATTGTTTTTAAACGGTCCCGTGACCTACGCTCACGTAATGGGGTCTGAATGAATGAAGAAGCCGTATTAGCGTTTTAACGCTACGTCTGATTTCACCCGCAAACAGCCTGACGTCAGCTTGCGGTTTTGGTGCAAATGTTTCGTGCAAATGTTTCCCCACTTCTTGTCCTCTCTTTCCTTGGCTCCCACCCCCCCCCCCCCCCCCCCGGTGATGTTTGGATTTGCAACCGAGCTGGCCAAGAGCCTTCCGTCGTGCCTCACAATAGGCTCCGTGCCTTGTCAGTGTGACTTGACTCTGCGGTTTTTCTTCACTCACACTTTGCCCTTCACTAACCGGCGTCCGAGGTTCATTTTAGCACGGCGCTTCCCAACGCTCTGTCTGCGTGCCTCCCTCAACGGTGGGGGGGGGGGGGGAGGAGGCCCCTCTTCCCAATCTTCAGACGAGTTCCGCGTGCTAATTACCGAATGCCTCCATCACCATCGTGCTGGTTGTCCAATGGATGGACCTGCCCACCGCCATATGAATGTGGAATTTCCACCATTGGCTGATGGCCGTAAAGAGGACACGGGCGCTGCTGCCCCCGTGCTCGTTTGAGCGGGGGAAAGCACTTTCACTTTCGTCGTCACGATCATCGGTCGTGTGAGCGGGGAGGACAGTCGATATTTTATTTTTTTCCCCCCGCGACCATGAAGGATTGGTTCCAAGGTAGCGGAACGCGGCACAGACAGACGCCAGTCCCTTCCCCTCTGTAGCTTTCCGCCACTGTCGCGCATTTTTTTCCCCCGGTGGCGGATGAGCTTTCTGATACCGTTAATTGGAATGGAAGCCACGGTTTTTTGTTGTTGCTCTGTAACCACAATTTCGACCGCAGTAATTACCTCTTCAATTGGCTTCCAGATCTCCATGCGCAGAGATAGCGCCTTTGAAACTGGGATCGTCTTTAGGTACGCGTCGGGGAGCATTAATTGCATGTGTAAACAGCAGAGAGGAGACTCTGGCAAGAAGAACATATCAAAGAACACATGTCACAATGGCCCAGTGTTTTTGAAGGCACTGCAATTGCTGATTATAATTACACTTCTTATTATCCCGTATGGCTGATGTAGATGCAGAACAACAAGCACACAATTTCACTAATTTCATGATAATTACACTGCACCGTCACCATCTCTGCCCGTCGCATATCCCCCCTGACCAATTAACCACCCCCGGCCCAAGTGCAGTGTTTGTGCCCGGCGTACCTCTCGTTCTCCCTGGGTCTTCACATAACCGACCATTTCACACGCAGCCATGTGCTCTTAATCTCACGTGGATGTGCCGATTTATACAGCGCACTGAAGCATTTCCCCACGTTTGAAGCAGCTTGCACTTTGTGTTCGCGTGCGTGACGACGGTGTAACCGCCATCTGATATAGACGTCCGCATATCCGACCACTACACATATCCACCTGCTCCTCAGTCCCCAGGGACTCGGATACGCGACGTTGTACCGTACTTTCCGTTGCGCTGGCCAAGGTCGAGAGGTCATGACGTCGAAGCCACCAACGTCCCCGCCATCCCTCCCTTCCTCTTGCTCAATTCCTTCTACGTTGCACATTCGACGTCCGACCTCCGAGCGTCTCGCGGCGTCTCACCATCTGGCATTAGCAATTCCCCCTGGGTTGTCGATCTCCGGGTGCCCCTCCAACGATTGTTCGGATCGAGCGGGGGGGGGGACATTGATTGTTAACGTCGAAGAGAGTGGCTGATGAGGAGGCGCGCAGGCTGGCATTTTTGAGGAGCCGTGTCGAGCGTTTGCACAAAATAGAATCTAACGGCAACGACTGCAACACGCACGACGCAGAATTAACGACGTCCCTCTTTCAGGGTCAATTTCACGACCGCAAATTTTAATTGCTTAACCGGTTGAGTTTAACGTCGTGGGTAAGTGGTCGTGTGTTTCATGGCGGTTGAATGAAAAAAAAAAACACCCCAAAAAGTTAACGCTGGCCATTGTGTGAAGAATTGTGTTAATAAAGAGCACTGAATGAGTGCAGTGAATCAATGAATCGATGTTGAACATTGTGAACGGACACTCACGCATGTCCTTTCCTTTGCCCAGTGTCTGGTTTGACACACACCGGGGCTTCGTGGCGGGTAGGAGGTGTGCAGCTCAGTACCTCGAATTCTGAGGGAGGAGGGGGGGGTGCCCGCCAAACGTAGACAAATCACCCACTCTGCAATGGAAAAACACTCGACTCTGACATCTTGCCGAATCTTGACGCGTAATTCGGTAATCGAAGCCACGGCGTCACTGTGTGTACTATCGAATATGGACACGATGTACGTTGGTTTTTAATCGGTGTAGAGCAGGGGGGGTCAGCGGCCGCAATGAGAAGGAGATCCATTTTTTAGTTGTCAAATTCGGTAAAGAAAAAAACTGAATAATTCAAAAGCCGCAGTGCAAGTGGTGGATACGAGACGGTGGGTCCTTAATAAATAACTGTCACGAAGCAGCAGTCCTTAAAGAGCCACCGCGTGTGGATCCGGAGCGGCAGGTTTTCCGACCGCTGGTGTAGAGTAGGCCATCACAAAAAATGTACTATTGTATTGCGTCATCTTCTATATTCCACTGTCGACATATTCCCAGATCATAAGGACACCGTGTGGATGTTTGTGTAAGAACTCCAACTAATTTTTATTTTACCAGGTGAGCTCATTTTCACAAGCGACCTGGCCACACAAATGATAGCTCAACGAAGCGGCTTATCGTCACGTGGAAATGTATAGCAGCCGAATACTCTAAAACGCGTGATATTGATTCTAAATGTGGAGGGAAAAAATGGAGGACCCGGAGATATATCCACACGACCACGAGGAGAGAGACACACAAACTCCAAATATACAACAGGCATGGGGATCGAACCCACGACCTCCTGTATACCAGGCGAGGTAGTTGACATTTCGCCACCGTGGCGCAAAGATAACCATTGGCATCACAATAACAAAACAATTTAGCGGACAGTTGCCCTTCTTCGCATATATCTGCTCCTCGACTTCAACAAATGAATAAAAGCGCGCCGATTGCACATCCCGTTACCGTCCGCTTATTTATGTGCAAAAGGTAGACGGACGGATGTTTCGCTTGTCCAGCGACCACATGCGGGCCTGTGTGTTTGCGCTGCGACTCTTGCAGGACTCGGCGCAAATTGAGTTGCTGAAGCAGCTGCTGGACCTGCAGAAGGACATGATTGTCATGCTGCTGTCCATGCTGGAAGGTTGGTTGGGTTTTTTTGCCGTTGTCGTTCACGGGTCTTAACAGGAGAGAGCCGTGTTTCAAAGACGTCGTTTTTCACGAGCGTTTTTCTAGCGTAACCGCCGTTGGTTACTGGGACAAGGGTTGTTTTGGGGGTATCCTGGTGCCCCCCCCCACCCCCACCATTGGAATGTAAAATTGCCATCAGTAACCCAGAGCCAAGACTCTTGAGCAAACAGATTGATCTCTTGGTTCTTGTCTGTATTGCGTTGAAGATTAGTTGCCCATATACTTTGGTTAATTTTAAACGCTGGCATTTAGAATTTTGTACTCAGCTGCATTCTGCTTATTCTGCTGAACTTGAGATAATTTTACAGTCATTGCAGTGTCATTTTCAATCGAAAGATTCATCAAAAGTTATCTCAATATTAATTGACTTTGTTGTAAACGTGAGATCCGCTCCATCCATTCCATCCATTCTCAGTCCGCGGATCGATTAATGCCTCCCCAATGCCTCCACGGTCATCGGAGCTTTTGACCATACTTCATCACGCTGTCTCCAGGTAAAAGTTTTTTTCACGAGTTATTCCAGAGGAGGAAAATTTCAGGGCGCTTTCGCGTGGAGTTGACTCAGCCCATTATCCACAAAGGGGTCAATAAAATCGGTACCAAGTTGTGTAACCTCACCCCTCCCTTCACCCCCTCAAACGATCACTTTGCATTCAGGTAACGTCGTCAATGGGATGATCGGCAAGCAGATGGTGGACATGCTGGTGGAGTCGTCCAACAACGTCGAGATGATCATCAAGTTCTTCGACATGTTCCTGCGCCTCAAGGAGATCGTCTCCTCGGACGCCTTCCGCGACTACGACCCCGAGCGGAAGGGGCGCATCTCCAAGCGCGACTTCCAGAAGGCCATGGACTGCCAGAAGGCCTACAGCCCCTCGGAGGTCCGCTTCCTGCTGTCGTGCGGCGAGATCGATGAGAACGAGATGCTGGACTACGAGGAGTTTGCCGATCGCTTCCACGAGCCGGCCAAGGACATCGGCTTCAACCTCGCCGTGCTGCTCACCAGCCTCTCGGAGCACATGCCCAACGACGTGCGCCTGCACAACTTCCTGGAGAAGTCGGAGAGCCTCCTCAACTACTTCACGCCCTACCTTGGCCGCATTGAGATCCTCGGCAGCGGCAAGCGCATCGAGCGTGTGTACTTCGAGATCTCGGAGTCGAGCCGCAACCAGTGGGAGATGCCCCAGGTGAAGGAGTCGAAGCGGCAGTTCATCTTCGACGTGGTGAACATGGGCGGTGAGAAGGAGAAGATGGAGATGTTCGTCAACTTCTGCGAGGACACCATCTTCGAGATGCAGATCGCGGCCGACATCTCGGAGCAGGACGAGGAGGACGGGGAAGAGGCGGAGGGCGAGGAGGCGGAAAAGGAGAGCGTGGACGGGGAGATGGAAGACCACGGCATCTTCTCCCTGGGCTTCTTCAGGTCGGCGGCGGGCACCGCCGTGGGGCACGTCTTGACCGCGCTGTGGATCGTCTCGCCCTGGAACATCAAGCGGCAGCTGAGGAAGCTGATGAAGATGACCTTCAGGGAGATGGGCTCGTCAGTCGCCGCGTTCTCCACCACCTCCGTCGTGACCCTCTTCAGCGTCCTCTACAGCGTGGGGCACGGCTTCGTCCGCATCGTCACGGGCAGCGTCTTCGGCGACAACCTCGTCGAGGGCGTCAAGAAGATGACCGTGACGGACATCCTGGCCGGCATGCCCGACCCGACGCAGGATGACGTTCGCCGGGAGGCGGCCGAGGTGGAGCAGAACGAGGAGGAGGAGGAGGAGGCCACGCAGGACCTCATGGACCTGACGGCGGCCGACGACCAGGCCGACCTGTCAGTGGACATCTTCAACGTGGACCTGAAGAAGGAGTCCGGGCTGGGGGCGGGCGACACTGCCGAGCCGGCCTCCGGCGGCGCGAGCGCGTCGCCCGCCGACATCATGAAGACGTTCAAGGTGAAGGGAGCGCGGAGTTGAGTCGTAGCGGCTGATGGGTGGCTGAAGGTGATGGATGACGATTGATGATGATTGTTGATCATGGTGACCGATGATGATTGATGATGATGGATGATGATGGTGATTGAAAATGATTGTTGATTATAATGATTGATGATGATTGAAGTTGATGATTGAAGTTGATGATTGAAGGTGATGGATGACGATTGATGATGATTGTTGATCATGGTGATCGATGATGATTGAAAATTATTGTTGATAATAATGATTGATGATGATTGAAGTTGTTGATTGAAGATGATGGATAATGATTGATAATGATTGTTGATCATAATTATTGATAATGATTGAAGATGATGAATGATTGATGATGATTTTTTTTATCATAACGATTGCTGATGGATGATGATAAAAGATGATAAAAGATGATTGAAGTTGATTGATTGACCCGCCCATACTGGACATCTCTGAAAAAGAGTTTAACAGCTCATTGGATTCCTCCATTCTAAATAAAGATTCTGATGCTCATGATTGATGATGATGATGATGATGGATGACTGATGATGATGACCATCGTGTTGGTGTCATAGCACCGAGCTGCACTGGACCGAGGTAATAGGTTCACTTGACTCCATGCTGGCATGCGACGAAGGGCAACCTCGGTACTGCAGCACACGGGAGAAGAGGTCGCTTGAAGAGGTCTCGGAAGCAGTTCTGTGACGTCTCCTTCCGCAGACCGTTCGCTAACACGGGGGGCGATGCGCCGCTGTGCCAGAGTTCCAGCGGGTTCTTCGTCTCGACGACGACTGCAATGGGGACTGAAATTGGGGGCGAAACATTTCACGAGCTTTGTATTTACGCGTCCGTGTGCGTGCGTGTACGTGCGTGTACGTGCATGTTATTGCGTGTCTGTAGGTGCACGTGTGTAACGTACGTGCATGTACTTGTGTGTACGTGCGTGTGCGTGTACGTGTGCGTGGGGCCAATTGCCTTTAGCGCGAGTGCGCGTAGCGGTTTGTGTTCGAGCGGTCGCTCGCTAAGCGTTGGATTTCGCTCTCTTGCTGTCCCCTCTTCACAAGGCGGTGAAGAAGGCGCGCACCCTGGAGCCCAGCGTGGAGCCCGAGAAGGCAGAGTAAGGATTCTCTCTCTCATCCCTCGACTAAATCATCAACACGTCGCCCGTGTATAGACCCCACGCGTCACCTGTGTGTAGACCCCACGCGTCACCTGTGTGTAGACCCCACACGTCACCCGTGTGTAGACCCCACACGTCACCCGTGTGTAGACCCCACACGTCACCCGTGTGTAGACCCCACGCGTCACCTGTGTATAGACCCCACGCGTCACCTGTGTGTAGACCCCACATGTCACCTGTGTATAGACCCCACACGTCACCCGTGTATAGACCCCACGCGTCACCTGTGTGTAGACCCCACACGTCACCTGTGTGTAGACCCCACGTGTCACCCGTGTGTAGACCCCACACGTCACCTGTGTGTAGACCCCACGCGTCACCTGTGTGTAGACCCCACACGTCACCCGTGTGTAGACCCCACGCGTCACCTGTGTGTAGACCCCACACGTCACCTGTGTGTAGACCCCACACGTCACCTGTGTGTAGACCGCACGCGTCACCTGTGTGTAGACCCCACGTGTCACCTGTGTGTAGACCCCACGCGTCACCTGTGTGTAGACCCCACGCGTCACCTGTGTGTAGACCCCACGCGTCACCTGTGTGTAGACCCCACGCGTCACCCGTGTATAGACCCCACACGTCACCCGTGTATAGACCCCACACGTCACCCGTGTGTAGACCCCACACGTCACCCGTGTGTTGACCCCACGCGTCACCTGTGTGTAGACCCCACACGTCACCCGTGTTTAGACCCCACGCGTCACCCGTGTATAGACCCCACACGTCACCCGTGTGTAGACCCCACGCGTCACCCGTGTGTAAACCCCACACGTCACCCGTGTGTAGACTCCATGGAGGTCGCCCATCTCACTCCTTGCCAGGGTATGAAGGCAGTTTAGCAAGTGGATTGATTTCCATCAGTTTCCACCTATACGGGGGGTTGAGTGTCACCCTCCCCCCCACCGCCTTCCACACCTAAAAACGCTCATCCCGATATAGGACCACAGAACTTGGACAATCGTCGGAGCCGGTTCCGGCCAGCTTCCCGCTTGTCTGTGGTTGGCTGTGACCGTGCGGAAACTCACGAGCGTCACGGCTGCAAACGTCTTTCTCATTTCCGCGGCATTTCATTTTGAAAGGGAGGAATACAATCAAAAGGACATTTTTGGGGGAATTTGTTTAATTTAAGATGTTCTTGCTCGTCACAGCAAGGAGAACGGCGAGAAGACGGAAGGGGAGGACCAGACCGAGGGGACCCCCAAGAAGAGGAGGCGGCTGAAGCAGCCAAAGAAGGCGGAGGAGACCGAGGAGGAGGAGTCCGTCTTCTGGAAAAACATCACCGCCTACCAGAAGACCTTCGTGGTGAGCTCCTTGTGACCCCAAGTGCTGGGCTGAGGTCAACCTGCCGTGTTTTTATTTTTTACTATATGGGGCAAAAATGTAAAATGTAACGGAGCTGTCGCTCTGTGTCTCCGCGTGCGCATAAACAAACGCTTAATAGAGGTTTGTGGGTTAGATCGCGTAAATATAAATGTGTCGTTAAACCCGCCACCACCCGACACAGACAATTAGTAAGGTTTGTCACGTGAACAGAACGTGCCAATTAGTTGCTTGCACAGCACGCCAGTGTTGTTGGAGAGTAAACCCACCACATTTACAATCTGAGTAGGACGTTTCACCAGTGATCACGACCAGCATCATCAGGCGGACAGGCAGAGTTGTGGAGAGATCCTTCTGCTTCGGTCTTAAAACAAATGCATTGGGTGATGTTCCACAGCCCGTCGGCTTTTGGCACCACCGTTGTATGGGACATTTTTTGGCAACTGAATTAATCTGCCGAAGAAGCTCCCCCAGTTCACGTGTGTGGAGTGAAACCGAATTTTCTGTTCTTCATTTGTTGAAGAAGGCACCCAGGTTTTTTTTGTTTTTTAAGTGAACATCTCCAGAGAGCCAAATATCCCTCGGACGTGTTTTCCGGTTGTTACCGAGCTTTGCCCAGCACGAAGTCCAACGTTTCACTTGACAACTGGATTCTCCGAGCACGCGGGGCAAAACCTCGGACATCGTTCCCGGCGGACGCATGAGGCAGCACGGGTGATCTGCTCCTTCGCCTGCCACCGCCCGGCAAATGGGACGCGACCTAAGGAGGAGGGAGCTCTGTAAAGAATGCTTCACAGTTAAGAGGGCGGCCGTGTGCCGACTTGATGGATGGACGAATTTACAAAGCGATGGGCTCGCAGATTAATAAAAAAAATTAAAATATTCATGAGCTGGCCGGGTGGCTGGGTGGGTGGGCGATACGTAGTAGCGGGACCCATGGGCATTGCTGGCCGGGTGTTATTTTTGTTGGCGCTGTCAGATTTCTGAACTCGCTTCAGCTTAATTGCTGCCCATGTTCAGGACGCGTGCACGTTCAGGACGCGCGCAGTAATTGTGTCGGCGCACGCGCGAGAGATCCATTCGGAGCTCACCATCGCTGGCACGGGAGGACTGGCCGCTTGGCGAGAAGCTCGAAGACGCCGTGGTTGTTGACGCACACGACAATCCGCACCTTCCCCACTGTGGTGGGATTACCGACGCACGAATGAAACGAGATGCCGACCGCATGGGATCATCTCTTTAAACTGAGCCGTCCCTCTTCGGTTTAGTCGGTTGCCCCGGGTTCCGTTTTGCTTTCCTACTTTTCGTGCATTGCGCATTGGGAGCCTAGGATGGAATGTGCATTATAAATTTGAATCGTTATAATCAGCACGCGCAACGCCACGATGCGCCGCGTAACACGCTGCCGTGGTTACGTTCGACTTCGAACGAAGAGGAACAAATTACAGAAATGGGAATGCAAAAATTAGAGATGAATAGATGAGGAATGTGGAATTAGGGGTCGGTCTTCCCCGTCTCAGACACGAGAGAGAAAAGCGGCTCAGACGGCTAGAAGGGGGGTGGGGGGCAACACGCCCTCCGTAAGACGAGAGAAAATCCACATGGGAAGAGGAAGGGCGAGATGCGGAAGGGAAGCACCAGTTTTCAGTTTCAGTTTCATTTATTAGGTATAGCCCTGTGAACAATTCGGCTCTTGAATCGGGTGCAACTGCAACAAACAAAAAACAAAAACATGAACAAGAAAACATCTTAAAGTGACTACGTGACTATGTGAAAACAGAAAATCGAAGAAAAGACAGCAAAATATTGCAGAAAAAGCACCGTACACCAACGCTGTGTGCAAAAATCCCAGTGGGATGCAAGTCAAACAACAACAACAACCACAAGACAACTTAGATTAAGGCCATCAGTCTAACTCCGTACTACAACAAACAAACATGGCCAGGGGTGGAGGACGAGAGGCAGACCTAGATAGAGGTGGCTCGAAGTCTGAAGGCCTGTGTGGGGGAGTGGATGTGGACAAAGTGGAGAATCCTGTTGTGTGTACGTTGAACTTCTTTCGCGCCGTACGCAGCCATCCGTGCTAATCGGAGGTGCCGGGCGGGGGGAGGAAGGACGGCAATGAATGAGTGGAGAGGTGTGGGACAGGCACGAGCCCTTAGTAACGTCACGGTGGTGGGGTGAACAAAATGGTGCGGGCGGGATGGAATTACAGAAGGCGCCGTGTGAATAAGATGGGGGACCAAAGGCAGATGAAAACATTCGTTGTCGAGTTTAATCGAGGCCCTAAATTGTGACGGATCTTGCAATCTCCAGAGAGTGAATCTTTACATACCTGATAAGAAAATGCATATATATTATGCCCAGACGCGTACGTACGCGTGTTTGATGTTTAGTGGGTGAGAATACTAATTTGTTCAATTATCTTTCAATCCCTGTTGAGCGTGAAATTTGCATGGAGCAGTTGAGTACAAATTAACGGGAGGGTGTTTATGCCTGTCTCTCTCTCTCTCTCTCTATGCTGGACGAATGAATTAAAATCAATTTAGGGTGAAAAAAAAGAAGCTTTTCCTTCTCTCGCTAAATTCGACTTGAAAACCGCAAAAAGAACCGTGATCGGGGAGACCTCTTGAGCGTAAGCAACAGCGAGAGTGGTGGCAAGCAAGCGGCGACACTGCTCATCTCCCGCCTTACCCCGAGAACCAATTTACACAGAGGAAGGGGACCACAAGAGGTGGAGGGGATGTAGGATGAGCAACAACAGGAGCATTGAAAGTGCGGCATTGTTGTTTGGGAAAATGGAAGGGCCTTGAAAGAGAGGAAGACCTCGCAGAGAATTGCTTGTCGACGGCGAGGACATCATAAGAGATCGGTGCCAGAAAGACGCGGCCACTGCTGGAGAATAAGTGGAAACAAATGGCAAAATGTTGCAGTGGAGACCTACGGGGGTGATCTGCCCATGGGTCGTGATGATGATGAAGGTGGGGGGGGGGGAGCAAGGCCGGTTGGGATTTCACTCGCCACCAATTTTAGCCGTGACCGGGGGACCGTACTCAGGTCGCCGGTTTCGTAGCGTGGTGCGCTAACCACTGTGCCACCCCTCGGGAACATAACCATTGTGTGCGTATTATTATCGTACATAATTGATGCATGGAATTGTACTTAATATGGGAGTTAATTTTCGTAATTATATCAGCTCATTGTAAGGTTCGGTTTATAGTTGTTCTCTAAATGTAATGGGTTTTTACGCGGCGGTTAGGCTTTGTTTACATTATTTAATTCCCAATAAACATTTTGTGTGCTTTCAATATCTCCAAACCTCTTCAAAGCCTCATAATTGACGTACCAGTTTTAATCTTGCAAACATTGAAGCACGCACGCACACACACACACATGCCACGTGCTCTACACTGTGCGTCTTTGATGTTGGTTTCTTTTTTCAGAATTCATTGGCTCGGAATTTCTACAACCTCCGGATGCTGGCCCTGTTCGTCGCGTTTGCAATCAACTTCATTCTTCTCTTCTACAAGGCAAGATGCCACCATCATCACCACCACCACCATCATCATCGTCACAATCCGTGATCTGCTTACCCCGCGATGGACGGAAGGGCATCCATTAAAGGGAACTCTACAGAGCACCTCTCTGGCAATATTTGGGCCTACTCTTCAATGCTGGTCAGATAACTCGGAAGAAGAGAGAATATGTAAGGTGTGTTCCTTTGCTGACATGGCTCCTACCCTGTGGAATTCTCTAGGTTAGAAACACTTAGTCTGTGCCGCTCTCCATTTGCCCGGGAGAAAAGTGGGGTCAAGTTTTGCCCACTCCTGGCCCCAGCTGGTTCAAGAAACTTAGCAAACTAAACTCAGGGATTGCCCGACCCTCAACATTTTCAAAACAAACTTAATTCCCCAAACCTGTTTCGCCTGGCATTCACAGACGAAAACTAAACATTCTCAAATGTACATTTGTAATGTAACCCGGTTACTCTTCTAAGTGTGTATGTACGAATGTTGAACTTCCTTCGCACAGTACATAGCCAACCGTGCTAATCGAGTGCATGCTTGTAATGTTTGAACGGAGGACGAGAATGTTACGTCGAAGGGACGCCTTGAGAGAAGTTAATTTTGATTGGTTTACATTCCGCTCGGGCTGCAATCCCAAAAACGACACAAGCCCAGATCGGCGCGGTCGGCCACGTGCGGCGCGAAAGAAGTTCACCGTAGATGCGTGCGTTGCATCTTGTCGCTCGGCACTAATCCTGAACGCTCCGAACGCCGGTGTCTCGCGCGGCCAGGTGACGACCGACCTCAACGAGATGGCGGAGGAGCTGGAGGAGGCCTCCGGCATCGACCTCGACGACCTGCTGGGCTCGGCCGTCGGCGACGATGACGACGGAGGAGGAGGAGGAGGCAATGGCGGAGGCGGCGGCGACGATGACGACGACGACGAGGACCTCTCCTACTTCATCCTAGAGGAGAGCACGGGATACATGGCCCCGTCGCTCAAGTTCCTCTCCATTGCCCATACGGTGCTCTCCATCCTCTGCATCATCGGATACTACTGCCTCAAGGTGCGCTGGCCTGCTGACAGGGACGGGGGAGGGGGGGCGAGCAAGGGGATTCATGGTCGTCCATTACACGCGTGCGTGTGTGTGCGTGTGTGTGCGTGTGTGTGCGTGTGCGTGCGTGTGCGCGCGTGTGCGCGCGTGTGCGCGCGTGTGCGCGCGTGTGCGCGCGTGTGCGCGCGTGTGCGTGTGTGTGCGTGTGTGTGTGTTGTGGGGAGCGGTGGTGTAGCGGTTAGCGTGCTGCGCTATGAACCTGGCGACCCGGGTTCGATTCCCGCTCACGGCCAACACCACTGTGACGATTATCTGAACCGGTCCTGGGCCTCCCCTAGGTCGACTCAGCCTCAAATGAGTACCTGGTGCGATGTGTAAACATCACCGATAGGGAGACAAAAGCGGCCGGGCGTGGTACTGGCCACCCACCCCCTCGTGTGCCGTGCCGGCCTTCATAGGTGCTCGCTAATAGCACTTATCCCTGGATTCTGTAAAAGGCTATACGGGGGATCTTTGTCTTTGTATGTGTGTGTGGGGAGCGGTAGTGTGGTGGCTAGCACGCTGCACTACGAACTCGACGACCCGAGTTCGATACCCGCTCACGGCCAACACCAGTGACGATTATCTGAACCGGGTCCAGGCTTCCCCTAGGTTAACTCAGCCTTAAACGTGTGGCGTGTAAACATCGCCACTTGGGAGATAAAGGTGGCCGGGCGTGGTGCTGGGCACCCACCCCTCGTGTGCCATGTCGGCCTTCATGGATGCTCGCTTAATAGCGCTCGCCCCTAAAGACTGTAAATACTCTACGGGGGGACCTCTGTGGGTGTCAATCTGATGCACAATTCGTTGTTTTGCGCAGGTGCCGTTGGTCGTGTTCAAACGGGAGAAGGAACTCGCCCGGAACCTGGAGTTTGACGGTCTGTACATCACGGAGCAGCCGGACGATGACGACATCAAGGGCCAGTGGGACGGACTCGTCATAAACACCCAGTACGTGCGTGTGCGCGCGCACGCGTGCAAGTCCTCCACGTAATGCGTGCGTCAACGGAGTTACCCACACGCGCCAGATGGCCCAGCGGCAGAGCGAGCGGCTCGCAGTCGGAGCATCAAACTTTGCGGGGAAGGAAACCGGTGCTTCGTGGAATTTCTGCCACTTGGCTCAGGGCTGTGTTAACAGGAGATGAGCGACTACTGCATCGATGCTCATTTGACCGGGAAGTCACTGTCGATTTTGATGATCTGAGAGTTGCTGCGATATCGTGTTTCACGATGCGATACGATAAAAAATTTCCCAATTGCACTATGTGAGTCCAGTTTGACCATGGGAGTCCAGTTTTACCATGGGTAGTCCAGTTTTACCATGGGAAGTCCAGTTTCACCATGGGAGTCTAGTTTCACCATGGGAGGTCCACTTTTACCATGGGAATTCCAGTTTTACCATCGACGTCCAGTTTTACCATGGAAGTCCAGTTTTACCATGGGAAGCCCAGTTTTACCATGGACGTCCAGTTTTACCATGTGAGTCCAGTTTTACCATGCGAAGTCTAGTTTTACCATGGGATGTCCAGTTTTACCATGGGAGTCCAGTTTTACCATGGGAAGTCCAGTTTTACCATGGGAAGTCCAGTTTTACCCTGGAAGTCCAGTTTTACCATGGAAAGTCAGTTTTACCTTCCTGAAATAATCTTGATAATCACTGGGGTCTTTCCTGAGAGAAAAAATATATAATGCATAAAGACAATGCATAATAATTGGTAATAACATGGTTACATGTTTTAACCTCTTATTTAGCCAATCATCCCTCTGTGGATCAATGAAATACGCACACATTTAAAAAAAATATACAATTGTCCTCTGGATAGATTGGTCCTGACCATTGAAATGTATAATTTCCACAACTGGTTCAGAACCACCAGTAGGAAATGCTCACTTTAACACAATTAGGCTTCCACCGTCAGGGACAGCTGACGCTAAAACACCAACACACATCACCCATCGTCGGTAACAAGAGCTGATGCATGCCTCTCATTTTAACTGCGTTGCTTTTGTGCTCGCAGGTCATTTCCCAACAACTACTGGGACAAGTTCATTAAGCGCAAGGTATGAAAGTGAACACTAAGGACGTGCTTCGGGCAGAGCGGACTAACAACCGTTGCAGTGTTTAAAAAAAAAAAAGGACGCTTCTCCGGTCATTAAATAAAGAACATTAAAGTGAAATATGTAATCCCGTTATGTGTAAATTCACCACTGAGAACCGTGCTTCTGCTGTGGCATACGGAATCGCACGTTTGTGCGCCCGAGAGAGGGGGGGTAACGTTGAAGCGGACACACAAAGAGGCCGCATTAACGTCACTTGTTGGATAAGCACAAAGTGGATTATGCAAAGAGGCGAGCGTGGCGATGACTTATCGTGCGAGCGATCCGACTAGTTGCCGCGATTCAGCACCGCGCTGACATTAAACCGGTGGGTTTTCACTTTCTGACGTCGGAGCGTTTCAAACGAGTGCGGTGTGTGTCGCCATGACAACCGTGTTGAAGTTCAGATGGATTAATCCCGGACTATAGAATCCTAATAATACCAAGCTTGTGTGCGTATGTAGTTGCATCGCCAATAGCTCAATCTGCTCTCTATATATACCCAAGGATCGCCACTTCGATGTCATCTGCTAACGAGGCAGTTGGAAAACAATGGTGCAAGTTGACCCCTCTGATCAGCACTGTTGGCTACGTACGGTGCAGAAAAAGTTCAACATGCACCCGTACAAAGTTTCTGATATTTCCCGCGTATGTCCAACCCAGCGGTAAACAGCGCATGGGTTCACCACATGCGGTCGATCGGCATTTCACGTGTGGGGGGGGTAGAGTGTGGATATTCCGCCTCTTCCAGGGTGTCTGGCCGGTGTAGAAGAGTAGGCCAAAATAACTCTGAGCGGAGGCCCTTTCTGGCTGCAGGAAGTAATTGCAGGGCTGCACTTTTACCTTCATCAATAATACATGATACCTTTGAGAACACCCTTGATCTTTCTTGTTTATATTTCTCATTTGCGAATATTCAACGGCATGGCCGTCGCTCCTCGGTCTGATAACTAAGGGAATATTTTAGCTCTCCCCAGTCGTGCCGCGCGTCGATGCGTGATGTCCGACGTTTCGTTCCACTAGCCGGGAAAGCTTGCTCGGGGAGAACCGCACCTGGTTAAACAAATTGAACTTGAAACTCGAACTTTTAACGCTTTCCCTCGATTCAACGTAACCCGTCGCTGTCGTTGCATCGGCACGCAGGTAATGGAGAAGTACGGAGATTTCTACGGCCGCGACCGCATGAGTGAGCTCCTGGGTCTCGACAAGAACACGCTGGACTTCAGCAAGGAGATGTCCGCACCTGAGGAGCAGGAGAGCCTCCTCACCATCATGTAAGTCTGGAAGGTTCCATGGTAACAGCCGAGCGTCGGTGTGTGTGTAAGTCAGGCAGGGTCCATGGTAGCAGCCGAGCGTCGGTGTGTGTGTAAGTCAGGCAGGGTCCATGGTAACAGCCGTGCGTCGGTGTGTGTGTAAGTCAGGCAAGGTCCATGGTAACAGCCGTGCGTCGGTGTGTGTGTAAGTCAGGCAGGGTCCATGGTAACAGCCGAGCGTCGGTGTGTGTGTAAGTCAGGCAGGGTCCATGGTAACAGCCGAGCGTCGGTGTGTGTGTAAGTCAGGCAGGGTCCATGGTAGCAGCCGAGCGTCGGTGTGTGTGTAAGTCAGGCAGGGTCCATGGTAACAGCCGAGCGTCGGTGTGTGTGTAAGTCAGGCAGGGTCCATGGTAACAGCCGAGCGTCGGTGTGTGTGTAAGTCAGGCAGGGTCCATGGTAACAGCCGAGTGTCGGTGTGTGTGTAAGTCAGGCAGGGTCCATGGTAACAGCCGAGAGTCGGTGTGTGTGTAAGTCAGGCAGGGTCCATGGTAACAGCCGAGAGTCGGTGTGTGTGTAAGTCAGGCAGGGTCCATGGTAACAGCCGAGTGTCGGTGTGTGTGTAAGTCAGGCAGGGTCCATGGTAACAGCCGAGCGTCGGTGTGTGTGTAAGTCAGGCAGGGTCCATGGTAACAGCCGAGCGTCGGTGTGTGTGTAAGTCAGGCAGGGTCCATGGTAACAGCCGAGAGTCGGTGTGTGTGTAAGTCAGGCAGGGTCCATGGTAACAGCCGAGCGTCGGTGTGTGTAAGTCAGGCAGGTTCCATGGTAGCAGCCGAGCGTCGGTGCGTGTGTAAGTCAGGCAGGGTCCATGGTAGCAGCCGAGCGTCGGTGCGTGTGTAAGTCAGGCAGGTTCCATGGATAGCAGAGAGCGGCTTGTGTTTGTTTGGGTGGGGAGACCTTGCTACACAAAGTGACTGTAAGGGTTTGTTTCTCAGGCTGGAGCTGGTGACCCGGGCATTCGCATTATATTTCTTTGTCTGTGTACACCTATCAGACACGTAGAAGTTGCATGCAGCTGAAAGTGCCATCATAAAAACATGAGATTTTGATTCTCCACTCCCACGCTCGTCACCAAGGAGATAAAACTAGGTTATTAAGTGCCACAAAATTGATGGTCTCAGCAAGCCAATTATACTAATCCCAGCGGGTGACCAGGTGAAAGGCAGGACAGAAACAATTATTATGGAAAGTAATGATGAGAGGCATTTAGCGATGCATCGATTCATCGATTGAAGTCGGTTATTACGCTCACAATACACATGTCGAATAGTGCTCGTGTTGCTCTACTTTGATTCAGATTGTAGTATCCGCTATTGCATGAGATTAGTTCAGTGCCGTGATGGTTTTGTGAGTTGCGTTGGGAACCCAGTCACTTGACTTCTGAGTTCAAGACGTGACCAATATTATTCGTAAAAAACTTTTTTTTTTCCTGGTCAGATCATGTAAATATACATGTGTCGTTAGCCCACCACCACTCGACGCAGCCAATTAGTGAGGTTTGTCACGTAAATAAAACGTGTCAATTCGTTACTTATTCTGCACACCGGTGTACTCAAATTGAAAATCTTGTGGGTTTACTCTCCAACACACCGGTGTGCTGAAGTTGTAACGAATTGCCACGTTTTTTGTTTACGTGACGACCCTTACTAATTGGCTGTATCGTGCGGTGACCGGTTAACGGCACATTTATATTCGCGGGATTGAACCCAAAAAAACCTTCATTATGAATTGAGCCCTGGCCGCAGTTCCAATTCGAGTAGCCAACGGTATCCGAATCCGCCCTCACTGCCGCCCCAAACATCCCCCCTTCAACCAGAAACAGAAATCTTTAGTTATACTGCAGGAGGAATCCGATGAGCTAGAAAGCTCTTTTCCACAGATGTCCACTCTGGGCACTGGGTCAGAAAGTTACAATAAACAATCCGAAAGCACAATAGGATGTGCAAAGTTTATAAAAGGTAAGCGAATCACTTAAAAAGTATATATATGTTTATTTTACCAGGTAAAGCCCACTGAGCTATTAGCTCTTTCGGAAGCGACCTGGCCACAAATGATAGCTCAACGAATTGGCTTATCATAAGAACATTTATCGCAGCCAGGTAATCTAAATTCTCCAAATAATCTCATCCAAATAATATAAACGCGCCCTTAGAAGCATTGAGAAGTATGCTCCAATTACGCCCAGAACTGACACACTGTGGGGAGCCTTCATCTAGCAGTGGACTTGCAAAGGCCTGGACATTTACATGATCACCTATAACAATGGGTTCACACAACCAGGGCCAGATTAAGATTGTGTAGGCCCCTGGGCTACAGGTACTGTGAGGCCCCCAGTAATATTTTCCAAAGGAAAACAAAGTTGAAGAAAAATACAATTAATTTTCACAAGGCTAACAACAAATATAATTCAGCATTCACAAATGGCATTTCATCTCTGGAGGCCCCTGGGCTGCAGCCTTGAAAGCCCCGTGCCTTAATCCGGCCCTGCACACGACCCCAACGGCCACCAGAGACGCTACATCCACCGCGATCGCCACGATACGAAAAGTGAAAATACCCCCTTGGCCAAAATTCAGCATTTACGGTGACATCGCAGGGAACGGAAAGAAAATCTTAATAGGCCTTGATTGTTATTTTCAGGTTAGCCTCACTCTTCTCTCTCTCTCTCAGAAGGGTCCTGCCCCCCCTCCCTGGGTATGTTTGGCCGGTTCCGTTCACGAGTATGTTTCCAACGTGGGATTGGCTCGCCACTACTCGGCTGCGTCGTAGTCTCGACGGGCTTCGGGACACGCGCGTGTGACGCAAACGACGATGTTTGCGCACCTCACCGGATCACGGAGGTTTAATTTGCGTGACATTTGAGCGGAGATTAAAGCAACGTCACCGTATCTGCCCCCCCCCCCTCTCAGGGTGCACGTATTTGCATGAAGGCAAATAAATGCCCAGTTGGCCGTGCCCGTCAGAGGCTGTCTTGCGACTCAAAGCGATGGCGCTGGGATTATAACGGCGGCAGTTCGTAACGTTTCCAGCGCAACACACAAGGCGGCTTCGAGCAATCCCGGGAACAGTGTTCGTGGATCGAGGACAAAATGCAGAGTCCGTTATTGGTGATGTAGTTGAAAAGATTAAATGCGGTTTAGTTTCATGCTTCGTCAAAATACGAAGCTGTGTTTTTTTGACGCCGAAAACATTCGTAGTGTTTTTGTATACCGTATTTTTTTTGCCGACATAGTTACGTGGCTTTGCGAGCCAGCGAACACTGCATTCTTGTTTCGCATTCTGAATTCATGAGGATAATGGTGCTGAGGATAATGTGGAGCGGTGGTTAGCTTACTACACAATGAACCCTGGTCACCCAAGTTAGATGCCCTGCCATGGTTATCGTCAGTAGCAAGTGATATCTGAACCGATCTTGGATCCCTTCAGCGTACTTCACCGACCCTTAATGAATGACCAGAATGGTGAAGTATGGCTAAACAACCCCCCACGACTGGCGTGGCATGCGGAGACCATCATTCAGCAGTGGATTGATAAGGAGATGTTCATTTTATGTCCTGTCCCATTTCGAGGGATCATTTTTTGTTAAATATTGCAGAACACTGATGTGTAAAAACCACAGTTTTTTTATGCAGTGTTAAAACCACAGTTTTTACAATGCATAAAATGAGCATTGTTTAATGTTGTGTAAGAGATGCCTACGTAGGTTTTGCGATATCATTTTTTAGGACCATTCCCTAATATGACACAGGTATTCTGATGATTTAAACAGTTGCAGAAGCGATAACACAAGACAATTGGTGGTAACATAAAAAAAAAAAACTTCTTAGAATTTAATAATGCTTAACATGTTTAACATTTCAAAAATAGTAATTGAATTTGAATATGCCGCGTATAGATGCTAGTTATGACAATTATATACGTAATATTGCCTGCTAAATATAAATTGTTGGACGTAATGTGAGATTTCGTACTTCCCCCGTGCTCATAATTACATAAGGTGTCAGAATTTTATTGAATTTGTCTCCACGCTTTGTCACAACCAATGTCACTCCAGAAACTTTGTGAGGCTTGCTCAAGCAAACTCTGTCATCATCACAAGCGCAATGCATTGTTGGAGATGCATTTTCGAATTGTGTCTGCCACTAACAGCCATTCGACTAAAAAATGCCACTCGTTTGTTTTCAATAACCGCCACCCCTGAAAGCCACACTAAGCTGTGTTCATTTTCGCTCGTGGTCTGCTTCACAACGCTAGGTCAGTCGGGCCAAATTTGTACGACGATTTGCTTCTGAGGCTTATTCGTTAAAATTGGAGAGTTCATCATTTTGCGTTTTTGCAGATTTTGCGCCCAGATTTACACCCAAGAATCCACGTTTCCATTTTAAATAATTCCCATTAAGACCAGTGTAAGTAAAAGGCCCCTTTCATGCACGTTATTTACAGCAGTGTTCGCTATGAACACAATTATTATAATTTCGTGGAGCAGCGTCTTTAACGGGAAATTCCGATTTCACACCGCTGGACACACGAGGCATAGTTGGGTCAACCGCCGTGGCGTAACGGTCAGTGCGATGGACTTGCGATTGATTCGATATTTGCGGCACGGCGGTTGAAAGAACGGTGGGGCAAGTTTTTGTTTAAAACACAAAAATCCCCACCAACGACTCTGTGCACCCGACCATCTCAGTGGGTTCACCACAGCTCGTTGATGAGTGGGGGGGCCACGTGTGGTGGGGTAGATTGCCAGTACTCCCACCTCTTCCCGAGACTCTCTGGCCAGCGTGGAAGAGTAGGCCAAATACCCCGCTGGAAGGGCTCTCCTGAGCTCTGTCTGGAAGGGGGGGGGGGGTTCCCTTTCGCAGTGGCGCGAGCGAGGAATTGCAGGGCTGCACCTTGATCGTAAGTTTCGGACACACGTCTCGGATAAATTCATTTGTTAGTGGGGCTGATGAGATTGTAAAAATAGTCACTATCATTAGTCACCACTTGGTGAAGTGGTTGCTTTAAGCATACACCGCTGCTTTGGTCCTATCCATTAAGCACGTGGAATGCTCTCCACGGTGATGAAGATCATTATTTTTTCCCTCATTGAAAGAACAAAAGAAGAATGCAATCGTGTCGTATTTTCTGAAGTGCGTGAATGCATTGGGCACGTTTCCATTATCTCCTTTTAAAGTGTAGAACACGTTTTAGAAACACATTTGACGATGTTCTCATGTTTGCTCAACATCCTCCCCGATTTTGATCAGTAAAAAAAGATATCTAAATCTCCTCAAATATTTAATGATGTCTAAGTTCATAACCCAAAACAGGAAAACGTGAACTTCTATGTGTATTTGATGTGTGATCTGAAACCTCAGCCATTAAAAAGTAAAGCTGTTTTTCATGATGTGATTTACATGCTATCTTGAATTATGTTTTTTTTAATGCATAAAAATACGAATTAATGCACCACTGAGGTCCTGGGTTTCAATCCAGGCAGCTGCATGTGAATAAACTGGGTCCTTAAGTTGAATAAATTGATCGCCTAAGCCCGGCTTCCAGCGATGGCACAAAAAACACCATCACATTTGGTTCTGCTGATAATTTGGTTGAATTACAGCTATTGAGAACAAAATTATCCGTTTGACTCCCATGGACTTCACTCGTATATGCAGGGTGAGTGGGGTTTGCGCTGCTTGCTTCCGTGTGAACCAGAGGTCACTTGAATGGATCTCAGAGGCAGCTCTGTGAAATCCACTTCTGCGGGCTGTTTTCTAACGGAAGGGTCGACACTGCTCTGGCGCAACATCCAAGCGGATTCTTGGTCTCGTGATGACGCGACGACAATAACACAATCTTGGTACAATTCGGGGGGAACATTTTTCGAAATAAATGTTTTATTAAATATTTGCTGTTAATATACAGTACGTAAAAAAAAGCATAATTCAATGTTTATTTTAAATGATTCTCAAATCTTGTTGAGATCACACGTGTCTGTTTGAAATGAAGAGCCCTTCATTGCAATGAAACAGAGTATGTTGCTTGCTGTTCATCGCTAATCGTATGTTGTCCATTTCATAACCCTGTTTTTCTCCACGACGCGCTTGCACTGTGAAGCGGGTTATTTACTGGAAAGCAGAAAAGGTAGACCCATCATTTTGACTCTCTTCTCTTGGTGTGTTGTTGTTGTTGCATGCTCTTAACGTTGCTTTCCTTTTCAAAGTGTCCCCCCTTCCCCCCCCCCCCCACTCTGCTCTCCCGGGTCGAACCTGTAAACGTTGCTCCATTCCGTGCAGGGGGTAAAACTCCACTCCAGTTGCTTGCAGTGCAGATACAACTATTTTTGTCCTTATTACCGTTTTATTTCAAATCAGTCATTTTTGACACCCTCCATTCGCCAGGCGGCAAACGCAGCGAGGTGACAGGTTTCTAGTTTTCGGTTTCATCAGGGAAGAGAATTCTTGGAGAAGCTACCACCACTTTGGAAATCGTGAATACTCTACAGAAGTATTCACGATTTGCTCGATAGCGTAATCAATCAACGTCTGTTACATTGGGACAGTTATTGCTATTTGTGGAATTTAAATTCTTCATCACTTATGAATCATAATATATTTGGGTTTTCACGCCAGTACACAACGGGCGAATCACTTGAATAGTTATATTATAGGGCCTTGAACGTCCACTTTACAGCTGATGGTATTTGCTGGTAATTCACGATGCAAATTACTTAAATTACCACGTTGTTTTTAGTAGGAATCAAACCGTCAGTATCTCCCAGGTGACTCTATCCTGGAGCCCATGTAAACACAGTGGCGACTGGTGGGTCAACATTTATTTTGCGAGGTGGTGGCAGCCCGAGGAGGCGTTCATCCAGCAGTGGACCGTGACCCATGGCTCGTTGTGATGACGAATTGAATTTGATGGTGGGACAATCTTGCCTCGACGCCCCATGCCAGGCCAGCCACCGCTGTGTAAATGCCTCGATGCTGACGGTTCTGATCACTAGGATATCAAGTCTATTGGTGTAGGATGAATCAACAATGGGGATAATATTGCTGTACTCATTGCACCATTTTTCTGGCACTTTATCCAATTGTCACACTTATTGGGCCTTCATTTGGTAAAAAAGGACAGGCTCATTCCAGAGGCTGTTTTTCGAATCAGCAGGCGTGCTTGTATCAGAGTTCACCTTGGAGAGATCATTCCTAGGGTGTCTCTTGCAATAGCTGGTAATAGGGGTTGAACGATTTGTTGTGAAGACTCGTGAGATGTTTATTGCAATAGTGAGGTCACGGACTATGTGAGAAACGCAGCCTCTTGTGGGGAAAAATACGAGCCCCCTGAAGCAATCGCTACAGGGCAGATAAATACATAAATAATGTCTCCTTCCCACGTGTGTTTCTCCGCGCAAAGAGTGCAATTCTGTTTTCCACCATCCATCGACTGCACGACCTTCTGAGTGCATTGTTTCAATGTTAGAAAACTGCGGACCGGTTTCAGGAGTCGGGTTTGCTTGAACCAAACGCTGTTGAACTGCCCCATGTTTGTAAGCAAGGACTCTTTTCTGTAAGAAATGGGTCCACGTTCAATGCAAAAAGGTGCAGATAGACATTTCACCTAGGTCGCAAACACAGTTGGGGTTAATTTCTGACTTTCAGTAAACGTTTGTGTTCGCAGTCTTAGCTTAAGCATAAACATGGTTTATTGATGAATTATCAGTGCTCTGCGTGTTGCCTGGTGTTCGTCTGTGGATTAGAGTCACACTTGAACCTCACATTTCTTGCATTGAGAGCATTGCCAATGGCGAAAGTTGTGTACCCCCTGCTGTGTCTGGAGCCACGTTGAGAAGTGTGCTAATGTGTAAAGTGTTGGCTCAATACGGCCCTAGTCATAATCTGTGTGATTTTTTTGTGCGAAGAAACCAGGTATTGTATTCATTCACCCATTCGCTCATAAACGCTTTTCACCCGTCACTCAATGTACTTTTCAAGTAATATTGACGCAGTTCATGTTGATTCCTTACTATTCACTTATTTTCTTTTACGGGTATCGCTATTCAACGGTCGATTTGAATTACACATTAATGCGTTTTTTCATTGTTCGCGTTTTACAAACATTTCTGTATATTAACGTGCTCCTACTGACCGACTGATGATCCTTCACCTACTTATGTTCCTTCAACGCTCAGTTGTGATACCTTTATTTACGTATTCAAGTGCATAACCAAACCTTTAAAACGTGTTTAATCTTGGCAGCCGAATCCCGTTTGCCCCCCCCCCCCCCCATGTATTTGTGAAGCCGGCCCAAGTTTTAAACGTGACGGCACTTTAAACCATGGACACGTGAGGCCGCTTGCTTAGGGCTCCTCTGGTCCTGTCGTTTGGTTTCAGGCCACTGTTTTCAGGCCACTGCTGTAGACTAAAACTTATAACCAGCGATCATTCTGCAATCTCAATAATAATAATAACAACAACAACAACACCACTGGTGGATCCAGTACTTTGGAGGCAAGAGTTGGTGGCTCATATAAGATGAGTGAGACTCCCAAACCTGCTGGCCCTGGGTGATGGAAGTACAGCAAGAAGGTTCATTAACTCGCCCTTTGAGTGTGTTATCCCCTCGTATGCAAAGGTCTTCTCTTAGTAATCCAGTTTCTTCCCACATACAAACTCCTCGGAATTGGCCCAAAACATTATAATGTGGGAACTTTCTTTAAAAAGAGTCTTGAGATTCAGTGAGTATTTCATGGTCAAAGTTCATGAATGTTCTGAGTTTGGTGCAGTACTATAATCTACGGCCCTATGTCGTTTCTAATGACTACTATATTTTCCACCAGGGAGGAGCGTTCATTGTGTTGATAGACGAGGCAAATATTTCTCACTGGAATCTTTGTCAGACGACTGTCCCCACACATGCGTGACAAGAAAAGCAGTCTCAGGTTCCAATGGCATAACCCCCCCCCCCCCCACTTTAAAAATCCAAGTCTAACTCCTAACCCCTGAGCCTAACCCCTTCATCATTAAGCCCAACCACAAACTCCTAGTCATTAACCCCTACTCCTAAAACCTAATGCTAACTATGAACCACAACCCCTTACCCGAGACCATAACCTAAACCCATAGTCCTAATCCCTGACCTCTAACCCCGAGCCCTAACACCAAACCCATAAATCAATGCCTTACCCTGAACCCGAACTTTTAACCCCTTTAACCCAATCCATAAGCCATGACGCTAAACCCATACCACTTAACCCCGAATCGTTAAAGCCCAATTATAAACCGTAACATTTAACCCCTAAACATGTAACCCTACCCATGAGCCCTAGCCCTATCCATAAGCCCAAACCCTTAAATGTGACCCTAAATCCCTAACCCTAATGCCTAGTGATAAACTCTATCCCTAACCTTAACAGATTACTTTAAAACTTAAACGTAAACTCCTAACCCTATCCCCGAAACATATAACCCAAAATCCTATCCATAACCTTAACATATTACTCTAAACCCAAAACGTTGATTCCTAACCCTAAACCCATAACCCCATAACCCCAAAACCTATCCCTAACCTTAACAGTCGACTTTAAACCCTAGACATTAACCCTGAACCCCCTGACCCCTAGCCTTTTACCCTGCACAAACAATTTAATAAGTGGCATCCCATCATATTTAATCAATTGGAACCCGAGGAAGCTCTGTGTTTAGAAATAAAATTGCCCTTGTCAACTTTGTAATCGTCTGCGGGCATATTCGTGGCAGATATCATGGAATGTATACTTTTAATGGGAGCAGCGTGCAAACCCCACGCAGTGCGAACAACGCTCAAACTTTTCAGCGGGATTCTTTAGACACCTCCTTGCTGTTCTACCAACCTCCCCCAACCGCCGCCCCACCAAAGTCATTGCCCATCAGTTCATCGTCAGATGCTTTTGATGGCTTTAACATTTGGGTGAATTCACCAAACCTTGCCCCCGAGATTGTTGGATTACAAATCCGAGAAGCGTAAATGCACAAGAGGATCGAACTCTCGACTCACGGACCAGAAGGCTGAGAATTCACATCCTGGTAGGATGCTAAATTCGGGCCCAGCAGTTATCGTTTACGGGTTAATCAAATGAGCACCACCTTGAGACATCAACGGTGGCTGTGTGTAGGGATAGGCTAGCCCGTGCCATAGAAATGTGGGATTTCCATGACTGGCTCAGGTCTACCGGTGGTGCCATCTTCCCATACAATTTGTAATTTGAACAACGATTTTCTTTTATTACTTTGAGATCAATTCATGCTTTTGTCGGACCAAAATGGGATAATCTTAAAGAGGAATAGCATGTTTTCGTGCGAGGCCTAGATCCCAGAACTCTGGATCGTCTGATTGTCAAAACTGACTTTTGCAATGTTCGATTGCATCAAATCGTGTCCGGTTTGTGTGCTGTCATGGAAGCCAACGAATTGCATTGATGTGAACAGGGGCATGGGGGTGTGGGGTTGAACTTCCACTCATGTGTCATAGAGTAGAATCCCCCCCCCCCCCCCCCGAGTGAATAATTCACTAAACCTAACTGTAGCTTATCCCTTACAAAAATGAACCTCCACCCCTGTCCCCCCCTCCCTTGGGTTTTGTTAAGGTTCTTAGGGAGGGATATGCCGAGATAGCAGCAGCAGCGTGGCTGAGTGGCTCTGGCCGATTGTCAATGCCCTTGTCAGAGCACTGAACCAGCACCGCTGTGGGTCCTTTTGGGGGGGGGGGGCGGAAGGCGGGGGGGGGGGGGTCAGGAAAGGACAAGAGCTTCACTTTGACAAGGGTTGCCTCCAAATGTAATCCGTCCTATTTTCAATTTTTTGGTTTCTTCTGCTTCCGTATTAAATGTTGCGTGGCGCAGGGGCCGCAGCGACAACAGTCACAATGTTCCTCGCGCGACGTCGCAGGTCCGGCGGCCGCGGGCGTGCGGTCGCCGGTCGGCCGATGAATCGTCCGCGCCCAATGCGGCCGATGAATCGTCCGCACCCAGTGCGGTGTCCGTGCACGCCGTGGAGTGGTCGTTTTCTCCTCGATGTTTCAACAGAGTCTGACCTCTCCAGGGCGCAGCGGCAATTGTTTAATCTTCGGCAGATTTCGACGGGCCTCCTCGGCCTTAAATGCATTTCCTAAATCCGGCGCGCGTCCATCGCCCCTTGCGCATGTTCGCTTTTGAACGACGCCGTCGTCTCAAGCCGAGCGAGTTGAATGTGAAACGTCGCTCGAAACTAATTATGATCACCCCCCACCACGCCACCGCCCCCTGACTAGGAAGGTGAAGAGAAGGTGAAGGGATGCGGGGTAGGGATGGGGAAGGGTCATAGGTCGCGGAGGCTGTGGCGTCTGGTCGCTTGAGGTAAGAAGCGTGCCGCCACAGCCCAGACTGCTCTCTCACTCACTGTCGTGGACAAGTAGCTTTAGTTTCTCTAAATTAGAACGGATGGAACTACGGCTGGGTTTAGTTGTTTGTACGTAACGTTGAACTTCTTTCGCACCGTACGTCGCACAACCGGCCGTGCGAATCGGAGTCGCGGGGTGTAGGGCAGCAAGCTAATCGCAAACATTTACAATGGCAGCCAAGTTGGTAGCACGTACGTGACGCAGAGATAACTCCTCTCGCATTTCCTACACATTTGACAAGTCACGTCAATAATGCTGTGTGGCCTTGAAAGTAAATACGTAATTATATTATCGGGGATGTTTCAGGCAATTTCTTCACAGCACATTTCTTCCAGCTGAATACCTTACTGTTTCTACAGCTCTCCCAGCCTCTCAGAAATACTGAGTAATCACACGATCGCACAATTTTAATCGATAATTCCAATAATAATAACAACAATTATAACAAATTATTTGGGTCTTTCGGTAAAGCTACGTAGATATAAAAAAATAATAAAAATAATAACAATATCATGACGTTTCGATCGCAACACAAGCAATCGTCATCATGCGATCGATCGCAACACAAGCAATCGTCATCAGGTGAACGATTGCTTGTGTTGCGATTGAAACGTCGTGATATTGTTATTATTTGTATTATTTTTTCTAAATACGTGGCTTTACTGAAAGACCCAAAGAATATGAATTTCTGCAGTCACGAAAGCTTTAAGTCAAGAATTATAACAAACGCAAATTGTGCCGTTGCGTGCAATCTCGTGGTTAGAGTATCGGTTTGTTAAGGTAATTTGATGACTTCCACACAACATAAATAGGACGCAGACTTTACAGACAGACCCTTGTACCTTTTAACGGAAAAATTGGGGAATTGTTTGCCGAACAGAAAGCGCACAAATAAACGCATGAAAGATTACATAAGAAAATAAAAACCAACAGCAAACATGTTGTGTGCAGACATTTCCTAAAGAGGATATCGTTATAGTGGCTTGTAGGCTCCAAATAGGATTTCGTTTTTTTAATGTATGGGACGTATGAGTTTGGTTTGATGATTCCCTCCAGTGTTGCATCTGATGACCCCCGCCACTGAATCACACAGCCCATCAAGGTACTCATTCAGGAATGATGACTGCATTTTGTGCCCTAACCATCGAGAGGAGCCAATTGAAGGCAGCAATTTTACAAAACGATGAACCGTGGCCAATAGAAAGTTTGGTTGCTTCAAACTGTCACAAGTGGTCCAACGACCACTGCAAAATCACACGCGTTCACTTGCACACATGTTACAGACACTCGCGCATACAGGGAAACAAGGATAAAGGGCCCCCTTATAGCCTAACAGACCATTGGGGCAAGAGCTGTTAGCGAGCACCTCCAAAGGCCGGAACGGCACACGAAGGGGTCGGTGCCCAGCATCACGCCTGGCTGCCTTTGTCTCCCAAGTGGCGATGTTTACACACCGCACCAGGCTCTCATTCGAGGCTGAGTCGACCTATGGGAGACCCAGTACCGGCTCAGATAATCGTCACTGGCGTTGGCCGTGATCGGGAAGCGAACCTAGGTCGCTGGGTTCGTAGCGCAGCGCGCTAACCACGGCACTACCGCTCCCCACAGGGAAACACACATTCACGCGCAAGACGAAGCTCCTCTGTAAAGGCTGCGTTCATGCGAAGTATGGTCAAACTACCCCTGCGACTTACAGGGTGTGGGGGAGGCTATCATCCAGCAGTGGATTGACAACGGCTGTGTCAATAGCACAGATGCTTGCCGACACGTGGAAAAGTCATAGGCAGCTGCCACGCGCACACCAACAATGCCATCTTTAATCCTACCCAGTACGTGCACGTACGTACGTTGAACTTCTTTCGCACCGTACGTAGCCAACCGTGCTCATCGGAGGTGCGGGGGTGGGGGGAAGGACAACAAACTAACCAACAAAAAAATCCGTTCTAAAGAGAAGAGTTTCCAATCCGGATGATTTAAAAAGTGCGTTGCTCCCAGTGACCTCCTAATATCAGAAGGGAAGAGCGTTCCAGACGGCCGCCGCAGAAGCGCATCCAGTGACGGGGGGGGGGGAGAGAGCCTTACCTCTCCTGCCTTTTTAAAAAGGGACACTTGACAGAAGGGTTGGTTGGTGGTGGAGGGGACATGGGGCGAGGTCGGGGGGGGGTTGTGAGAGGGGGGGGGGGGGACTGTTGTTTGCTTGGTGCCCCCAATTCCGTCGTACTTGCACGATTGTGTGGGGGGGGGGGGAGGAAATCAGCGCCATTGGTAATGGCCACGTGCTCGCGCCGCTGGTTTGCAATTTTCTTACTTTTGTCCTCGCTGATTTGTGTTGTTGTTGTTGTTATTCTTCTTACCAGAATCAACTACATCGACTTCAAGTATCAGCTCTGGAAGCTTGGCGTTGTGTTCACCGATAACGTGAGTGGGGTGTCCGGGCGACGCGTTTTGTGTTTTTTTGTTTTGCCCGTGAGATGCCGACCCTCCAGCCCGTGGCGTCCCTCTCTCTCATTCACGCGCTCCGCATCACCCCGACGACCTCTAGCCGGCTGTAGGTCACACAGGGTGGAACCATTCTTGGTTTAACATTGGTTAACATTGATTCCGGTCCCGCTGATAATTATTATGCGGCTACTGATAATGATGGTCATGCTGAGTTTGCTGCTTATACTGCTGCTGATGCAGTTGCTGCTGACGAAACTAATGCTGGTGCTGCTGATGATGATGCTGCCACTGCTGTTGTTGATGTAGCTGCTGCTGCTGCTGATGCTTCTGATTCTGGTGTTGTAGCTACAGATAATTATGATGATACTGCTGCTGATGATGTCTAAACTGCTGCTAATGCTCCAACTGTTTCCCTCGCTGCTGATCATAATGTTGACGATGCAACTGCTGCTGCTGATTCTGCTGCTGCTGATGCTCTTGCTACTGCTGATGTGGCTTGCTGTTGTTAGTGCTCCTGCTACTGATTGATGATGCAGCGACCGTTGCCTCTGCTGCTGCTCATACTGTTGCTGCTTCTGCTGCGATTGATGACACTGTGTAACAGATTTTTTTTGCTCCTGGGTAGTAAGTGTTATTTCCTAATTGCTTATGCCTCAAAAGTACAGAAAATGGCTATTATTCCCCACAAAATTTGCTTTTGTGACCAGGACAGTGATATTTTGAAATTGACCTATTTTCCAGAACATTACAGATAGATTCCGTGCTGCGTAAACTTGGAGTAACTTCTAGAGCATTCTATAACTCTCCAGTAATATAAATAGTTGTATAAATACGGGGGCCTTAAGCCCACCAGTTCAGTTTAGTTCCAGCTACCTAAGTGGATACATATCTGCATTTTTCTGAGAGGGCATCAAGACGCTGCAAGCATCAGGCAGACTCATTTTTCTATGACTGCGGCCAATTTATCAAGACAAGAGCGAAAAAGTGCCCTGTGGAAGCATCTGCTAAGATGTGTGAGGCCTACAAGGCATATTTCGGCATTCCTGTCGGGGATCAAGATAAACCCTGGACACCTCATTTTACCTGCGAGCAATGCAAAAAAAAACTCTGGAAGGTAAGATGGACAATTGTTGCTCGGAATTTGATGTTATATATATTTTTAGACATTTTTTTTAATGGTAAAAGTTTTTAATTTTCAAATGTTTTACAATTTTCAATGTTATTGAAAAACAAACTTTAGAAGAGAGCAGCAAGTCAGAGAGTGAGGAAGACGTTGTAGATCCAGATGACAATTTCAGAGGTGGAGCTGAGAAGAGAAACCCATACTACCCCAACCAAAAAGACCTCAACGACTTGATCAGAGATCTTGGTCTACCCAAGTTCAATGCTGAGCTTTTGATGTATAGGCTCAAGCAGTGGAACTTGTTGGATGAAAATGTGCAAGTCGCAGATCAGAGGAAGTGTCACCAACCTTTTTGCAGCTTCTTCACCCGTCAAGATGCGCTCTGCTTCTGCCACAATGTGACCAGTCTGTTCGAGGCAATCGGAATCACCTATAACCAGAATGAGTGGCGCCTCTTCATTGACAGCTCATCCAGGAGCCTCAAAGCCGCGCTGCTCCAAAATGGTAACAAGTACCCGTCTCTTCCCCTGCCTCACTCGGTGCACCTCAAAGAGGATTACAACAGCATCAAGACCTGGATGCCTTGGAAGGTCATCGGAGTCTTCAAAATGGTGGCATTCCTGATGGGTCTCCAAGGCGGTTTTACCAAGTTTCCCTGCTATCTTTGCCTTTGGGACAGCAGGGACACCAAGGCGCACTACCACAGGCGGGACTGGCCACAGCGGACCGAGTTCTCTGTGGGGAGGAACAACGTCAAGTGGGAGCCACTGGTGGACCCCTGGAAGGTGCTGATGCCACATCAAATTGGGCCTTGTGAAATAATTTGTCAGAGCTGTAGATAAGGAGTCGGCAGCCATCCAGAACCTTTGTTTTTCAAGTCAAAGCCGGTGTCTTCATCGGAACACAGATGAAGAAGATCCTGGAGTGCATTGAATTCCCCAAGAAGCTCACTAGTAAGGATAAAGCGGCTTGGAACAGCTTTGTCGCAGTGGTTCGTGGCTTCCTGGGCAATCACAAGGTCTAAAACTATGTGGAGCTGGTTGAGACTGGTGAAAAACTACGGCACAATGTGCTGTAGGATGTCCCTCAAAGTCCATATCCTTGATGCTCATCTTGATAAATTCAAGGAGAACATGGGAGCGTACTCGGAGGAGCAAGGCGAGCGCTTCCACCAGGATATACTGGACTTTGAACGCCGCTACCAAGGACAGTATAACGAGAACATGATGGGAGACTACATTTGGGGGCTGATTCGTGAAAGTGATTTACAATATCATCGTAAATCTCGAAAAACTACTCACTTCTAAATCTTTTGTAGTAATTTTTGTATTACTTTAGTATAAATACATGTTCATTTTGATTCATATGTTTTTTTCTTCTGACTTTACGTGAATGAAAAGACACACATTCGCCTGTTTTCTCATTGAAAATAGGTAAATTTCAAAATATCACTGTCCTGGTCACAAAAGCAAAGTTTGTGGGGAATAATAGTCATTTATATACTTTTTAGGCATAAGCAATTACGAAATAACACCTAATACCCAGGAACAAAAATTGTGTTACATAGTATGATATCAATGAGTCCATGTTGCCAGAGCAGAGATTGGTCCTGCCTAAGGTGGCGAGAGTTTAGCAATGCCGATGTGTTTATTTGACAAATAAAGAGTGGATTGTTTAATATCCCACTCAATCCAAACGGTTCGAACATGTCTCACGGTTATTAGCCGCATCAATAACTTGGAACAGCTTATAGCTATTCTGCCCTCAGCTGGTACCGACAAATGAGACGTCTGGTCTGACTGGACTCTTGCGCCACGCCATCGCCACTACCCCCATCATCATCATCACCACCACCACCCTTCCCGTGCCTCCGATTAGTGCGGTTGGCTACGTAGGGTGCGAACGAAGCTCAACGTGCGTTCAAAAGCAGCATGCGGGAAACACAAAGCTGCATTTATTTGCATGCACTAAATTGTGGTGCGTGCCTTCGACGTTTACAAAACGCACTGCCGTTTACTGAATGCAGAAAGCACGCACGCGGTTACACGTGACTCACCGATTTTAATGTTTTTTTAAAATTCTTACATTTTCTGCGTTGTCTCTACAGAAGCATAATTTGTGCTAATGGACCCATCATAAAACAAAAAGAGAAACGCTAAACGTTCGTCAGTAGCACATCCTTAAAAATAAATAAATATATAAAATAGGTGATGATTCAGCCATCTTCATAGCACGTAAATGGAATTAAATGTAATGAGTTCTTTGCTCGGAAGAAGCGCCCATCACCTGACACGGCGCCGATTTTTCGTGAATAATGCGTCCGCTAATTTGCAACGCGCACAATTTTCTCTTTGCCCGAAGCAGCGACCCTGAGGCGCGGAGAGCCCAGCTCAGAGATTCGCTCAGTAAAAGTCAAATAAAAGGGAATTTTTTTTTTTGGAGAAGGCGCTTAACGGTAGAGGCCACGGTGTTGTTCGTGACGAACGAGTTTCTTGTTGTTCTTGCTGCTAATTGTGCTTTGCGCACCACCGCCAAAGCAGCAACAGCAGCAGCAATCGGCAAACGACAGGTAACAAAAAAGAAGCGCCGCCGTTCAAAGAAATCCAATTGAAGATGAGCACCCGCAACAGATTTCTTGCGAATCGTCATCATCATCGTCGTCGTCATCATCGTCGTCGTCATTGTCGTCATCACCATCCATGGGCAGATCGCCCCTTAGGTGTCCACTGCACATTTCGTCATTTGCTTCCACTTGTCTCTCTGTCTTGTGTCAATATGGCTCAAGTAGTGGCCGCATCTTTCTGGTACCAATCTCCTGTGATGTCCTCGTCGTCGTCAAGCCGTTCTCTGTGAGGTCTTCCTCTCATTCCGATCCTTACATTTTCCCGAACAACAACAACAACACATAAACGTTTTTGGGTTAGATTGCGTTTTTTATAAATGTGTCGTAACCCTCCACCACCCGACACGGCCAATCAGTAAAAAATGTGTCACGTTGACAAAAGACAAATAGTTCACTACTTTAGCCAACCGGTGTGTTGAAGAGTGAATCAACAACAAAAATTGTAAATGTTGTGGTTTCACGCTTCAACACACCGGTGGGCTAAAGTAGTGAACTATTTGTCTTTTGTCAACGTGACACTTTTTTACTGATTGGCCGTGTCGGGTGAAGGAGGGTTACGACACATTTATAAATAACGCGATCTAAACCCAAAAACGTTTATTATGAATAATATTGGTTGCGAAAGCCTACGTGTTAAACAACAACACACTTTTAATCTTCCATTTGTTGTCCATCCTACGTACGTGTCCAGATAGTACCAGTTCCCATCTCATCACTGCCTGCATCGTTAGGTCTTCTTCTATTTGCAACCTTTTTTTTATTCTACGTTGTTCACTCCTTTTGCGAATGGATCGAATTTAATATATTAGTTTTTTTGGCAACCAACACGTTGTGCCGAAATACAATGTTTTGTTTTGTTTCGGTTCAACACCTAGGCTTTCCCGACCGATATTATTCGTTGTTTACCGTGACAAACCTTACTGGCTGTGTCGGGTGGTGGAGCGTTACGGCACATTTATACTTACGCGATCTAACCCAAAAACCTATATTACGAACACTTGTTTTGCCGTGTTGCTCTCGCAGTCCTGGCTCTACCTGACGTGGTACATGATCATGTCCATGCTGGGCCACTACAACAACTTCTTCTTTGCCACCCACCTGCTGGACATCGCCATGGGCGTGAAGACACTGAGAACCATCCTCTCGTCCGTCACCCACAACGGCAAGCAGGTGGGGAACACTGCCACCAGCACCCGGCTCAGTCGGTCCTCAGAGATCCCCGTTTTACATTCTTGTGCGTGCGCACGTGGGTAGGAAGTGGTAGTGCTACCTATCAGTGTGTGGGCACGTGTTTGTCTCCGAAGGCGGATGGCTTCATTCTGGTTATCGCCTATTCCACCACAGACCAAAGCCGAAAATATTTCTCGATCGGCCCAAGTTGATTAAAAAACAAAATCTGCGTGGTCTATTGCGATGAAGTTCAACACATACCGGGCACTGGATCAATTCCTGTTGCCACCTGAACGCAGCAGGCCATTCCCAGGCTGTCCGCGTCAAACGCTGACAGGTGGCAACCCTAGGCGTGGTTGTTTAGCGAGCACCGATCAAAACCAGAACTTCGCACGACAGGGCCGTGTGATCAGCCCTTGTCTTCCCCGGTGCTGCTGTTTACACACCGAACCAGCTACTCATTTAAAGGTGAGTAGACTCAGTAGAGCGCCCAGAACCAGTTCGGTCAGGAATCAAACTCGAATCGCCAAGGTTCATTGAGCAGTACACTAGCCGCTGCTCCACCACTTCCCATAATATATACATACAACAAACGGACTGTTTGGGCAAATGCTGTAAGCAAGCACCTATGAAGGCCGGAACGGTACACGAGGGGGTGGGTGGCCAGCAACCACGCCCGACCGCCTTTGTCTCCCTAGCGGCGATGCATGCACATGCGCACGCACACACACACACACGTACACTACGAGCAGTGCCGAACATTAATCAGCATATTGGAAATGTCTGGTAATTCTTGAGAGCATTTTAAATGAAACACACACACCATACAAGCGTGAGCATTAAAACAAACGGGCTTTTTATAATTGTTTTTGCTGCCATCGCATACAGGTTTGGTACAGGTCCTGCAAGGGTTAATGAGCGATTTGTGTGCAGGGCTGGCTCCTGTGCTGCTAAACCCCATTGGTAATAAATCGTTAATGGAGGACCACTCGTTACGACCTCATCCCAGGCAATTTCTGATCATTAACCTTGTCGCCCGCCACACGTTGCTTCTACCGCTTGTCCACCAACAACGGCATAACGACCGAGACTTTCCGTCGCTGAAATGGTGGCCTCGCAAGGATTGTTTCGCGCGCGTAGGGATGCGACGAGTTCCCTCGTCGATTCCTCAGCTCCCCGTGTGTGTTGGGGCCGCATTTTTGGAAGGCCGCAGGGTAATGGGGAGATTCGCGGAGGAGAGTGGCGCTCCCACGGACTCGGTGTGATCTACAAAGGGGTTAACCTCTCGACCAGTAGCAGCACAAACATGCGTCAGACGGCCGAGCAGATGTGCTCGCGCAATCCACATCCCCCCCCTCACCGACGCAACATCTTCTCGTTGAGACTGGCTCCCTTCGCGGCTGCGCTTGACGCGCGTGCGCACACAAAAACTATGTGTGCTCGTAATAAAATAAGACTGTCGTCTATAATGTATGCATATTTTAAAAAAACACGATTTTCACACCGTAATTTATTTTCCCAGGCGTTGTTTCATTCGTTCGGACAGGGTCTGGTTGCTCCTCGCTTAGAACGTAGCCTCTCTGTGCCAATAAACTTACATTGATGGCATCTTGTTTTTTTTTACCGCAATCCATTTAAAACGGGGTGCCATGGTGGTGGGATGTTAACTTCCGCGCCTGGTATGAAGGAGGTCGTGGGTACGATCCCGACCCTGCATGTCTCTCTCTCTCCCTGTGGCCGCATGGATTTTTCTCCGGATCCTCTGGTTTTTCCCTCCACATTTAGATTCAACACGCGTTTAGAAGAATTGGCTGCTATAAATTTCCACATGATGATGAGCCACTTCGTTGAGCCATCATTTGTGGCCAGGTCACTTCTGAAAAAGAGCTATAGAGAGCTCAGTGGGCCTTACCTGGTAAAAAAAAAAGTAACGGTAATTTTGAAGTCTTTGAGGTTGTGTTTGTGGCACTGAATGTTGCCGCTGTCATGTCAGTTTGGTGCAGATCAAGGCTGCAGCGTACGTCACTCACATTGCAGTCGTCCCGTAAAGTGGTACTCCTCATTGTATTCACACCGGAGGAATAGTCATGAGCCGAGTTGACCCCCAACCACAATTTGAAATCACAGCCTTTAGATAATGCATCAGACCGCTATTGCCACTGTCAGTGGCGGAGCCAGGATTTTCAGGTGGGGGGGGGGGCAACCCCTTCAGCAATGAAAAATGATAGAGGAGTTGTTAGTAAGTAAGGACTTGTCCCTTGCTTTTTATTCGACGCGTGTGCGGCGATGGCGCAGCCATCGACCGAGGGTCGAATTCGAACCGCGTTGTGTGATCGGCAACGCGCTCGCTGACGGTGTTTGCCTTCAGGGAAGTCATGTACTGTATACGCAACTGCGTACAATTATGAATCACTTATAACTGCTTTGCCGTTACTTATTGCCAATTATGGAATCAGACTATTGTGCTATCATCTCATAGTCCCTGGCACATAATAATATGCTACACAGTGGCAGTGGGGGTCGCAAAATGCCGATTTATTACTAATAAACCCCAATGATCCGATCGAAGTTAGGGATTTTAATCAGATCATTGGGGGGGCACGTGCTACCCCCCCCCCCACTGGCTCCGCCAGTGGCCACTGTGCCATGTGACCAAGTGTAAATGTCTTGACAAACATTTCAACATTAATTTGAACTCACCTTGCATTAATCGTAGCAGCCAATTCTCGTTATTCGTGTAAAGCATGCACACGAGGCTGTGTTTTGCTGATTTCATGCTACGCTTGCAATTCCGTGGTCAAGCATGGATGGACAAAGTCTTAACTCATTCTCATCATAGCCATGATGAATCCACTGCTGTTGTTAGAAGATGTTTTTGGAAAATCAAAAATTGGGGGGACAAAGGCTTTGAGATTTAAGTGCGTCAAGGAAACTCTTCGTGCCTTTCGCCAACAATATCAATCTGGATCCCAGGAGAGAATCCTCTCCTGGGAATTATTCATAATCGATGTTTTTTTTTTAGTTTTCTGGATAATATTGGTCGCGAAAGCCTACGTGTTAAATGCTCCTGGGAATATTCTCTTGGGAATTCTAGATCCCAGGAGATAATTCTGGATTTTGGGAATTCTCTCCTGGGAGAGAATTCTTGGAATCCAGAAATACAGAATTCTTCCTGGGATCCGGGAGAGGATTCTGGAACCCAGAAGAAAAATTTCTACTGGGAATTCTGGATCCCAGAATTCTCTCCTGCAATCCAGAAATTCTGGAATCCCGAATTCTCGATCCGAGAATGCTCTCCCCCCCGAGCAGTTCCCAGCCTCTCATTCCCGCCAGAGACGCTCAGCACTCCTTCACGAGTTTGAGCCTCTGCTGACTGTGCGTGACGTCGTGCGGCGTGCATTTGTATAATGAGAACTGGGGTGCGCTATTTTTGAAGGTCATGGAAACAATGTGCTCGCATGGTTCCCCAGTTTATTAAAAACAAAAATAAGCCACCTGCGTGGTGGTGCATATCTCTGCAACGCCGGCAAGATCGCTTCAGCAAGCGGCGTGCAGAAGGTGCTGGCGTGACGTGGGGGTTAACGCTCTTCCTTTGCTTGTCCCATGGGATAATCTTTCCCCCGCCGTAGGAATGTGGAATTTTCACTGCCGGCTCACGGCCGTAAACGGGAGATTAGCACCAATGCCTCAATGCTCATTTGAGGCCGCGTGCGTGTGTGTGAATGTGTACGTGTGGCGCAGTGGTTAGTTAGTGTGTCGCACTCCAGACCCGGCGACCCGAGTTCGATTCCCGCTCACGACCAATAACAGTGGCGAATTTTTAACCGGTTCTGGGCCTCTCCTTGGTTGACTCAGCCTCAAATGCGTTCCTGGTGCGGCGAATGGCGGTTGTTATTGCTGTCCAAGTGCTGTGTGTGAGGGGCGGTGGCATTGTGGTTCTTGCACGCTGCACTACGAACCTGGCAACCTCGGTTAGATACCTGGCTGCGGCTAACATCAGAAACAAGTTTGAACCTCTTTTGAGCCACCTCCCTTTGGCTGACTCAGCCTTAAACGAGCATGAGGTGTAAACATCAGCAGCAGGAAGAGACGACGATGCGCTGCACGTGGTGCTGCCCACGCCACCCCCCTTCGTGTGCCGTGCCAGCCTTCGTATGTGCTCGCTAACAGCATTTGCCCCAACAATCTACGTAGGCTACATGGGGGGGGGGGGGTGGGAGTGGGAGGGGGAGCATCTTTATAATTGTCTTTTGTTTGTGCTCGTAAGTGATCCTACTTCTGAAGCTCTGCTCCGAAGGTCCTTAGGAATCGGACATGAGCCGTGCTGATGGCTCCAATGCTGTGCGTGCGTGTGCGTGCGCGTGTGTGCTGCGCAGTTGGTGCTGACGGTGGGGCTGCTGGCCGTGGTGGTCTACCTCTACACCGTCATTGCCTTCAACTTCTTCCGCAAGTTCTACAACAAGAGCGAGGACGAGGACGAACCCGACATGAAATGCAACGACATGCTCACCGTGAGTGGAACTCCGCTCCGCTCGCTGGAGACCTCATCAGCGACCCCCCCCATCTCCTCACCCCCCCCCCCCCCGGCCAACCGAACCCCTTTCCTGGCTTCTTGCTTCCCCGTGAACTCTGCACGGCGGTGAATGATTGCGTTCGGACGCCGCGCGGTCGACACACTCGTCTCCGCCACGAGTGGAAGATAAGGGACGCTTCCCATCGCTTAAATCTCTACGGGGGCCCTTTTTTTTTGTTCCACTGTCATTGAATGATGGAAGAAAAAAATAATAGGCTTTACACTCTCTTGCATTCATACATGGACGGTGTTAAGGTGATAGACGCCCTGTTACAAGGCGTTCAAGTCTGCATTAACCAAAATTTGCAAAGAAATATGTTTTTGATACTGTACACACTGTACAGCAGATGAGCGCCCGCCTCTGTGAGCTACTCCGGAGGACTTCCCGTGCTGCCATTCGTACGAAGCGACCGTGGAGTTCCACAGTTTCTGGCCCTTATTCGTCAAATTATACGCGATGGATGAGAAGCCTTTTGTAGGCCCGTAATGGCAGCAAGTCCCTCAGGCTGCCTCCGTCAAACGGGCAGAAGGCAGCGCTGCTGTTCTTGGTGGCCGAGCGAATGGATGAATGAAGGAAGTAATTTAAAGCCATCTCAAGTGCGGTCCAGTCATCGTCGTGTTCTTGAAGTGGGGCCGCAGTCCAATGAGATTTATGAACCCGTGTAAAATACGTCCTGTTAACCGAGGTTATGTGAGGAGAGTTACGGTGGCGTCCTTAAAGTTTCAAAGACAATGCGCACCCATGCTCATGCCGCCATTAGCTGGGCCTCATCTCCATCGGAGGCCCAGAGCCAAGGGTGTGCATTCCACGTTCCTATGGCAAGGACCAGTGGATCCACAAGACAATCACTCTTGACTTTTCGCGCAAGCATTCACGAGCAAATTAATTGGCCGAACATTCCAATCCATGGATTGTTTTCAATTCGCGATTCATATATGGGCGTAGACTGCGGTGCCCACGGAGGCCGGGGGGGGGGGATTAAAGGTCAAAGGTCTGCACAGATGGGCTAGGAACCCCCCCCCCCCCCTTCGCTGTTCTCCTGCTGGTCACCTCGTAGCCCAAGCGGACTGGGCAATCTCGCAGCACACATTGATCTATGTGTGATCCATCAACTTCACTTCCATGAGACACGAAGGAGACATCGCGGCGATACACTACTCCGCCGCCGCTGCTGCTGACGCAGTTGCCTGGCTCGACCACCTGAATGTGAAATTGGGGTTGTTGCCTCTGCATCTACATCAGCCGTACGGACGAAGAAGATGATGAAGGAGATGAAGAAGAAGACAGAGAAAGACTAAGAGGACGACTTCGAAAGCGACTGCGTCGTTGTGGGTGCACACACCACTACACCCGGCGAGGGCAACCTTGGCAATTCTATTTGGGTATCCACTCCCTGCTGCTGCTGTGGCTGCGGCTGCTGCTGCAGCGGCATCGTGGCGAGCGTTGCTGCCGCGGTCTAACGATCAGCAGCACGCTGGGCTTGCAATTCAAATCTCATTGGACTGCAGCCCCACAAAGCCTCTGAAAATCTCCCCCCCCCCCCTCACCGCTTCTGTCCACCAAGCAGCGCACGTGGGTTCACCATGGTTATAAGTCACCTCGAGACAACCAATATCAATGTGGAGACGTCGGATGGAAAATGTCAAGAGGCAACCGTAAGCAGTGGAGAAGTGGCCGCGCGGCCGATTCGATCAAGTGAGCACCAAAGCACCAGCGGCAATGGCACGACGCAAATCCCATCCAGCGGACGAGCGGCAAACTCTTGCCCCCCACAGATGCTCCGGCTCAAGGGCTGGGCTCTCATCCTGCCGGCGCGCAGGGAAATGCTGCCGCAGCTAGCCGTCCTCCGCGGTCATCATCGTTCGCGATGGACAGCCGAAGAAAGAAGAGACGATCGGCAAGGTCTCACGTGCGAGATGGCGTGAAGTGAGGGTACGCCCACCCCTTTCCAAGGTGTCTGACCAGCATGGAAAAGTAGGCCAGCATACCCTCCTGGAGGCGGGAAGGGGGGGGGGGGGGTTTCTCGCGGCCCTTCTGTTGTTGTTCGGTGGTGTGTGTGGCCCAGCAGGGGCGTGAACAACCAATATCAGGGCTGCACCTTTTCCCACCTCCCCCCCCTCCTTCACCTTATCCGATGTCCACTCTCACAATTACCACGATGTGGTATCACTGATGAGCTTGCAGCTGGAGTTCACGCCGTCGTCAGGGTAAAGGGCCGAGCATTGCTCGGCTCTCCGCGTGACATTTCGGGCGAAATCCGAACGGCAAAAGGTTTCGAATAATTGCCACGCGACGGTCGCAGGTGTTGCCTCTTAACACGGTGTTGGTGTTCAATTCGGTGTTGGAGGGGGCCGGCTGCTTGGCCCCCGGCGATGATTTATTGCGCCTGCCTGGTTGGCGCGCGAAACGGGGAGGGGGGGGGGTGAAAATCCGGAGGAATAACAAGCGTTGTGCGTGGGGGGAGGGGGCGTTAACGACCGGTGGCGGTTGCTTGTACCGGCGGTTGCCCGTACCGGTTGCTCGTACTTGGTTACTTGTACCAGCGGTTCGGTTGCCTGGAGTGGTCTGTGGCGGACGCTCGCCGGTCTGTTTGGACCTCACGGTTCGATTCATGGGCAGGCATCCGGTTACTTTTGCCACGAGGGGTTTTAGCGAAGTGCCCTGCCAACTCTACGTACGTACACAACGAACGTACGTTGAACTTCTTTCGCACCATACGTAGCCAGGCCGTGCAAATCCGGAGGATGTCGGTTCAATTTTTCTCCCGGCGCGGCAAGTTGAAACGATGTTGGCAGTGATTTTTTTTTAAATCCCTCCCAACCCGCCTCCTCTGTTCACCCAGCAGCTTACATGGATGTACGCCGCAGTCAGGCGATTGGAATATCGCGTGTGGTGGGGTGAAGTGTGGCTCTGTCCACCTCATCTAAGAGCAGAGAAAATGCCTCCCAGATAGGCTCTGGGAGGTGGCGACCCTACTGCCAGCAGCAGTAACGCGATCGAGCAATTGCAGGGCTGCATCCCTTTACCTACTGTCCCTTGCGACGCGTGCCCTTCATAGGCAACTGAAATAACAAGAGATAAAGAGCCTGCCCGTTGCCCAGGGAATGTGGAATTTCCACCGCTGGACTTGGGGGGACCCACCAAATGAGATGGGGGGGGGGGGGGGGGGAGCCCCAATGCTGATTTTCTGTTTGGAGAGACACAAATCGCCTTTTGAAACACAAAGAAACGGGCAGGATCCTCCGCTTATCCTGCAGAGCGTCAGCAGGTGCACGAGTGATCCACACATCAACGCAGGCTTGGCGATGTGTTTAATTTTGTTTGTCCTTCCCCCGGCACCTGCGACTAGCACGGTTGGCTACGTGCGGTGTGAAAGAAGTTCGCAGTACATACAATGAAGAGGGTGGTGTGGCAAGAATTTCGTCATTGTTTGAAGCTTAAATGGCTGAGCTGAGGTCCTGGCCAGGGTTCACATCGCTTGGCACTGATTTTTGCACTTGAGCAGGAATCGGAAGCAACGTTGCTGGGAGTGTAGCGCAGTGTGCAAACCACTATGCCACCACTCCCTGATTATAAGTGTAAAACCCTTTGTCAATTCGCTGCTCGGATGAAGGTCACACCCACCCCTTGTTGATGATGGGGGTGGTTTGACCATACTTCACCATACTGGTCGGTGCAGCTCGGTGAAAGGGATGCCCAGAACAATTTCAGGCATCACTCACGAACTGACGTCAGCCGTGGCCAGGAATCAAACCCAGGTTGTTGGGTTTGTCGCATAGTACACTCACCACTGCGCCACCGTTCCCCCATAATTATAAATGTGTACGGCCCTTTGTCAACCCACTGCTGGGATGAATGCCTCCCCCGACTGCGTCAGTGGTTTGGGTTGTCTGACCATACTTCGCTTATTGTTAGCCGTGGCAAAGCGTTGAACTCAGGTGAGCAAGTTCAGAGCGCAATGTGCAAACCACGACACCAACAATGCTCTCTGTTGTCCATACAAATACGTAAACGCCCAAATAAAGCAACGTGCATGTTGCCCAAACATTCTTAAACGAGCACTGGATGTCAACGGTACTGTGTAGTGGAATACATTATTGAGTGATGACACGCTGGCGGCTGGTGCACGAGCAGCACAAAACAACAGAAAACTCAACGCTGGCGCGTCAGACATAAAGAGATATATTTATAAACAAATATAATCTTTTTTAAAATAATTCACAATCTTTTTTTTATATTAAAGAAATATAAAAAAATATTATAATTTTTTTTACAAATTTATTTAAAAAAATAAAAGAAATTGAAAAATATTTTTTATAAATATTAAAAAAATATATAAAACTAATTCTAATAGACGTTTTGGGCAATTTGTGTGCTGTGAAAAAACTGCTCGAGCCAGAAACATCACCAACATCGCCTCTTATAATATTTTCTTCCTTTTAAGGCCACACAGTTTTTTCTTGCCAAATGCGTTGCTTTAAAAAAATATATAGATTCACTAATATTATCCGTGTCGTATTTTTGAGAGAAAATAACATTTGTTTCAATAAATAACCCCTACTATAAAATACATACTATATAGCCCATGTGCACAACCTTACAAAGGTTATGCGAGGGATATATATACGGGTATGGATTTAATTTGGGAGCATGATGAATGGATGGCAGATGCAGGTCCACAGATAGAGAGAGAGAGGATGTTCCGGAATGCAGAGAATGTTCCGTGGAAGAGAATGAGCTTAACTCTGTGTGCGACGTACCACAACATTCCCGCTAATCACCACATTATAAATTAATCAATTCTCCATCGCCATACGCATCCCGACGGGACGGCCCCACCAGGGAGAGAGATGGAGCGATGAAATCATTGCCCCCTGCTTCCGATGCTTATATCGACGGTCTGAGCGGATCGTTATTTTCGCGTAAAAAATCATCGTCGACGAGACGGATCCATGAAATCGGCTCCTGCTGCAGGCGGCAGGTGGATTTATTACGTCGCAAGAATTGTGAGCGATTGCCCGGCAGATTGGGAAGGGTTTCTTCGTCCAGCAGTGGATTGACCATGGCCAACGATGCTTGTGTTCATCGCACGCCCCAGGCCAATCCGCTTTCTCGCAGAATTTTGACCAAGTGTAATTGTCCCACACTCGAACAAAACTACCGGCGTGACATTGTCTGCCCTACTACCAAACCACCGACAGCATCGTTCATAATTGGTTTATTTTGTCCTCTTCACCCCGCACTTCTGATGAGTATGGTTGGCCACGTATGGTGTGAAAGAAGTTCTACGTACATAGAGATAGTGTAGGTGTAATGTCAATTCGCGGTATAAACCACCTACACCACCCCTTGACAAATAAACAAATCCAGTTCGACTCGAACCATGAGCTCCTGCAACTAGCGGCGAACGCTCTACAGCTGCGGGCCCCATCTCGACCCAAAACGTGTGAAGCTGAACCTTTGCGAAACGACACAAAAAAATCGTCATTTATGAAGGTTTTTTTTCTATACAGTAAAACCTTGGATTGCGAGTAACTTGCTCTGCGAGTGTTTCGCAAGACGAGCAAATATTTAAATAAATATTAATTTGATAAACGAGCGAGGTCTTGCAATACGAGTAGTACGCGTATACGCTTTGTCTGCCGAGCGTCACGTGATCACAACTGACATACGAGTGCTTTGGATTACAAACACGTTTCCGGAACGAATTATGCTCGCAATCCAAGGTTTTACTGTAGTTTACATTCAAGTCAGCTAACCAAGGCTCTCAGCGGGTAAATCCCCGCGACATCTAGTGGGAACCGATCCACGATTACTCCTCAACGAGGTCATCCAGATCTTCGGATCGCTGCCTCCTAAGCGCTCGCGAGGCCAAGCCTCTGTTCCTGCAAAGGGGTGACCGGGAATTTACCACCCTGCAGTCCCCAAGCTTTGGAAACGCTTTGCCTTTGCTGATAATGGGCCTTCCATAAATGACGTCACGCACCTGGGGGGGGGGGGGTCAGACATTTGTGACGATGTGTGACGATGGGGGGGGGGGGGGTGTTTGAGAAATGTGACGTCCCATCAAAATGCGCAACTTTAAATAAATATAGACAACACGTTCTACTTAATTAAATAGACTTTTTAATAAACGTTTTCTCCTACAACATCAGAGTGCAGCGCCGCATTAAATACGCACTACAATGACAATAGTTTAAAGCGATTTGAAGCATGTTTTTTTTTTGGGGGGGGGGGGGGCAGAGCTTTGTGACGTCATATTTGAGGGGGGGTCTGACTTTTTGTGACGCCGTGTGACGAAGGCGGGGGGGGGGGGGTAAAAAATCGTCCAAAATCGCGTGACATCATTTATGGAGTCGTGAGATATATTTAAGTCCCGTCTTGAAAACTCCCGTAGGTTATGTTTATTTTCCGGCTTTCCGTACAACAGTGGCGCATTGGGATCTACGGACGAAATACGACACTTTACACATGCGAATTACGCTTATTATTGTTATTATTAGCGTTATCAATACGTTGGTGTTGTTTCGGGATGAGCAGCTACATCGTGGGACCTCCCTTGCCGGTATCAATATATAAGAAGAGGTTTTACCCGTTCTGGCAAAGCTGTCTCTGGTGTGGACCAATCAGTTTAAAAGACAAGGCATCATATACTATCACAGCATGTTTTTTTGTTTGCATGTTTGCCACAAGTATATGTGGTTAATGCAGACACGACTCCTTGCAACAGGTTTCTGTTTGGTGTTTTAACATCTTAACACAACTGTTATATTGCCAGAAAGGGTAAAACCTCTTCTTATAAGTATGCGTTGTTTGTAAAATTATTCTGTCACGCCGAACGCACAATTCACAATTTGAGAGAAAGTTTTTTACCTGTGGAATTGCGCGTTTGTAAGGCGTAAGTCCAGCATTTTTATGATCCGTATTAATGAGACTGCAGATTCTACTCGCTTTTGAAATGTGTATTCGTGCTATATATCGTAAGTTCGCGAAGGCTGCAACTTTTTCTCAATGCGCAAACTTTTTCTGAATATTGAACTCCTGCAAGTTAAGGTTATTTGCCTGAATAATTTTTTTACAGTATAATGAGCACCCCCCGCCCCCCAAAGTGTAATGGCTCAAAGACGGAACTTGCGATCCAGAGGTCGCTGATTCAATCCTAGGCACGGCAGGTGAAACTGTTAAAACGAAACAAAACTTGCAACTATTTTTTGTTATTTTAACAGTTAAGGTCCAAATAGCTATTTAGCTCTTTTTCAGAGGCGACCTGGCCGCAAATGATAGCTGAACGAAGTGGCTCGTCATCCTCATGTGGACATTTATAGCAGCCAAATACTCAAAACGCGTGACGTCGATCCTAAATGTGGAGAGAAAAACCAGAGGACCTGAAGAAAAATCCACGCTACCACGGGGAGAGTGAGAGACACGCAAACTCCAAATATACAGCAGGTGTCAGGATTGGGATCGAACCCACGTCCTCCTGTATACCAGACGAGGTAGTTAACATCTCGCCACTGTGGCGAGAGGCATCCACTGGAAGCCATGAGGTAATGGTGGAAATTCCTCATTACCATGGCAGAGATATGTCTCTCCATAGGATGACTAAAACGCTGTCAATACAAAGTGATCTTTTTTTTTTGTTGAATTGTTCTGCCCAACTGCCACGAAGCGTTTCACGAGCGAGCCTGGTCTTCTCCCCCTGCGCAGTGCTACATCTTCCACCTGTACGTGGGCGTGCGCGCCGGCGGGGGCATCGGAGACGAGATTGAGGATCCGGCGGGCGACGAATACGAGGTCTACCGCATGATGTTCGACATCACCTTCTTCTTTTTCATCATCGTCATCCTCCTCGCCATCATCCAGGGTGAGCCGTGCCGCCACTAACGCACCCCGGGCGTTTTTTTTTTACATTTCATTTGGCGCTCGCGTGTGCATGCGGGTGTGTTCGGCCGGATATGGGGGGTTGGACGGGCGTGGCACGGGCTAGAGAGGAGATGGAGTGATGTGGTACAGGAGGATGTGGAGTTGAGTGGATTTGCCAAAGAGTGGTACCAGTGGTGTTAAGTTCGGCCTCTGTGGAGGAGGCTCGTGAAGGACGCTGCTACTGGGCAGTTGGAGGCAGTCGCCCTCCAGCAACAACGGAGGGCGTCGGAGCGACGCTCACAACGAGCGGAACGCCTGATGGCTAAAACACATCGAGTTGGCACAGTAGGTGGCACAGGTGGTGCATCGGCCACTCATCTTAGTGTGGACCAATCAGTTTCAAAGACAACACATATATTATCAGAGAATTGTGGTTAATGCAGACATGATTCCTTGTAAAATGTTTCAGTTTGGTGCTTTAACATCACCTGTTTTGTTGCCAGAAAAAAGGGGAAAAACCTATTCTCGGTTTTCATCCCACCCGCAGCCGTTGCTGACTCAGAAAAAAATCGCACACTTTGTTGATGAATACTTCCGTCACTAATTCCGCTGACGGACTGAGTGCCGCTGAGCCCGCTGATCGCAAAATCGTTCGCGCTCGGAGCGCGCGTGCGGTGACTTTCCATGGAGACCGTGAATGCACCTGCCTTCCTGCCCACCCGCCTGTTTTATTCAGCGGCCTTCTTGTAGAGTTATCTGTTCATTTCGTAAACGACCTCCCGATCAATACCATCGTTTTACTGCGCTATGCACCCATGCCTATGTGCGTCACCTTCGCCAGCCCACACTCGCCAGCAGAGTGAAATATGGTCAAATCATCCCCATGTCTCGCATGGCATGGGGGGGCCCTCATCCAACAGTGGATTTGCCAAAAACGCTGTACATGCCCATACATATTTACCTGCCTTCCTGTGTACCTGCTTCCAGTCTATCCAAACACATACCTACTGGTTTACTCTCTATTATCTATATACACTTACCAGTTTATTAAACGTACCAACCTACCTACCAGATTATCCACCGACCTGCTTACTTACCTACAACCTTCCGCTCAGCATCGCTACTATTATTATCCTGTGTGATGGCAGCTGGACAGGATTCAACTTTATTAACCAAGTGCCATTGGCAGTTGCTGAGCACTTGATTCTTTCGTGTTTGTAAGAGCAGTGTCTGGAGGTCAAGGTGTCGACCGTGCACCATCCGAGTGATCTGGCAGACTTGAAAGGAACGGCGGTTATGAGCGGTGGCGTCAAAAGTCATGACCTCTTGACCTTGACCGTGGTCTTAACCGAGGTGGTGACTAAAAGTAATTGTGAGTGTATCCTGTGCGGCGACGCTTAATGCCAAACGAATTTCCCTGGGTCGCGTTGACATCGTACGCGCGTCCTTGTTCTGGCACACACACACACACACAACGATTATTCACACATGCACATCAAGCGTGGGTGGGTCAGGTCACTCACACCGCGCCAAATATCGACGCGCTAAATTAATTCCACGGCGCTTCACAGAGCTGTGCGTAGGACTGGTAATCTGCACGCGTTTACATGAGCCTGTGGGGTCCACGCACCTCCGTAAACTAAACTTTTTATTTTTACCAGGTAAGGCCCACTGAGCTATATCGCTCTTTTTCAGAAGCAACCTGGCTATAACGAATGACTACTCAACAAACTGGCTCATGTGAAAATGTATTGCCGCCAAATACTCTAAAGGCACGTTGATTCTAAGTGTTTAGGGGAAAAAAACGGAGGACCCGGAGAAAATGCACGCGACCGTGGGGAGAACATGCAAACGCCAATATATAGCGGGCATCTGGTTTGGGATTGAACCCACGACGTCCTGTATACCAGGCGAGGTCGTTAACATCTCGTCAGTGCTGCACCTCCCAATTTACCCGTGCCAGTGTCTCACTTTGGGGGCATATTGTGGCGGTTATTGCCAAATCACTAGATACTGCGTGCGTAGAGTTTTGCGGTTGTGGTGCTGCTGCGTAGCTCCACAGGGGAGTTTTGGGGCTGCACCGCTCGTTGTTTTCGGCACAACGTCCTGGCGATTCCGCTCTACGTGCCCTGGGTAGCTTCCTCAGGAAGTGAAACGGCTCAGTTGAGCGGCACACACACGCTACAACCTGCAAATAAGTCGGAGGGCAAAGCGACCCAAAGGCTCACTTATTGATGCTCCCTTGGGTGTCCAGGTCACCTTGCAGGAAGCGAGTGCTTGGGCCACTTTGTGCCAAGTCACGGTCGAGAGCAATGAAATCAGCTCATGTTCATACCGGGGATTGTTGCATCACGTGACTGTGGGGGAGATCGCGATAGTTAGGGGAGACCTTCATCCAGCAGTCGATTCACCGTGGCTGATAAGGATGACGATTGTCCCAAACCATTGGGCTGCGAGGTGGCCAAGAGTTGGACATCTGTGAGAAAGAGATTCATAGCCCTTCGGACTTCTCCAGGATAGATAAACATTCCAATTCTGAGTTGTCACTTTTTCGCATTATCCCCTCAATTAGCAGAGGTCACAATCGGGTACCCGATACCCGTACCCTACCTGATACCCGGCTACCCGTACCCGGCCGGGTACGGGTACGGGTACCCGTTTGCGACCCTGGTGCGGCGGGGTACGGGTACGGGTAGGCCGTGAGTCAGTGGTGAGTAACCATTTGTCACTCATTTCCCAACGTCTTGTCTCTTCTCACAATTCAAGTTCCTAGAATCAACCCACCCGCGCCTGCAACATGGCTTCATCCCAGAGGTCGCAATCAGGTACCCGATACCCGTGCCCTACCCGATACCCGGCTATTCGTACCCGGCGGGGTACGGGTACCCGTTTGCGACCCTGGTGTGGCCAGGTATGGGTACGGGTAAGGAATCAAAACCCGTTTGCGACCTCTGTCACTTAGGTATGTGTTCTCCGGGAGCTCACCGGCAAATTTGTTTGTTTCCCCCCCCCCCCCTGTACACCACCAAAGGTCTGATCATCGACGCGTTCGGTGAGCTGAGAGACCAGCAAGAGCAAGTGAAGGAGGACATGGAGGTACGGTGCCTTCTCACACACTCGTAGCTTCACACACACGGTCAGGGGCTACGGGTGGCTCAGAGGGGCCCCCTGATGATCGTGTCGGCGCTGAGAGTCGCAGCTTAAACATTTCGGGCAAACCATCGTCATGGCAACATCCTCATCGAAGGTTTGAGGACCGCGTTGAGGTCCATCCATCACCCCAGGAGAGAAGACGTGCAACAACGGGCACGGTCAGGGCTGGATTTCTCACTCGATATTTTCGGGAATGCTGGTAGGCTGGCTAGGAGTATGGTGTACCGGCGAAGGGCACTTCTGCTTGGAAGTACAAGGTGCACCTATTAATTGGAAGTACCATGCTGCGAGACATCTGCTAACCCTGAGCAAAACATGAATGAGTTTTTTTTTCGCGCTCCCCCCACATCGCCTTCACAGACTGTTGGGGCGAGTGTTGTTAGCGAGCCACACCTTTGAAGCCGGGCACGGCACACGAGGGGGTGGGTGGCCGGCACCACACACACTGCACTGGGTACTCAATTGAGGCTGAGTCGACCTAGGGGAGGCCCAGGACCGGTTAAAATAATTGTCACTGGTGTTGGCCGTGAGTGGGATTCGAACTCGAGTTGCCAGATCCCGAGTGCAGCTGGCTAACCGCTACACCACGGGCACCTACCACTGCAGTTATAATGAGGACAGAATAAGGCCAGATGGATGAGTGGGGCATGCTAAGATAACTCCTGGAACAGCATTCTGGACTGTACCAGCAGAATTGTAAGCATTGGAGACACGGTCTTTGGCCAAATTGCATTTCAGGCCAATCTGAGACATGCACACCAGTCCAACTTTTGCGGATATTTAACAACTTCTGGAATGGCCCCTTTCCAAGATCATTAGGCGCAATTGTATTGACCCAAGATATATAATGCTCCATGACCCAGATTAAAATTCTAAATGTTATGGTTATCGGAATGGGTACTCTGCCCCACAATTCCACCGGGTCCAATCACCAGTGGAGATGTCCAGAATGTATTCATTTTCCTTCCCCCCCCCCCCAAACACATATGTTGTGTACATTATTTAAAGCCTGTTTAGCTGATGCTAAGTTCATTACTGTATCGAGCCAGTATAATGAGCCAGCTGATTTCAGCAACATCTCTTGCATTATCTCAAGAACTATAAAAATTGACTCGAGGCAGAGCAATGCGAACGGCTATCCAAACATGATGAATTTTCTATCGCAGAGTTGATTATGCCACACGTCTGTCGATATATATTCAGAGAGGTTATTTTTGTTCGCATTGATTGACACCGCAGTGGAAAATGTGAACAAAAGACATCTATCAAACTGGTGTTTTGCACGTAGCAAAACGCAGTAAGCAGTTACTCCCTTCTACCTCGGTACAAATCTGCGAGTGCATTAATCGCCAGTGATTGGTTGGCGTAAGCGGTTAAATGAGTCAACCGCGTTGCCATCTGACGACCCTCGTGACCCCGCGCATCGTGGGGGAGGCCTTCATCTGGCACTGGCTTGACAAAGGGCAGCTAGTTATTTTATAATAATAATAATGATTATAATTAAACAGCCAGGGTGGCACCGTGACGGCGCTCAGCTTGCAATTGAAAGAGCTCAAACCTCAAGGGTTGAATCAGCCCATCATAGTCGCGGTTGTGCCGTGGACAAACCGGCCCCTGCCATGGAAATGTGAAATTTCACCGCTGGCTTCAAGCCACTGACTTATATAGGCATTGCCCGATGCTTATGTCACCATGAAAACAGGATTGGTTGGAACAAAGCATGTGATTCATGTGCACGCGTGGGTGGAGCTGTGGCACGGTGATTAGCGCAGCCGCGGTACAAACCCGGTGACCTGAGTTCGATTCCCGGCCACGGCTAGCATTGGTAGCGAATATTATCTGAGGCAGTCTCAACACACTCGTCAACGACAATGGGGCCTTAACAGGCAAGAATTCTCAAAGGCTGCGTTTCAGGCAACGTCTATTCTTCACAGCAAATAAGCAAGAGAGGCCAGGGAGAGAGAGTGGATGATTTGAGACTGTACTTTACACAATGCGGCCTGATAAGAATAAAATAAAAAATAGATTTTTTTTCGATAACCAGTTTTTTTTAATTGGCATATGACCAGTTACCTAATTAATATTGTCTATTGAGTAGCAGACAAACTCTTCATGAAGCAAAACATTTCCCTTGACTCGTTCATATTAAAAGTAAAATTCTGAAATGTTGCTGGCACGTTGCATTGGAGAAAGACACAAGGCACAATCCACTTAGCAGCGCATTTTTGGGCCCAGTCACTGTCTCAATAGAAGGAATTTACCGGCCCCTGTATTCCTGAGGCGGAGAAATCTGAGAAGTAAAATGTGAGCTACACATATCTCAAACTAAAATAATATTATTTTTTTACTAAAAATGCGTAAGGTTTGTCTAGCACTCGGTGATAAAGCTACGTCTTCAGTGAAGGTGAGGCGTTCATTCATATCCTGCCGGCTGAATGGTATTCCGTTTAAACATGGGGCGGCCTTGTGGCCTTTTTCCTCTTCACAATGGACCAGTGACGAATGTCTAAACGTCTTTTGACGATTGTTGAGTGCCCTTGTGTAAATTGCTTGCAATGTAACGGTGCGATATAAAAATCGTCGTAATTATCAGTATTAATTAATTCTTATTATAGCGGTTGGCATTCCTGATCCAAATGCGACCTTGACGATTGATATCTGAACCTGGCTTGCACTTCCTGTGGTCCGACATGACTTTCCATCGGGATGCGCGTACATCAGCAACGAGGGAGAAAATTGCGACCAGTTACGTTCCCGCGCAAAACTTTTTGTTGTCCTGTGCCAGCCTTAACAGGTCCTCGCTAATGGAATTTTCTTTTGTTTATGATCACGATGGCCGTCTTTGATCGATTCAAAAGCACTGTTGTTGCATTGATGCATTATTGTTGTTAGCGATGGCATTATTGTTCGTAGCGATGGCCGGGCTGCTGAAGGTCATTGGGAGGAGAGTGACCGAGATCCCGATGTGTGATTAATGAATGATCTCTCTCCCCTGTGTTTCCTTTCAGACGAAATGCTTCATTTGTGGAATTGGAAATGATTACTTTGACTCCGTTCCACATGGCTTTGAGACGCACACCTTGCAAGAGCACAACTTGGCCAATTACCTGTAAGTACTCTCACTGCTGTTACTCTGCTGTTGTCTGCCTGTCTATCTAGGTCGACTCAGCCTTAAGTGAGTACCTGGTACGGTGCATTAACCATGCAACTGGGGAGACAAAGGTGGCCGGCTGTGGTGTTGGCTACCCATTACCTCGTGTGCCGTGTTGTCCTTCATAGGTGCCGCTCGCTAGCAGCACTTGCCCCAACGGTCTGTTAAAGGTTATACGGGGGACCTTTGTCTGTCTATATGCCTCACTACGTCATTCACCTGAAAATCAACTATTCCAGACGCTGTCTTTCCGACAGACCTGTTCTTCACCTGATGACGGCTGCTTGCGTTGTGGCCGAAACGTCGTGAGAATTGTATTTTATTATGTTTTATTTTTATTATGTTATTATTTCCCTTCTACGTGACTTTACCGAAAGAACCAAGAATAACTATTCCACACTCTCATTCGGTTTCCAGTTCTCATTCTTGGTTCGAATAGGTGTCATTTATTCTATCGATAGTTGTTTGTGAGAATTAATAAGACGAATACAGACACGTACTTCCTTCCAATAAAAAAGTATCCTGCTCGACAACAGTATGAAAAATATACAGGTAAAGGTGCAGCCCTGCAATTGCTCACTCACACCACTGCTAGCGGAAGGGCCTCCACCAGAGGGAGCTCTCGAGAGGGTATTTGGCCTACTGTTCCACGCTGACCAGATGTTTTGAAAGAGGTGTCAGTGCTCACACGCCACCCAACCACACGCATGCACAACCTGCCGATCGACTGCACACGAAATGTAGAATTTTGTTTCTCGAATAATTTCATTTGGGAAGCGGGGAGTCGGTCAGTGTCCAGTCGACGTAAGCTACACGTCACAGTGTTTCAATATAAACAGTCGCAATCGCGAACAGGCTTTAGACGAATGCAGTACATTTCAGAGGAAGAATTATGATTTGGAAAAACGTTTCTCGCGCCTCCGTTTGGCACGCTTGGCTTGCGTACCGTGAGAAAGACGTTCAGCATACATACATCAATTTTGATTTCAATGAGCTGAGTTAGTCTCCCGCCCCTGCTTACGAAGAGAATCCCAGTAATTGGTATCGGAGACTCATTCGCGACCTTGCTCCCGTCCACACCCCCCGATGTAATTGCTCCGCCACTGTGCAACGGAATAGAACGTGGCAGAGAAGCATTGTGGGCTTAATCAGGAAGAGAAGGTTGCCCGAGGTCAGATGCCTCAGTGGTAAGTGGTGCCTCGACCTGCCCTGGGCCTCCCCTAGGTAAGGAAAAAGTGTCGCGGCCCCGTAAGCACTTGATCACGCTACTGCAGGCAGTAGAACCTCCACTAGGAGTCGACATGTCTCGAGAAAGTTCAAGTTTATTTTGTTAAACCAGGTGAAAATTCCAGGGACCAGTAATATCCCATTTGCAGAGCACCCCGAGAGAGAGAGATAGTTTTTGGGCCTACTCTTCTAATCTGGCCAGACATTTTTTGGAAGATGTGAGAGTGCTGACATTTTGCCCCACCCGCGTGTTCTTTGTGCGGCGTGTAAGTGTCATCATTCAGGAGACAAAGGCGAGTTGGTATGGTGCAGGCTACATCGCCCTGTTGACCATGCTGTGCTGGCCACAGTAGATGCTTGCGAATGGTAGTTACTCTGAGGATTCATATTCTTGGTTCTTTCGGTAAAGTCACGTAGAAGGGAAGTAATAAAATAATAAAAATAAAACATTAAATAGAAAGTTTTTTTTTTATTATTTTATTATTTCCCTTCTACGTGACTTTACCGAAAGAACCAAGAATATGAATCCCTGCAGTCACAATAGCTTTAAATCGTAATTTATACTCTGAGGATGTTTGTCTTCAATTGTATGCGCATGTCTTTATTTGCGTATGTATCCATGTATGTGTGTGTCTGTGTTGAGAGTTCTGTATGGGGAGCGGTAGTGCAGCGGTCAGCACGCTGAGCTACGAACCTGGGTCACCCGAGTTCGATTCCCGCTCATGGCCAACACGAGTGACGATTACCTGAACCGGTCCTGGGCGTCCCCTAGGTGGATTCAGCCTCAAATTATTTCTAGATGTGAAGCTTTCGTGACTGCAAGGATTCATATTCTTAGGTTTTTTCGGTAAAGTCACGTAGGTAAAAAATTAAAATTAATAAAAGTAAAATAAAAGTAAAATAAAAATCACGACGTTTCGGAGGCAACACAAGCTTCCGTCTTCAGGTGGAACCGTCACGGCACGATAGCTGTATCAAGTAATATACATTTTTATTTTACTTTATTTTACTTTTATTAATTTTAATTTTTTACCTACGTGACTTTACCGAAATAACCTAAGAATATACCTCAAATTATTCCCTGTTGCTGTGTGTAAAACATTGCCACTGGGGAGACAAAGGCGGCCGGGCATGGTGTTAGCCACCCCCACCCCCTCATGCGCCGTGCTAGCCTTCACACGTGCTACTCGCTAACTGCACTTGCCCCAGATAGTCTGTCAAAGCCTATACGGGGCACCTTTGTCTCGCTATAGTTCTGTATCAGTCTGCATGCCTCTGTTATCTCCTAACCTACCTGCCACCCGAACCCGTTCCCTCAGCCGCCTATGAGCCGATCAATTAATTTGCAACGCGACGTTTGTGTGTGTGTGTGTCCCCACCACACACACAAACAACATTGATCGCAACAGCGCCGCACTGCTAAAACTGTTATCGGGCGCGTTTGGGAACAATGATTATACCGCCGCGTTGTTTTTTTTTTCCTCCGCTGCCGTGCCAAGCGGCTCCTCCGGCGCATCGCCGCTTGGCGCTTTGCGTCTTGGATCGTCTGCGCACGTCTCAGTTTGCTTTCGCGCATCGCCATGCGTGCGCGCGCGTCGAGAGTTCGGTATTGGGGAGCGGTAGCGCAGCGGTTCCCGCAGTCGAAGACGGCAGCGGCGTTGCCTCGCCCGACGTCGGCGGGCACAGCATCGCGAGAGCTCAAAAAAGAGATTTGTGTGTGCCCACAGGCAAATCTTGAACACCATCTTCATTCTGTGCACCTCGTGTTGTCTAATTGAAGTAATCTCTCACGCCTGGCTTGGATAAAATATCTGCCCCGCTCCCCTTCCCCTCCTGTGCATCTCAGTTGAGCACATGCATGTTTGTACCCGTTGCGATTCATGCTGTCGTCCCTTATTAAATCAGGTCTGACGATCCATTAGGATGCGTTTTATAGACATATATAAGGGATACCTGGGTGTTCATTGTATAGTGGGGACATGTATTATTGTTCACGCAACTTCAAATAGAGGCAATAAAATCATCATCATAATAATTCAAAGCCATAGTCTGGTTCATGCCAGACTATGTCCGCACCTCTTCCGATTAGCACGGTTGGCCATGTACGGTGCGAAAGAAGTTCAACACACGTTTATAAACATGCATTGTGATTGTTTACATTGTTTTTCTGCTATAAATGTCCAAATGATGAGACACTGTGTTGTGCTATCATTTGTGGCCAGGTAGCTTCTGACAAATAAGTTAATAAGCTCAGTGGGCTTCACCTAGTAGGAGGGGGATGGTTTAGTTGTTGTATTTGTTTGTGTTTGGGTGATTTGTTTACCTCTCTCGTACGTTGCACTACTGTCGTGTTTTGTATTGTGTGTTCTTGTCACGTTCTTACCCGCCCCTACTGGACATCTGCAAAATAAAGAGCTTAATCGTTTATCAGATTCCACCAACATCAATAAATGTTCTGATTCTGACGTACATGCCATAGCAATGTGGAGTTTACACATTTGGCGAAGCACCTCCGATGCACAAGGGTGGAATCCCTGTAAGTGACCTCTGGACACGTGATTATGATCACTAATTATACCACAGGGCATTGAGATCCACCAGCAAATGATGATCCTTGAAATACCCCAGACTTGAAGTGTGTACTCACACAAACTATGGCTCAGCGTCGAACACACCTACAAATGTATTCACACACACACACTCTGTAGTTCAAAAAGTAAAACCTCATTGGGTGTAAAGTCTTTTTGGCCAATGGTCTTTCTATGTCTGCTCTTTGACAAAAGAAAATCCATGTTAAAAATGAACACATTGCTACTTGCTTGCTTGGTAAGAATCTTCCCTATGAGCACTTTGCCGAAAGTTTAACGATCCATTTACATATTTTTACACGATCTAACCCAGGAAACCTGTTTTATGGGTGAAATATTTTACCTGCAAATTCCTCAATTGGGATTACGCAGAGCAATCATCGCCCCTCTGCTGTGAAACTACTGCAGGCTGTGTGAAACATAGCGTGATTGCCTTGCGCTATGAGAATTATACTGTGAATACTAAATGCACAATATTATTGTATGTATGGTATGTTGAACTTGTTCTGCACCGTTCGTAGCCGACCGGCGTGCTAATCAGAAATGCGGGGGAAGGACAACAAACTGAACGCAAAAAGCAGTTCTAAAGAAATTACTTTTCAAAGCAGATGATTTAAAAGTGCGCATCTCCAGAGGCTTCCTAACGTCGGATGGAAGAGCGTTCCAGACGGCCGCAGAAGCGCGCCTGTAAGCCCCGCGCGATGCGGTGACCGCCGCCTTTGTTCGACGCTGTCTCCTGAACCATGTGCCGTGAGTGGGGGAAGCGTGCAGAGCGATGATTGAACGGATTTCTACGCCGCACTGAGAGCCTTTTGATGGCTGTCCAAGAGCATAATGAACTGGCAAATGCCGAGCCCCGAAATAAACTAAGAGCTCTAAATATATCAGTAACGCATTAAACATTGAACAGCGGCGCGTCGACGTTCTGCGTCTATCATTGGTGGGAAAGTGCTCTGCATCAAGTGGAATTTGGAGATTAAATACATCCCAATAATCATGAACTTTGTCATTAAAAGATGATTAAAGTGGTTGATGAAACAGAGAAAAGTTGCAGTTCTGCAATTGATTGCATTTTGGGCCTACTCTTCCACGTGACGTCTTCAAAGAGCTGGGAGTACCCACACTTTAGCCCACCACACATGACCTACCGGGCGACGAACTGCGGAGTGGTGAATCCATCTGCACCGCTGGGCAGACAGAGGCAAAGGGTGAATTAAGAAACCTTTCATATTGGTTCAACCTCCGTGCCAGCAATGTGAACCGGTGACCTATGGATTTCGAGTCCAGCGCGTGCTGACCATCACATCAGCGCAGCATCGGTTATTTACAGATACCCTCCTCCCTCCCCCCAGGAACAATTGGGAGACACTTTAGGTAAATATACGTATTTCCATCTTTTAACTCCTATCGAAGACAATGGGATCCATCGCTTTCGCAGCATTCTATCAGCTGTTGAGAAGAAAGTAAGAGGCTTATTTGAAATCGGTGGGGTATATTTAAAAAAATGGCGGCATTCCCGTATCATATGGAAACCGTATACGATGTTCGGTTAAAAGCGTGAAATGATTCACGTGAAACTTGCGTCAATTAGTGTTGATGTGTTACATGTGTAGTATAGTAAACTACGGCGGGAGACCACTTGACGGGTAGCACACTTTATTCACACTTGGGTTGTCACAATAACACGTGTTGTCACTACAGCTCACGCTACACGTTCCACCTGACACGTGTGATATCTACAGCTCACGCTACACGTTCCACCTGACACGTGTGGTATCTACAGCTCACGCTACACGTTCCACCTGACACGGGTGGTTACTACAGCTCACGCTACCCGTTCCACCCGGCTACACACACACGGGCATTCCAGCCCCGTAGCATCCGGGGGAACCTCTAGACCCACGCCAGCTTGGGTACGGATCACGACCACTGGGTCCCGCGGCCCGGTCCTCACACGGACGTCCGGCCCCCGGGTCCCAAGGTCCCGCCTCTGAGCCACACAGGGCCCCGGTCCTTACAAGGACAGCGGGACTAGGTGTCTCAGGGCCCTATCTCTTCCTCCTCCGTCTTCCGTCTTCACTGGTCACCAACTTCTCCCCGAGCGCCCGCGCGCACCGCCTTATATAGCCCTCCGCTCCAAGGAGACAGAGCCTATGCGGACCGCGATGTGAGCACCCACCCTAGCCGACCAATCATCATGCGCTGCCACATGATCCCTTCTTGTGTCAGCGCACATAACCAATCACCACGCGCTGCCACACGATCCATCACTGTCAGCGCGCGTCACCAACACACAGCCAATCACCATCACATAACCCATGACCCCGCGCTGACCTACGATCCCTCCACGTCAGCGCGCGTCACCAACACACAGCCAATCACCACGCGCTACCCCACGATCCCTACCACCAGCGCGTATCACCACTACACATGTCAGTTTAACACGAAGGCTTTCCCGAGCAATATTATCCATAATAGAAGCTTCTTTGTGTAATGTGAGGATATATCCGGGTTGCTGATGGATCACACCTCGTTACGATGATTGGCTCTACCGGTCCTGGCCCATAGCCAATGAGGGGAAGTCTAGGGGCGTGGCCCTGACGTAATGGGAAAGTGACATCTGTAAGTTTGAGGATTGGATTTGCTGGCTTTAGCCACAGCCAATGGGGGGACGAGTCAGGGGCGTGGTCCTGGGAACGTACGATGGAGTCTAGAAGATTCCATAGAGGTTAACCAGGATTGGTGGAAAGGTACCACGTGACCCGGGTATTAAAAGGGATGGAGACGGACAACACGTGGTAAGATCTGGAACGAACGGAGGGTGAGGCCACGCTGGAGCGGGGTCCAGGCTGCCACGTGGCCGCGCGTGTCTCTCTTTCTCCCTCTCACGCTGTCTGTCAGCAGCGTGAAGGAGTAAGATAGGAGTGTTGTGAACGAAAGACAAATAAAGACCGGATTCCAGAAGTCGCTTCCACGACCTTTATTACATTTGTATTAGATTGCATAGATATAAATGTGTCGTTAAACCCACCACCACCTGACACAGCCAATTAGTAAGGTTTGTCACGTGAAAAAAACATGCCAATTAGTTATTAGTACAGCACACCGGTGTGTTGTAGATTTTGTGGGTTTCCACTCCATCACACCGGTGTGCTGAAATAGGAACTAATTAGCATGCTTTCTTTACTTGACAAACCTTACTAATTGGCTGTGTCGGGTGTTGGCGGGTATAACGACATATTTAATCGACGCGCTCGAACCGAAAGAAAAAAAACCCCTCGATTGTGAACGTTATAAGTCACCGGATTCTACTCCTGTATAATATATGAGTTCGGCCAAGATTGGACGACTGTTGTTATGTTTCGGATACAGCCCGTGGTTCATAGCTGGCTCTGTTGGATAGAGTCCATTGCACAGCTGTCCCACGTGATTGATGATTCCACGCTTGCCCATTTTCTGAAGCCCACTTTCTCTTATGCCGCTACCTTTACGGTTGTTGCGGCATCCACGGTCCCGTCTGTATCCTCCTCCCCCTCGGTCACCGCTACCATCGTGGCCATTGCTACAGTCACCGTCTGTCTCATTTGTTCCATCTCTATCCCCGTCTTTCAGGTCGGGCCTCAGGATCGAATTTGCCAGATTAGACTTTTTTTTAATTCCCAAATTGAAAAGCCGCATAGCGACATCCCTCCCAACTGCCAGGATAATACCCAAGGAGCATTTTGGAATTGGTGAGATGAGATGTGATGTAAGGTGCTTTTGAGTCGATGCCATTTTATGAAAGCGCCCTAACACATTCCTGTGGAGTTGGGTTGCTCGGTCAATGGCCAGGGTCAACGGCGGCGTGGTGTATTCCGCAAATATGCCCGACTGTGAGGGCGGGCACAAGCCGGCGTGAGTAGGTTAAACGTTGAGTTTTATAAGGGCACCACGGGGTGACCAGCCCCTCCCCACCCAGCCCCACCCCTCCCACCCAGCCCCACCCAACCCCTCCCCACCCCTCCCACCCTCCCCACCCAGCCCCTCCCCACCCTCCCCTCCCTCCCCACCCAGCCCCTCTCCACCCTCCCCTCCCCACCCAGCCCCACCCTCCTCACCCAGCCCCTCCCCACCCTCCCCTCTCCACCCAGCCCGTCCCTCCCCACCCAGCCCCTCCCTGCACGACGGAAACAATAATCCCCTGTGGGCTGGTGTAACCAGGAGGTTCCTACCAGTATAAGTGAAAACATGCATCGTCTCTGTCACTGCTACCCATCACGAATAATTGCTACCGCCACTATCTCATCGCCGATCTCTCTCCTCGCCGTCGTCGTCTCTCTGTGAGCATCACATTCATTACCCTCAGGAGCTCTGCATTTTAAATTCGCCTCCAATTTTGAGAAGGTGGTCTCCATGCCTGGCCTCCTCCTCTCGGGTTATATTCCTTCTCCGCTCATAGACTTCAGCTTAGCTACGTCCTGTGCCTTTTACATCCTTTCACGCTTGTGTTAAACACAATAATCCTAGAATCTGTCTCTCTTGACCTCTTTGTTTCTCTCTCTCTGTCCGTCAGTCGGTCCGCCAACAACAGAGTAAAATAATCGACCATCACAGACACCACCCCACACCCCCTCTCCGCTGTAGACGTGGAAAAGAATCGCACCGCTTTGCCGATCGGCGCCGGGAAAAGACATGACAGAACTACAGCCGACCGTTGATATCCCTTTGGTGGATTATGTAGGCTGCGGAATGATCAGGCTCATTCGCGTCTCTCCCGTGCATGGCAGTTCTACGATTAGCCACTCCTCGCGCATCGCGAGCGACCGAGCTGCGTTGTGGAGTACGGCCAAACGAAGCTGCGTGGGAAGGCTTTGGTCTACAGCGGTGGATTGAAAAAAGGGATTATTATGATGATGATTGTTGTAGTAATGCTCCCGTGAATAGCTGCGATCAACCAGTTTATGTGGGAAGATTAAACACACATCACCCAGAGAGGCTTATGGGTTATATCCGTCTATGATTGTATGGATCAATTCTGTGTGGGTTATTTTGACTTGCAGCTCATTTTCTGCACCATAAGTTAATTTATTTGATGTGATATTAAGGTCGTGCATATTACCATCACATTTTTTTTTTGGGGGGGGGTAGGGATATTCTTTTTAAACGATGTCTACATTTTTTGTTGTTGTATCCATCCTATTTGCATTAGAAGAAAAAAATTACTTTCACAATAATTTCGGGCGCTTATGAAATGTTTTATGCAAAACAACAAAAAATGTAATTGGAAACTCGGGAACGGTCCCGACTTTCCCTCGACCAAACAAAAACCTCAGACACGGCAACTTGAAACGCAATTAGCGGCGCGCGCTACAACGGCACAATGAATGTAATTGCGTGGCATTAATAAAACATGGGGGCGCCCGATCGCATTCCGTTTCGGTGTTTTTAAAATTAATTTTAATTAAGCGCATTGTCTGAAAATCTTTTACTTTGATGGACAGATTCACGACGCCGTTGCTTCGACCGCATTGCACCTTCCCTTACGCTGCTCGCGACGGACGCCGTCTTAAATACTGATTTGGCCGCTTGGGTTTTTACCCCGGGGGATGAAAAAAAAAATGCGTATCGCGGATGGATGGAGCCCAGATCCAGCACCGCAGAGATCCAGGGCCTCAACCCCGCAGCTAGGGTTCCGGGGATTGAGTCCCGGGAGCCCAAGGCGAGGTAGAAGTCTCGAGTGGAGAGAGAGAGAGGTGACGGTCTCTGGCCTGGTCGCTGAAGACCGAATGAGCACATCCATCATAGCGGTGTGGTTGTGCAACTTATGCATTCACATCTGGCTCCTCGGGGGCTTAAATTGTTTGTCCAGTGACACCCCACCCCCTCTGCCTTTGCACTGTATATATTTTATTAAACACTTTTGTAAAAAATACACTGTGGCCTTAAATTAAGGGGGGAATGCCCTTTTATATAGCACATAAATAGAGAGTCCAGAGGGATCCAGTGGATAATACGAGTTGGAGACTGCACTTAACACCTTTGGGCGTGGTAAGCGTTTCTCTGATGAATGGTTTTTGAATTGGTATCCGCATAGTTTCACTAGTAGTAGCTATTTAACAACAGCAAATCCTTCAGCAATTCATTCCTAATTAATCTAATAAACTAATTTGCATATAACATATGGCAATAAAAGGCTTGTAAGGTGTTACACCTGTTCCAATTGGTCGCGTGAAAATTTTCAAGAGAATTGCCATGAATTGTGGGACTATGACTTGATTAAAGGATATATTTTTGCATCATGGTGTGGTGTAGTGCATCTAGTGGCTGCAGGGGTTAAGTGAACGTGCTGCATTCAATCAATTATTGTATTTGATGTGCTATAAAGAACGTCCATTGCCTGAAGTGCTGCCCATTATATGACCTACAAGGCTGCTGACCTACAAGGCACTCAGTGGGTTAGCCTCACACCTCCGATTAGCACGGCTGGCTACGTACGGTGCGAAAGAAGTTCCACATACATAACATTTACAGGAACTGATCCATCTTAAGACTCCGACGAGGTCCCTCAGATCTTTGAAATAGCCATCTAATAAGCACTCCAAAGTCGAGGCTCATTTCCTAGGGTGATTGGGATTTTGCCAATACAGCTACCAAGCTTTATAACGCTTTGCTAACAAGACAATCAGAATCGTTGTGTATATTTAAGTCTTTATATTTACTGGCTTTTACCCCCTCCTAGTTCTGGCTGTCCGTTCACCCTGCAGATTCTGTTCATTTCCTGTTTTCCATTCGCAGCACATTGGAATCTATGGATGAAATGCACCTTACAAATGCAAATTATTACCACGTTTTTTTCTTCCTTTCAAAGGCCCACGGCGTTATCGACGAATGTATTGAGTTAGTAGTCACATGCAGCATATATGCATCTTAAATACTTGTTTATTTTGTTGAACCGGGGAAAACTCAATACAACCAGCCCGAGTCTCATTTGCAAGAGGCGCCTGAGATTTTCCACGCGCATGATCAGCGTGCAGTGCACGGGCAGTCGCCGGCTCGAGAACGGGTTCCGTTTCCCGAGACCCGTCCCCCGAGACCCGTCCGTAAAGTCACGTAGAAGGGAAATAATAATAAAAATAAAACATAATAAAATAATTCTCACGACGTTTCGGCCACAACGCAAGCAGCCGTCCTCAGGTGATGAACAGGGCTGTCGGGAAGACAGCATCTGAATGGACGCGTCTGAATGGACGCTGTCTTCCCGACAGACCTGTTCTTCACCTGAGGACGGCTGCTTGCGTTGTGGCCGAAACGTCGTGAGAATTATTTTATGATGTTTTATTTTTATTATTTCCCTTCTACGTTACTTTACCGAAAGAACCAAGAAGATGAATCCCTGCAGTCACGAAAGCTTTAAATCGAAATTTACCCGTCCGTAAGTCGAACGGTTCGTAAGTCGGAACAACAATAATTGAGTGTATTTGAATGCACGTGCGGTCGTTGTAGCACAATGTCGCTCATCGCCATTGCACATCACACGGGATACTGGGGACTCGTTGCATCTCGCGGAGGATCGCTGCGCCGAACAAAACGGTTCAGCGGTTCGGTTCGCCGATTCGCAAGTCGGGATGATTAAAAAATGTGTATGCCTTGCATGGAAGCTCGTTTGTAAGTGTGGATGATCATAAGTCGGGGACTGCCTGTATTCATCTATTCCTATTTAGGAGTCAATGCATCGTCAGATCAATATGAACAATTCATTACCCCCCCCCTCCCACCTCAGGGATTCGATAAATTGTTAAAACTCTAAGTCGCGGTTTGTCGTTTGAGCAATATGATATTAATTCTTGTTTCATGTTTTGCCGTAGCTTTTCCTTTATTTGGTGTTACGTCTTTATCGTTTTTTTCTTTCCCAAATCCGTTGCCATGAATGTAACATGAGCATGTAATGAACGTATATTCATAAATAATTGAGCATCGTGTATGTGTATTGCGAGTGTAAATGTAGAACAACAACAACATTAATTGACGTATCAATCATTACATGCCGCATATGAATGCCCAATTACGCACTGCAGTTGCCCGACGAAGCTTCATCATCTCCGACCACAAAACGCTGCTTAGCTTCGGCGGTGATTTGAGCATAGGCCACTTGGAGAGAGCGCAGCGCTCACGCAATATATATGAAGAGAGGTCGACATCCTACTTGCCGTACTGCCATCGTGCGGCCACCTGGTTGGGTATCACACACTGAAGCGTCCAAATGATAAGCCACGTTGCTGAGCCATCATTTGTGTCCAGGTCATTTCTGAACAATAAGTTAATATTTCGATTTAAAGCTTTCGTGACTGCAGGGATTCATCTTCTTGGTTCTTTCGGTAAAGTCACGTAGAATGGAAATAATAAAAATAAAACAATAAAATAATTCTCACGACGTTTAGGCCACAATGCAAGCAGCCGTCCTCAGGTGGAGAACAGCTCTGTATTCTCGACAGAGTGTAAATGTGAGTGTAAATGTAGAACAACGGACCTGTTCTCCACCTGAGGACGGCTGCTTGCGTTGTGGCCGAAACGTCGTGAGAATTATTTTATAATGTTTTATTTTTATTATTTTATTATTTCCATTCTACGTGACTTTACCGAAAGAACCAAGAAGAATAAGTTAAAACCTCAGTGGGCTTTTCCTTGTAGGATGGGGATGCTTTCGTGTTGTATTTGTTTGTGTTTTGGGTGATCTGTTTGCTTGTCTTTTGTACTTTGCGCAGCTATCACGTTTTTGTATTGTTTATTGTTGCAACGTTCTTACCACGTGCCCCAGCTGGACCTCTGTTAAAAAGAGCTTCACAGCTCATCGGATTCCTCTTGCAGTGTAAATACACATTCCGATTCCGATGAGAATCGCAGCATATCTTTGCTTCGTTGCCATCACTTATTTTATTTTCATTACCCTCTGTCGTGTTGCTGTTGACCCAGGTCACTCGTGCAAACGAGACCTCCATTATCCTGGTCTCTTGACTTCTCACTCTGGTTTAACAAAATAAACTTGACTTGACTCGAGCATCATCGATCTCCGCAGTGCGCGCGCTGCAAGCACTGCGCCAGCGTGCCCAACCGGGAGGGCAATAGTTAGTCGTGGTCGGCAGGTAGGATAGATCCTTAAAGAGACGTCAAGACATAATCCTAAGAGGTCACAAATGTGTCTCAGTTGGCATAGGGCGATCCAACATTGAATGCGTTTCATGTAGGGCCACGGTGACATACGAATGCCATTCAACATTTGGTGCCACGTATGATAGCTCGTAATAATACGAATATTTTTTTAAAATTTCTAATGGCGCTGAAATGTCCCGAGAAAGTGAATGACATTATATGTCATCTCAAGCATTGAAAGGGCCCCCCAGAGTGGCAGCTGTCCCTGCGTGGCACAAGGTGAGTCAGCACCGGGCCTGTGAAAGCTGCCAGCACGCGGTGATGATTACCGTCTTGTAATCCCGATTCATTGACTTAGATCACGGAGGTAATTAGGTGCTCAGAATTCCAAAGATCGCGGTCCAGTGAACATGTCCGTGACGTTTACATGCACGTGACCCTTTCTGCGAGGGTGGGTTTTCTCCGGGTACGCTGCAATCTAAATGAAGACAAAGATCCCCCCTACAGCCTTAGCAGACTGTTGGGGCAAGTGCTGTTAGCGAGCACCTATGAAGGCCGGCACGGGTACACAAAGGGGAGTAGGTGGCCAGCACCATGCCAGGCCGCCTTTGCCTCCTCATTTGCGATGATGTTATATGCCGCACCAAGTACTCATTTGAGGCTGAGTCGACCTAGGGGAGGCCCAGAACCAGTTCATATCATCGTCACTGGTGTTGGCCGTTAAGGGAGAATCGAACTCGGGTTGCCAGGTTTGTAACGCAGCACGCTAACCGCTAACCTACTGCTTCACAAAAAGACAAAGATCCCCCGTATAGCCTGAACAGACTGTTGGGGCAAGTGCTGTTAGCTCCACACACACACACACGGTCACCCGCAAAATGCTCGCAAAGTTATTGGGTACACACTCATGCGGAACCTTTGCTCAAAAATGAAAGTTCTGAGTGACACTTTCCCGGATAAACAAGGACATTCTGAAAGTTAATTGAGACATAATTTGAAAAAGGAAATTACAGAAAGGTACGTAAAAAAAATGTACTGACGTGGCACGCAGGGGCAATGGAATGTTCACAGTTTTACCCCCGAGGGATCATGAACGCGCTCAGGAGATGTGCGTGTGAGTGATGGGCATCGTCGCAAAGCCGAAATGCTCATCAAATTGTGCCGTGTGTACAAACCGTTTGCCATTAATGAGCAGGATATTGACATCGTAATGAGTGTGCAATTCCAACACTTTTTCTCGTCAAGACCTCAAGTCGAATTGTCTTGACTTTCAAACCCTATTTCAACCCTGTCATTGTGCAGACAATGCCTATCACAGCTCTACTTTGGTCCATTATATTATACATGTTCCATTATATACATCACGGCGTTGTCTTGTTTGTATGGCTTGTAAAATGAGAATGATAACAAAATCTCGCGTTATTACCATTTTATTTCCATTATGCTCTCGGTGTTATGTCACGAGACAAAGAATCCATTCGGATCTCTCACATCAGCAGCGCACCTCTCAATGGAAGACAATGCCCCACAGAAGCGGATATCACAGAACTAAATTTCGATTGAAAGCTTTCGTGACTGCAGCGATTCATATTCTTGGTTCTTTCAGTAAAGTCACGTCGAAGGGAAGTAATAAAATTATAAAAATTAAACATAATACAAATTATCACGACATTTCGGCCACAACGCAAGCACCTGAGGACGGCTGCTTGCGTTGTGGCCGAAACGTCGTGAGAATTTGTATTATGTTTTATTTTTATTATGTTATTATTTCCCTTCTACGTGACTTTACCGAAAGAACCAAGAATATCACAGAACTACTACTGAGATCGTTTTAAGTGATCTCTGGTCCGCACAAAAGGAGGGGCAGCACTTTCCTACCCATCCTGCCAGAGAGAGTAATGTTTGTCACGTGACAGACAAACCAATGTAAAAAATTTTAATTCTCTGAATTTTTGTCAAATTAAGTGACGAGACAAATTTTATTTGATGGGTTTTTTTGCGCATTTCTCGGTGACCAGGCTGAGATAATGAACTCACTACAGTACACTCGATGACCTGGTTTTAATCACGAGTAGTCGCCTGCATTCGAACTCACGGTCTCAGAGGAATCGGCTGAGCGCTGTGACCTCTAAGCTACTCGGTCACCTCAAAAATATAAAACATTTCAGTCAAAGTGTCTTCATGCGCAAGTTAATGGCTGACCGCTGCTCATCTCTGGAAATGGCCTAATTATGTAAATTCTATAATTCTACGTTGGTTCTTAGGATCTTATTATATTTTTGTTTAAGTTTATTTTCCTGTATGGAAAATGTATCTTAGCCCAGGTCCTCCTGATATTGTCATTGGGCTCTTAATTGTTTACAAATAAAAGCAATAAAAAATTGCAACAATAAACATTTTTGACAATTGCTGTTGACTGCTTTCCAAACACGGTGGACCTCATCATTCATCAGGCGGCGCTTGTGTTACCGATCCCCAGAGGAATCATCGGTGATGGTGATGACAACGTTGATGAAGAGTTTCCACCATGGATTTCGGGAATGCCAACAGCGACACACACCACACGCTAAATAAATAGTCTCACAATACGCTTCCTTCACATGCCTGTCCCTCCATATGAATCATAAGTAGTTTTTTTTATACATCCCATCGGCCACACACAACCTTCTGGGAGTGGCAAAAAAAATGTCAGCGGCATTGGTTCAACACAAGCAAAGCTCTGGACCCGGTTTCAACATTCAGCGTCTCATCAGCAGAGTCAGGCTCTGCTTGAACCAATGTTGGTGAGCTGCCCAGATGTCTTTTGGCAAGGGCCCGCTCTCTCTAAGATACGGTTCCAAGTTTGACACAAACAAAACACTGCTCCTTTGAGCATGGAGCCCACTTCCACTTTCATTACACGTGACATATATGGACGTTTCTGTTATAATCATGAATAATTTACAGCCCTGTCTGAACCTTCTGCTGATTCAAGGCCTCCTCCCCAAGCCGGCTGTGTCGTGGCGGTTGGTTGTGTATGTTGCAAATGTAATTCGCGCATTTTGAACGAGTCACGAAGATTAATGCGTTGTGCGTTTCTCCGTCTTTCAGATTTTTCTTCATGTACCTGATCAATAAAGATGAGACGGAGCACACTGGACAGGTAAGGGAGGCTTAAGAACTCACGTAAATCAATGGATTGCAATCGATGTAAAAAAAATAGTTGCCCCTTTGCGTCCGTAATTAAAATGTTTCCCGGTAGACGTGCTTTTCCTCGGTGGTACACACCGATGCAAACGCCACTGTTGCACGACACGAGCTATGAACGCACGTTTTAATAGCCAATTAATTCGTACCAAAAAATATTTGACATTCTGGATATTTAAAAAAACTTGCAGCGGCTGGACGAACTCCGTTTTACGTTTGTGGGAACGAAATAATTTATAATTTTTTATTACTTATATATTTTTAAATACCGAAACAAATAATGTACTGCCCCTTGTCAATCTGTTATGCACTCATTCTGTTTTTTTTTTAATCCTTAATGCTATTTAACGTGATATTATGTAACTGTGATAATCGTGCTTGGTCTCGTTACTCCACTGCTGGCCTCCCCACACTGTATCAACATTATTATTCTGTCTGTCTGTTACGTAATGATTTTTAATTGAAATTCTTGGTTTTATACTATTTTTTTAAACACGTTTTCTTTTCATTTTACTTACAGTATTTTGGCTGCAAAATCAACTGTCGGAAGCCAGTGAATACAAATCCTGGTTGGCGAACGATTTAACCCATCTGTCTTTCGGGGCTGAGAAAAAAAGGATCACTTTGTATTGACAGCTTTTTAGTCATCCTATGGAGAGACTTACCTCTGCCATGGTAATGAGGAATTTCCACCATTACCTCATGGCTTCCAGTGGATGCCTCTCGCCACAGTGGCGAGATGTTAACTACCTCGCCTGGTATACAGGAGGTCGCGGAATGTTAACTATCTCGCCTGGTATACAGGAGGTCATAGGTTCGATCCCGGCCCTGATGCCTGCTGCTGTATATTTGGAGTTTGTGTCTCTCTTCCCGTGGTCGCGTGGGTTTTTCTCTGGGGTCCTCCAGTTTTTCCCTCCACATTTAGAAACAACTTTCGTTTTAGAGGATTTGGCTGCTATAAATTTCCAAAAGATGATGAGCCGCTTCGTTGAGCGACCATCTGTGTGGCCAGGCCGCTTCTGAGAAAGAGCTACATAGGCGAGTGAGCCTTACCTGGTAAAATAACAATAGTAAGTCAACAAATAATAACATTGATCTTGATTGGAAGCTTTCGTGCTGTAGGCCTGAAGACGACCGCTTGTGTTGCGATCGAAACGTCTTATTTTATTTTATACCTACGTGACTTTACCGAAAGAACCAAAGAGTATAATAACATATTATTGGTACTTTCGGTAAAGTCATGTAGAAGGTAAATAATAAAATAATAAAAATAAAACATAATAAAATTCTCACGACGTTTCGGCCACAACACAAGCAGATGGCTGATTGCGTTATAATGAATAATAAAAATAATAAATAATACAATTTTATTTTATTATGTTTTATTTTTATTATTTTATTATTTCCCTTCTACGTGACTTTACCAAAAGAACCAAGAATATGAATCCCTGCAGTCACGAAAGCTTTAAATCGAAAAGTATAATAACAATATCGTTCTGCCTCTGTCATTCATTTGAGCAGGGAGATATTTGAAATGTAACTCACTTTGCACAAAAGCAAGTTGTCAGTCGAGTGGCAGCCAAGGAAAAAGAAAACCATCCAAGAGAATGACCATCCAGGGAGATGGAGCGATGAATTCAGTTGGTGTGCAGGTGGTGCCTCGTGAATTGTCGCGTCGCACGATCGTGATGGGTGGCGGCAGCGGCTTTAGGGGAAGGCCTTCATCATCGTCCGGCAGTAGATTCACCGCCGGACGATGATGGTTGTGAAGTGGTCATCATGAATAAGATAAACAAAACTCTGTGATTACGCACGGCACGCACGCGTTCATCCTGCAAATGAGGACCCCGCGGCCCCTTTGTTTATTTCCGAAGACAGAAATTGTCAGTGGCTGCACAGTGATCCCATGGGACGGTTAGTGGAGAATATTAAAGCGGAAGGTAATTGGGTAGTTAAAGATAATTAGGTGATGACCTGAGGATTTATATTACGTTTTGTCACGTTCTCCGTGAGTCTTTGGCGCCTGTCCTCATGTGAGCTCTCGTTATGAAAACCAGGGATGTTAACGATTACCCGGTTTATTGGTGAAAAATCGATGTTTCAGCCCAGAATATATGCACGTGCAAGAATTATTTAAAGTATTTTGAATGTGCGTTTGTTTATTAGTGCAATATACCCCCCAACCTCCAATGGTGGAGAGGCATCTCCCTCTCTCAGACAACTAACTCTGTCCACAAAGTGGTACCTATTTTAGCAACCCCAAAGGGATGATTGGTCATGAAGTGTACTGTAGCATTACTTCAATGGGATGTGAACTCATAGCAATGCAATGAGGTCGTGAGTGAAGGGCTATGACCACAGCAGGCTATCAAGTTTCTGCTTCGGTGAACATATACAAAGAATAACAGGCTAATTCGAGACAATAACACCTTTTTTTGATTCACTGTCTCTGAAGAACGGAGGATCTTGACCCGTTTAGCCAATTGGCCTCTTAAGTGAGCCGAAATGTCGAAATCTTAATTTCGTCTCGTTGGTTATATAAAAGAACAAACCTGTTATTACTCTTTCCAGGGACCTGCCACAGCAGCGTAATGGTTAGCAGCACAAGTGACCTTGCAATCCAGAGGTCACCGGTCAGATTCCATCTCTCGGGTGGGGGGGGGGCAAGCAGTTGAAATTAATGGGCAAAACGTCTTAAAGCTGAGAGTTGTCCAGCCCGGGCCGCGCGAAGAATAGGCCAATATATTTCGATTTAAAGCTTTCGTGACTGCAGGGATTCATCTTTTTGATTCTTTCGGTAAAGTCACGTAGAAGGGAAGTAATAAAATAATAAAAATAAAACATAATAAAATAATTCTCACGACGTTTCGGCCACAACGCAAGCAGCCGTCCTCAGGCGAAGAACAGGTCTGTCGGAAAGACAGGTCTGTCGGAAAGACATTCAGACGCTGTCTTTCCGACAGACCTGTTCTTCACCTCAGGACGGCTGCTTGCGTTGTGGCCGAAACGTCGTGAGAATTGTATTTTATTATGTTTCATTTTTATTATTTTATTATTTCCCTTCTACGTGACTTTACCGAAAGAAACAAGAAGATGATAGGCCAATATATCTTCCAGACGCCGCCCAGAATCCGGACCCAGAGATTCTCAGCACGGCAGGCTGTGTGCTAGGACACAAGCCGTCGTGTGCCGCGTGAGCCACCTCTGGGTCCGTTGCGTTTACGCTGCGAGCTCCCTCGTCGTTCGAATCGGTCGGTGTGTGGCATCAACGCCTTCCCCTCGATTGCGTCGCTTCTTGCGGTGCCGTGTAATTTTTTTTGGTGTGTGTGTGTGGAAACGTAGGGACTTGATTATATCGCGTTCGTGGGGTGAGGATTATTTAAAAAAAGGAGCCTCCCTCCGGAGGTGAACCGATTGGGCACAACAGTGCGTTGCAACGGGGCCCTTTATTAATATTTGCTGATGGTATTTCACCAGCACTCATTAGCAATTTAATTAAAATGGCATTTGCTGAACCTTGAGAGAGAGGGAGAGAGATGGAGAGCGAGAGGGAGAGAGAGAAGTATGAGAAGCGCTGTTCGATGCAAGGGAGTGATACAAGGAGTTTGATGCAGAGCGAGATGAAAGAGACAAATATTCACGTAAGAGCTGCTCGCAGCTACAGCTACCGCCGCTCTCCCTACAGCTACTGCTGATCTCCCTACAGCTACCGCTGCTCTCCCTACAGCTACCGCCGCTCTCCCTACAGCTACCGCTGATCTCCCTACAGCTACCGCCGCTCTCCCTACAGCTACCGCCGCTCTCCCTACAGCTACCACCGCTCTCCCTACAGCTACCGCTGCTCTCCCTACAGCTACCGCCGCTCTCCCTACAGCTACCGCTGCTCTCCCTACAGCTACCGCCGCTCTCCCTACAGCTACCGCCGCTCTCCCTACAGCTACCACCGCTCTCCCTACAGCTACCGCTGATCTCCCTACAGCTACCGCCGCTCTCGCTACAGCTACCGCTGATCTCCCTACAGCTACCGCTGCTCTCCCTACAGCTACCGCCGCTCTCCCTACAGCTACCGCTGATCTCCCTACAGCTACCGCCGCTCTCCCTACAGCTACCGCTGATCTTCCTACAGCTACCGCTGATCTCCCTACAGCTACCGCCGCTCTCGCTACAGCTACCGCTGATCTCCCTACAGCTACCGCTGCTCTCCCTACAGCTACCGCCGCTCTCCCTACAGCTACCGCTGATCTCCCTACAGCTACCGCCGCTCTCCCTACAGCTACCGCTGATCTTCCTACAGCTACCGCTGCTCTCCCTACAGCTACCGCCGCTCTCCCTACAGCTACCGCTGATCTCCCTACAGCTACCGCCGCTCTCCCTACAGCTACCGCTGATCTTCCTACAGCTACCGCTGATCTCCCTACAGCTACCGCTGATCTTCCTACAGCTACCACTGATCTTCCTACAGCTACCGCCGCTCTCCCTACAGCTACCGCTGATCTTCCTACAGCTACCGCTGATCTCCCTACAGCTACCGCCGCTCTCCCTACAGCTACCGCTGATCTTCCTACAGCTACCGCTGATCTCCCTACAGCTACCGCTGATCTTCCTACAGCTACCACTGATCTTCCTACAGCTACCGCCGCTCTCCCTACAGCTACCGCCGCTCATCCTACAGCTACCGCTGATCTCCCTACAGCTACCGCTGATCTCCCTACAGCTACCGCCGCTCATCCTACAGCTATCGCCGCTCTCCCTACAGCTACCGCTGATCTTCCTACAGCTACCGCTGATCTCCCTACAGCTACCGCTGATCTCCCTACAGCTACCGCTGATCTCCCTACAGCTACCGCTGCTCTCCCTACAGCTATCGCCGCTCTCCCTACAGCTACCGCTGATCTTCCTACAGCTACCGCTGATCTCCCTACAGCTACCGCTGCTCTCCCTACAGCTACCGCTGCTCTCCCTACAGCTATCGCCGCTCTCCCTACAGCTACCGCTGATCTTCCTACAGCTACCGCTGATCTCCCTACAGCTACCGCTGATCTCCCTACAGCTACCGCTGATCTCCCTACAGCTACCGCTGATCTCCCTACAGCTACCGCTGCTCTCCCTACAGCTACCGCTACTCTCCCTACAGCTACCGCTGATCTCCCTACAGCTACCGCTGCTCTCCCTACAGCTACCGCTGATCTCCCTACAGCTACCGCTGCTCTCCCTACAGCTACCGCTGATCTCCCTACAGCTACCGCTGATCTCCCTACAGCTACCGCTGCTCTCCCTACAGCTACCGCCGATCTCCCTACAGCTACCGCCGATCTCCCTACAGCTACCGCCGATCTCCCTACAGCTACCGCTGCTCTCCCTACAGCTACCGCTGATCTCCCTACAGCTACCGCTGCTCTCCCTACAGCTACCGCTGATCTCCCTACAGCTACCGCTGATCTCCCTACAGCTACCGCTGCTCTCCCTACAGCTACCACTGATCTCCCTACAGCTACCACTGATCTCCCTACAGCTACCGCTGCTCTCCCTACAGCTACCGCTGCTCTCCCTACAGCTACCGCCGCTCTCCCTACAGCTACTGCCGCTCTCCCTACAACTACCGCTGCTCTCCCTACAGCTACCGCTACTCTCCCTACAGCTACCACTGCTTATCCTACAGCTACCGCTGCTCTCCCTACAGCTACAGCTGCTCATCCTACAGCTACCGCTGCTAATCCTACAGCTACCGCTGATCTCCCTACAGCTACCGCGGCTCATCCTACAGCTACCGCTGCTTATCCTACAGCTACCGCTGCTCTCCCTACAGCTACCGCTGCTCCTGACGCTGGTTCTGTGAGCCTCGGGCATGAACGATGAACCCGAGGAATCTTGGGGATATTTTTGCATCGCCGTGTTGTGCCTCGGGCAGTAACACTGAGCCATGAGAGTTCCAACGGTACCTTTGTCCGTGAGAGCCTCCGGCACTTTCAACCATAAAGCTCTCCAGTGCTCTTCTTCCGTGCATTAGAAACGGAACATCGCACGCAGCAAAGCAGAGCGTGCATGCATCCTGGGCTTGACACTCAAAACCACGCCTGGCACTTCAAGGGAATGTTGCCAGGGGACACAGCTCATGGAATAATTTGTTCCACACACACGCGTGTGTGTGTGTGTCTGTGCACTTAGCGGAGAGCCGTAATGCAGCGGTTGACGCATTCTGCTACGAACCCGGCGACCCGGGTTCGATTCCCGCTCACGGTCAACACCAGTGGCGATTGTCTGAACCGGTCCCGGGTCTCCCCTAGGTCGACTCAGCCTCAAATGAGTACCTGGTGCGGTGTGTGAACATCGCCACTGGGGGAGACAAATGCGGCCAGGCGTGGTGCTGTCCACCCACCCCCTCGTGTGCCGTTCCGGCTCTTCATAGGTGCTCGCGAACAGCACTTCCCCCAATAGTCTGTTCAAAACTATCCGGGGGATATTTGTCTTTGTGGACTTACTAGGCCACTGTTCACATACGCCTACTTGTTTATACAGTATACAAGTTAAAAGCGCAGCCCAGCAGTTGCCTGCTCGTGCCACTGCTGGCAGAAAAGCCTCCACGCGAGAGAGGTCAAGGCCAAGGTCAGGTTTTCAGTGGAACCAGGCGGGAAGTCAAGAGGGACTCCTCCGTCGGCAAATTTTGGCCTACTCTTCCTCGCCGGTCACGCGGCGCCGCCGTGGGGGGGGGGGGGCAGCTCACGACCGGAAGGCTCTCGAAGCCCCCATTCGTCCCTCCGAGGCCGACAATCTGAGCGAAACTCTCTGGTGGTCGTGACCTCTCCACACCGTTTGTTTGGGGCTCGTCGACGGAGTATTGCCACCGCCTTCAGAAAAAACAAAAAAAATTTTAAACGTAAAGTTCGGTGGTGCGGTGGCGCGCCAACGGCCATGTCAGGGGGAGCGTCAACAAGCGGTGAAATTTCAGCGAAAGGAATGGAGCGAAGGGCGATGCTAAAAATGAAAAAGCAGGACCCGCGGTACAGGCACGGTCCCCGCTGCGTTTGTGACATCGCTCCCCCCCCACCCCCACCCACACACAAACACACCGGACTGGAAATCAAGCACGACGCAGATGGCGCTGAACGGATTTACATGGGTAGGTGGTGGGGGGGGGGGTCGTTTATTCCCGGCTGGTGGCGCACTACCGAGGGAAGGGGGGAGCGCGGCGTGGAGGGGGAAGCGACGGTGGTGGGGTGGCTGTGACGCAGGCGGACGCGGAGGTTTAAAAGGCTCTACAAACACGCTGATTTAATGAACCCCGTGGGGAGAGGCTCGCGTTTGGGAGAAGCTTCCCAACACACCACCCACCCCATCACCCCCCCCCCCCACCAAGCGGTTTCCGGGCGTTTTGGTTCAAGTGAAAAAAATTCCGCAGCGATCTTTGACGTTGCCTCGCTGCTCTGCGTGGTCCCTCCCCCCCCAACCCTCCCCCAACGTCCATGCGCCGCATTCTCAAAGCCCTTCTCTCTTACGTCCATTTCTTCTGTCCGTCATATTTCACTCTTAATCTTTCTTCACGACTAAATACCATTGTGACTTATCAGCCCATTCTTACCCCACCGGCTTCGTACCACGGACGAAATTCCGTTTGGAACGTTCGCGGCGAGTACCGTGCGTACGTGCGTACGTTGAACTTTTTTCGCACCGTACGTAGCCACCCGTGCTAATCGGAGGTGCGGGGGGAATGACGGCAAACGAAACACAAGAAGCAGTTCCAAAGAAATGAGTTTTCAATCTAGATTAAAAAGTGCATAGCTCCCAGTGGCTTCCACGACCTTCTGCAAGATGATGTTGCAGAGGTCATGGCACGGAACGTCACCTATTACACTCGTTTTTCCTATTTAGGGAAGTGCTTTCGACGTGTGTGCTAATTTCTTTTGTGTATTTGCTCCTGCGCAGCGCAGCATCACAACGGCGGTTTAAATCACACGCGATGATTTCTGGAGACTGGTCGATAGCCCCGTCGGAGTCGTATTCGCACAACACCAGGCGTTGCCTCGTCATTGTTGTTACCTTTTTATTTCTCCTCTCTCCCAATTCACGAGACGTCGTTGTCATCATTTGCATCCCTCGCAGAGCAGAGCGAGCGTCAGGGAACGACCTCTCACGTGCCCGGCGGAGAGGGCTTGTCAATCAAACGTTCAGTCTTTGCAGCTATTGGGGGTGACAAGAAAACCCCCCCAATTTAACACGATGTGCGCACAGTCATTGCTGATGCGGTCGAGGCCATCAACTCGCTACACGCTGAGCATGGTTAAATCATAAGGTGGCAATGGACTGGGGCATTGCAGGACCATCAGGGATGGTGACATGGTGGGATGGGGGTTGAGAGGCCGTCATCCTGAGCACAGGCCATGAGGCCCAACATACCAAGCGGCCAGCGACAAAATCCACCATGGAAGTTGTGACGTACAAAGCGTCAGTTAACACGTTCGATTTGGTGATGTCCTCGACATCAGCAACACACTGAAAGGGGTCTCACGAACGGTATTTGTGAGATCGGTATGGCAAGCGGTGTGCTTCATTAATTCCCCGACTCCAGTTGCCAGCCGCCCTGTAGCAGGAATCGAACCTGTGCACGTATTCCCGGCTGAGTAGCAAGCTGAGACGAACAAAAAGGCCACGTGGCATATACGCCTATATTTATTTATTTATTTTTCTTAACCTAAAATAATTTACTGGGTTGTGCATGCCCTGGGTCCGTTGTCTTGTTTAAACAGCGGCGGGCTTGGTGACAACATGAAGCCATGTGTTGTTACAGATAGACACAATTTCGGAGGTCGCTTGTGAATAACATTTGTTCTGCACACCGTGGCCTGTGCGCGTGTGTGTGTGTGTGTGCCAAGCCGTATTTTATTTAAGGCTGCGGTTGGTCATCTGAATCCCACTTCTCTGCAGAGATTGTTGGTCTGGGGTGCAATTCCATGGAGACTGGTGCGGAATTAATTAGATTTAAGGCACGAGCCAAATTTATCCCGCTGCTCGGTTGAAACAATGGTGCCGCTCTTTTTTTGTGCTGTGGACCTTGAGCTAAAAGGCAAAAAAAAAAATCCGCATTGCCATGATGGGGACGACGGGGCCTATTCTCTTGCGCATGACGACAACGGTTGGCTTCCCATTCACCGGTGCTCATTTTATTGGCCGTACCGGTGTGATGATTTGGTTTAGGTTTATTTTTTGGCACAGGTCAAACCCACTGGGCAATAAATGCTCACGTTTTTTTTTTTTGTACGGGGGGGACACAGGAAAAGAAAACTGGTTCCAGCACAAAAAAAAATGGTGGACGTAACAATCCAAAAAACGACCGTGCAAGGTCAAGTTCCGAGTGACAAGGTCGTGCGTCAACATGGCATGGTGGTCGGCGCGGGACGCTAAAAAACCCCGGCGACACTGAGTTGAATTCCTGGCCGCGGCTTTAACATCAGTTAGTGAGCAATGTCTGAAGCAGTTCCGGGCAAACCCTCTCACCAACCTGCTCTGAAGAGAATGGTCAAACCACCCCCCGATCATCGACAAGGGGTGGTCTTTATCCCAGTAGTGGCCTGACAAAAGGCGTCACGTGTACATTGGTCAGTGGCGGCAAAGTGGTTTGCACACTGCCCTACGCCTTCTGCTGCACAGCTTCGATTCCTGCTCACGTCGGGCGACGGTGACTATGCACGTGGTCTATAATCCAGCATACCCTGCCTCCCCAGGAGAGGGCAGTACAGCAGGTGAACTAATCGCCATCCGTTTACATCCGTACGGGGATCGGGGTGTTGCCCCCCCCCCTCCCCTTCTCACACGCGTGGGGGTTTTCTCCGGGTGCTCCGCTTTCCTCCCACTTGTATAATGAACACTCGTCGTTAATTGGCTGACGTCATCTGAAAATAAAAATAAATATTCAGGACCCTCGTGAAAAAGTCCCATGATTCAGTGTGGTCTTCCTGGATAAATAGGCAAAAAAGTGCAACATCAGGTCCTCAGCTCAGCCAATTAAGCTTAAAACAATGACCAGGTGCTGGCCAAACCATCTTCATCATTGTATGTATGGCGAACTTCTTTCACACCGCACGTAGCCAACCGTGCTAGTCGGAGGCGCGGGGGAAGGACAAACAAAATTAAACACATCGCCAAGCCTGCGTTGATGTGTGGCTCACGCGTGCACCTGCTGACGCTCTGCGGGCGAAGCGGAGGCTCTTGACCGTTTCTCTTTGTTTCAAAAGGCCTTTTGTGCCTCCAAACTAAAAATCAGCATTGGCCATCCCGTTTGGTTGTCCCCGAGTCTAAGCGGTGGAAATTCCACATTCCTGAGCAATGGCCGGTCTTTCCATGGGGGAGACCGCCGTGGACTTTTCTCACACAAAGTGATCCTGATCAGGACGATGGTTACCCTGACGGAGCTCCAAATGCACGCCCGTGAACAAAAAATATTGTACGGGACATTTTTTTTTTGCTTTTTGCCAGGACCAAAAAAATGTATCCCATAGATATATGACTGCTCAACCCGAGCTATTCTCTGGTCTGACACTCGTGGGACAAGACCATGAAGAAGGCTGTCTCTGGCGTAGGCTAATCAGTCTCAACGACAATGCGTATTATCAAATGATGATTGTTTGCATGCTTTATCACAAGTACGTGTGGTGAATGCTAAGTTGATTCCTTGCAAAAGGTTTCTATTTGGTGTTTGAGCATCTTGCAAACCTGCCGTTTTATTACCAGAAAGGGTAAAACCTATTCTTATTTTTGATACAATGATTCTTATTTTTTGTGATTTTTTTTTTATTCTGACGATGCACGAGCAATAAAAATGTAAAGGGGGGAGGGGGGGCACAGAAAATGTGGGGGGGGGGGGGGGGCAGAAGCCCGAAACGCAGCGCTCGCACGGCTTGGAGGGTCAGGGAGAGGAACGGGCTCACCCACCCCACTGTCGTGGGGGACACGGACTTTTTATTGTACAAGTCGAAGGGAAGGCAACGGGCAAGAGGAACAAAAGTGAGAAGGGAAAAAATGTTGGTAGCTGGCGGGCGGCGTTAAGAATAACACTGCGTAACAACAACAAAATTTGTTCCTGCGTAGTATTATTTCCTAATTGCTTATGCGTCAAAAGTACAGAAAATTTATAATATTCCCCACAAACTTTGCTTTTGTGACCAGGACAATGATATTTAGAAATGTACCTATTTTCAATGAGAAAACGTGTGCATTTGTGTCTGTCGTTCACAAAAGCAACGTTTGTTGGGAACAATAGCCATTTTCTATACTTTTTAGGCATTAGCAATTCAAAAATAACACTTAGTACCCAGGAACAAAAATTGTGTCAAATAGTGTAATTATATATCTAATTCACTTTCTCCAAATGTCACACCGCATTGCCGCGTGGTGTGCATGTCGTTTTGTTGCAGGAATCGTACGTTTGGAAGAAGTACCAGGAGAGATGCTGGGAGTTTTTCCCCGTCGGCGATTGTTTCCGCAAGCAGTACGAAGATCTGCTCGGATGAGCCGAAAATCCCAGGGATTTCCATCTTTTCATTATTATTTTCTATCCTTTTGTCTCTATCTCTCTCTCTCTGCCTTCGTGCAATGCAAACAAGACTCTTTGAAAAGGCACGATTGAAAGCAGTGTTACCTTTGTGATGTGTGACCCCTCACCCCCCCCCCCCCAAACCCTGGAGGCGCGCTCAACTTTAATGTTGTGCGAAAAGACAAAAATGAAGAACACGACTCCGTAGTACTCTTAGTTTTTTCGGTAAAGTCACGTAGGTAAAAAAATGAAATTAAAATTAATAAAAATAAAATAATAAAAAAATCACGACGTTTCGGAGGCAACACAAGTCTTCGTCATCAGGTGGGACCGTCGTGATTTTTATTATTATTTTATTTTTATTAATTTTAATTTCATTTTTTTTTACCTACGTGACTTTACCTAAAAAACTAAGAACACGACTCCGCAGGTTTATTCTCGGACGTGCCGCGTCCTCTCCGATGCTTCTTCGGTTCGTAGCACGTGTTGCTCGGCACGATGTCCGACGTTTCGCTCCACGCGCTGGGAGCTTCTTCAGGAACTGCATTTTTTTTAGCCTCCACCCTCCCCCCCCCCGCAGGCACGTGGAGCAAAACGTCGGACGTCGTGCCGAGCAACTCGCGGTGCACCCAGAAAAAGCGTCGGACATGTGACAATTAATATTAAGCGTAATTTTGCATTCAGAAACTGAATATACATATGGGCATCATCCATGTGTGTTTGCACATACCACATACGTATACATGTAAGTGAAGGCTGTACCTATACAAATGTTAACGTGTTACGATCCCATAACATGGTGTTTGATTGATCAATCATGGAGGCATGAGGATGATAGGTTGAATGAATTGATCTCTCACTTGGATTTGAACTCACAGCCTACCAAAACCGTGGCTCAATCTTTCGACGCGTTGGTTGAACGTGACGCACACCCTGCACCCGTTCATGTCAACAAGGTCGCCTGCAGTGTTACCAAGTCATTGGGCTTCGCTATGTTTGCAAGACGGACAAAAGCGGCATATAAGCACACCGAATATATCAGCAGTTGTGCAAGCAAACCAATGCAAGGCTTGTCTACCATTACCTTCAACGTACCTAAACACGGTTCTGATATAAGCAAGCCACCCGTAGGTTACACTGGTGTGGGGAAGGCAAAGGGCAATTGCTGGATGCAAGGACACTTCGGATATAAGTCCACCTGGACTCGCTGCCTATTCAAAAGTGAAAAGTGATTTCCTGCTCGTGTGAGCAATTAAGTCAGCGCTCAACCTCCTATTGACAGTGCTGAATCAGTGGTAGGAAATCGACATTACTCGTGCAGGGGTGAATCTTACCGATAGGATGATCGCTGTTGGCTTCACCACAAGGTGATTACCTCATTTTATGAACCTTGTAGGGATGATGGGCTGAATGATCCCCCGACCAGGATTCTGACTCAGCATCCTGATTGCGAGCCGTTCACCCTGCCGCTGAGCCGGCTTGCTCCTAAGGACTGTGCTTAATATCCCAGCTACTAATTTGCTAAATACATGATCGCCGTGTTAGCTGCCTCCGATCAGCACGGTTGACTACGTACGGCGCAAAAGAAGTTTCAACATGCATACGCACATCTGTAGGCATCCGGTTCATGTTTTAAACGAATGACCAGTGCTTCTTTTCTTCTTTATCCTGCTGCCAAGTGGAATCTTAACCCAGCCAGTAACAAAATCTACTCGGGGGACTCAAAATGAATAATGAAAGTCTCCCTATTGTGTGTGTGGTGGCGAAACCCATTGACCACGTGACCGACCACTTGCCCACGTAGAAGCGCTTGCACGCATGGAAGGTTACGGGACGTCACAAGAGCGACTCCCGATGCCACCGATGAAACGGATTACCAACCAAAAATGCATTGGCAGGTTGCTTTTCAAAAAAACACCGCGCGAAAGACGGAGAGAGAGAGAGAGAGAGCGTGAGTCGAGGGCGCTCGCATGCCGAGGTGCGTTTGTGATCAGGCCAGCGGGGCGTTGTCAGTCAGTGTCGCGCGCTCCATCTGCCCATCGATCGTCGTTCGCGTAAGGAAACGAACGCACTCACATTCATAAACATAAAAAAAGGAGGGCTGCGGTTAAGCAAATCTCAGCCCAACGGAACATTGGCCGAGACGCGACGCATTTTGGCGCTGACACTGTGGCGCCAATGTTTGGTTTGGCACGGAAAAAAATTAACCCGTAAAAACTAAGTTTTTCACTATAAATCCTTTATATGCGTGGCGGCTAGAGTCCTCTCGTCCTCTGGCTTGAGATGGCTGCCACCTATGGGTCAGATGATTGCCTGCCACCATTAAGCAATTGGTAATTAAATATAAAAAAAAATTTCCTAAAAAGTGTTAAATTTTGGAGAAAAAAAATTCACGAAAAGAAATTGTCACGCACAACGAGTCTGTGTGCAAAATGTCAGCTCGATTGGATCACGGGAAGTGGGTTAAAAAACGACCGAAAGATTTGCACGGTCGTAAGCGCGCAAGCAAGCAAGCAAGCGCGCAAGTGAACTTAATATAAAGGATTTAAAAATAGATTTGCCGCGATTTTGGTCTGCGGTTGACGGCTAGAGACAATTGTATGAGATCTCCGCCACCTCGTCTGGCGTTGAAGCTGGGAAATCCTCGATGTTTCTGTTTCTCTAACATCAGGAAGAACCCGGCCACCTCTGTTCAATTGCTGACACGAATTGTCTTTGTTGACAATATATAACAATACATTGCGCTGTGAAACTCTTCCGGGGCGTTACGAAAGTTCATTCACAACTTCCTTGGCCAGGCCGGGCGCAACACTTTTAATAAATAATGCAACGCTTAAAAACATGAACATTGTTCTCTAACAAATTATTTTGTGGAAGGAAAACAAACGAGATTGGATATTGCCTGATGCACATAGTTTTTGAGTGGGTATATGAATGTTCGTCTGTGCCAAATGCATTTTTGCTGAAAAGTATATTTCAACTTTATTTTTTAAATGATAAAAAATGTGCTTATTTTCAAACTAATTTTCATTAACCTCTACCCGCTCCCGGAATTTTTTATGGTAAAATTTTTTAAAATTACGAGTTTTTAAAAATATTTAAACGTTGAGATCGTGAACATTTTATTTGAATTAATAACTATTTCACAGTCTCAATTTAATGCAAAACATGATATAACATTTTCTTTAAAAGGTTGGATTTAAAAACAGACCTATCCTTACCTGCAGTTATGCACTGGGGCCTTTTTTTAATGACTAGATTTGTCAAACCAAAAATGTGGTTATTTTAAAGGCTCTTAACTAAACAATACTACTGCATAGGTTTTAATAGTTGTGCTGCATAGCTCTCTGATGTGATTTTTTTTAAGCTCTAAAGAAATTAGCCAATATTGACTACTGCAACGACTGGAACCAGAATGACAACGTCCCTTGATCGGCCTTAGTCCCGTGAATAATGAAATAGCTGTACGGGAATGTGTGTAGTTATCCAAAGATGCCCTCTTACTTTTTTAGGTGTTGCTAAGCGAAGTCAATCGTCAGGTTTGAAATTTAATTTTCACGAGCGAATTACTTTCAATACGCCGGGTTGGGTTCTTTGAGTCACGGTGGCGCGGTGGTTAGCACAATGCGCGAAATGAAACCCAGTGACCTGAATTCCTAACACTTCCCCCTTCACCAGCATGTACTAGCCATTCTAGATTTGAAGCTTTCGTGACTGCAAGGATTAATACTCTTAGTTTTTTCGGTCAAGTCATGTAGGTAAAAAATGAAATTAAAATTAATAAAAAAATAAAATAAAAAATCTCGACGTTTCGGAGGCAACACAAGTCTCCGTCATCTGGTGGGACCGTCACAGCCAGATTTGCTGTATCATATTATTAATTTTAATTTCATTTTTTACCTACGTGACTTTACCGAAAAAACTAAGAGTATGTACTAGCCAGCATGGTGAAGTATGGTCAAAAACGACTCTGCTCAACACAGAATGGGGGGGGGACCAACCATCCAACAGTGGCTTGACAATTTGCCATGAATTGCAACGAGCCTACTTCGCCTCGATTTTAGCCAACCTATGCCGTTGTCTGAGAGACTTTGTACTTTTTGATAAAACAAGAACATTGATTCAATTTGTCATAGCACAATGACTTGTACCATCTTGTTAGGAACTAACGTGATATTCCTCAGGCAAATTGTTGGTGAATTACTGCAAACGATGGACTTGTTATTCTTTGACAAAAATCCGGTGCATGTTTGTATGTACGTGTGATATGTTATTCTGGGTGGCTATGCAGCTGCTGATATGTTTGAAAATCAAAAGCTTACTCGTTACCGTCATATTAATTTTATGTCCGCCAATTGTTGGTGTGTTTTCTTTTTGCGAGCGAATGTAGAACGCTGTGACATTTGTGCTCTCCCCGCATGCCTTGAACCACTCTTTACTAATCCCTACGCCTGCCAATCAGCGTTTCTATAACAACTCTAACAAAAACTAAAATCGAGGAATGTTTTGTTACGACCAGTGTAGTTAATAGTTTTTTTTGCTCAAATTCCCAGATGTTAATTATCTTCTTTGGCCTTGCTTTTAAATTATAATTGAGATTTATTTGAAGTTTCCCCCTCCCCCCCCCATCCCTTAATTTTTTTGTGCTATACAAAGTAGAGATGCTTTGCTGTTGAATATAAAGTATATTTTACAATTGACAAACGTTTTAATTTATTTCACGGTTGAGACAATGACAGTATTCATTCGGACAATTTTCCTCACGGCACACGATTGTGTATTGTGAATACCAGGTCCCTGATTTCATAACCGACAGCATTGGCAAGGCCCTGCGCCGATAAGATGCACTGAGAGCGTGAATAAACCGTTCATCTTAAAAGTTAGACGTTTAATTGTTGCGCGCATCGCAAAAAAACCGGATGAACTATTGTCGGCAAGGTCTGCTTATTCACACATACACGGATGGGTTTGCTGTTGAGCAAAATGTTAGAACATTTTGACATATGTGGCCTTGTGCACTAAACCTGGACTGTTGAACTTGGCAATGTGAATACACAATAAAGCGTGTGAAATTTCAAATGATTTCAGTGTAATGTATATGCTTTGTGATTCGCAAATGTTGAAATTGGATGCTGCTGCGGTGGTGTAATGATTATAACACGCCTGGATCTTCTGATTCTGCAGTTAAAGAAGATGGCCAAGTTTCTCTCCACCCCTGCAGTGTAAAATGGTTCCAGCGGTGATGAGATGTTAACTACCTCACTTGATATACAGGAAGTCGTTGGTTAGATCCTGACCTTAACGCCTGTATATTTGGAGTTTGTCGCATAGGTTTTGCTCCAGGTCCTCTGGCTTTTCCCTCCACGTTTAGAAATATGCGTTTAGAGTATGGTATTTGGCTGATATAAATGTCCACGTGTGATAAGCCACTTCGTTGAGCTATCATTTGTGGGCAGGTCGCTTCTTAAAAACACCATATCGCTCAGTGGGCCTTACATGGTAAAATAAAACAAAAAAGGTGTCAGTTTTGTTGCAGATAAAAGGGTAAAAAAAAACATTTTTTACTGGCAAATGAGGTTCCAATGGTGTAAATGCTTACCCCGAGCTCTCATACTCTGATGGTGAATTTTCTTTGAGTTGTGCGCCTTTTGGCGTCATCTGGTCCAACACCATGTGAGACTAGGCTCTCAGGAAAGCTGTCTCCGGTGTGGACCAATCAACTTCAAAGACAGTGCATTGATTATCAGAGTTATGCTTTTTTTTGCATTATGACTGCAGGTATTGTGGTCTATGCAAACATGACTCCTTGAAGGTGTCAGTTTTGTTGCCAGATAGAAGGGTAAAAAAACAATTATCAAAACATTGTTTCGTTTATTTAAAAAAAAAATGTTTAGCTGAAATGGGTTATACCGCAGTTTGTCAGGTCGCATATGATTGGGTAAACTAGAGGCATTGCCACCTCTTCCAAGACGCCTGGACAGCGTGGGAGATTCAGCCAAATGCCCTCTGGAGGAGGCTTTCCGTACAGGCCCTTCTGCCAGCAGGGCTGTAGAGCATGGAAGCACAATGGGCAGCGCCATCCCCACCGTGACCGCAATTTGAAGCCACTACCTTGCTTCCCCGGGTGTAAATGTTGTGGATTTACTCTACACCTGTGTCGTGAACTAATAACTGATTGGCGTATTTTGTTTGACGCGACACACCCACACTAATTGGTTGTGTCGGGGTGGTGGTGGTGCTGGGTTAACGAAACAGTAATACACAGCTGACAATACCCGGCACTTTTAATGTCCCTTGGAGACTTTGCAGGATTTTCCATGGACAGCCCACCTGCAAAAAAAATAAAAGAGTTCGTCTTGGAAAAAAATAGACAGGACAGGTGGCAAACCCGAGGCAATGAATTGGACTAAATAAGAAAACAAAAGTTCCAACATATTGACGAGCGGACAACAGGTGGGAAATTGCATTTGGATTCTGGGACGTTAAGTAGACCTTGTGAGACTGGAATGAGATGAGAGTGATGCTATAAAGCAAGGTAATGGGAGTGATAGCAAAGGAGATACAGAGCGGAATTGAGAGGTGAATTAGCTATCTGCTTTGTAAGTGCCCGTGGAGGAGGAAATGCAAAACCCCATGGCCCTACCTTTACCCTTTGAGCCTGTGCATTTGGAAATCTACATATAAATCAATGCTGCAATGGGGTTATCATAATTTCCCTCTGCAACTACGTATGGAAATCTGGCCAGATGGTGACGCAGTTAGAGCATGCCACTGACAATCAGGATGCAAATTCAAATCCCAGTCAGGCGTAAACTCAGCCCCGCGTCCCTCTAAATAACGAATCATAACAATAATTTACTACCCTTTGTCAATCCACCGCAGAATGAGGTCTGCTGTGCTGGTTCATGAGGTTGTTTGACCATACTTCACCATGTCATCCGTGTGGGTTGGTGAAGGGCAAGCCCAAGGTTGATTGAGATATCACTCCGCCAATGATGTTAGCCATGCCCGGAAATCTAATTCGGGTCACTGGATTTATAGCACAGTGTCCTAACCACTGCACCACTGCTCCCACAATTACATTATTACGTAATAATAATAATAAATATATATATATATCCCTTAGTTACTTAGCATTCAACACGTACCTTCCCATCCCCTGTCACTGTTGTCAAAGGGAGAAACTTTGCTCAGGCCTCAATTAAAGCCAATGTTCTCATCAATGCGTCCATCAAACTTTCTTTCTTTGAAGGCGCCTTTATTAAAACCAAAAGCTTCCTCTGTTAAAACTTTAGAACCGTGCGATAAAATTATTAAGTCAATTTACAACCATACATTTGTAAAACTAATTTAAAATTCACATGTAAAAACCGGGCGAATCATAAAGTAAAAACAAGCCCCTCTGATTGGTTACTTGACGGTGCCTGAAAGGGGATTGGTTAGAGGCAGGGACATTGATGGGCATTGGAGGTAGATATACAATAAACGGAAAGAGCGGGAAACGGAGGATGATTGACAGGGAGGTCGGTTGGGATCGGTTAGGGAAAGTTGGAAGGTGATTGGCTGGAGGGAAAGTGGGTCAAGGAACCTTCGGGAAAGGGGCTTGAGGGATGTTTCAGGCGGGAGACGCTTGGAGTGAAGGGAATCCTTGAAGACCCGTGTCTCGTTACCTGAAGAAATAAAGACTCTTATTATTGGTTCTTTCGGTAAAGTCACTTAGAAGGGAAATAATAAAATAATAAAACATAATAAAATAATTGTCACGACGTTTCGGCCACAACGTAAGCAGCCGTTTTTACCACCCCTCTCTCGGGCAAATCTGTCGACAACTTTTCAAATGCAACGCTCCCGACAGCAACGATATCCCGACTCTATCGCGACGTCGCGTCGTTTCATCTGGCCAACGCGTGGCCCCTGGTTTTTAGGTGCAGGAAGACTGACGTCAAAGTGTACGTATCCGGACAGGATCTGCCCTGAGATTTGACATCGGATATATACGCGTTTTGGAATGTACCGATGACGTGCTTAATCTTTCGAGTTTTACATCCACACGCTATCAGGCAATGACGTGCTTTGGACCCCCATTGGCCATCTGCACAACAAAGACCAGAGCTATGTTGCTTTCGTAAAAAAAAAACACACACATTTATCTTACCGAGACATTCAATAAAACTTGAACATAGCTTAATGAAGCTGACAAGCGCGTATATTGGTGAACCGCGTACATTTTTCACGATGCTCACATGGAGAACAATGTAACATCATTTGCATGTGTTTGTAAAATGTAACCAAATACACAGTATATTGAATCTTGCCTCATTAGAATTTCTTAGAGGGAACTCTATATAGCTCTTCTGCCAGCAGTGGTCAGAGCAAGCATTTTGTACTGGTATGAACCTCCTGGTTACACCAGCCCACAGGGGATTATTGTGTCCGTCCGTCCGTCGTGCAGGGAGGGGCTGGGTGGGGAGGAAGGGGCTGGGTGGGGAGGGGAGGGTGGAAATGGGCTGGGTGGGGAGGGTGGGGCTGGGTGGGAGGTGGGAGGGGTGGTGCTGGGTGGGGAGGGGCTGGTCACCCCGTGGTGCCCTTATAAAACTCAACGTTTAACCTACTCACGCCGGCTTGTGCCCGCCCTCACAGTTGGGCATATTTGCGGAATACACCACGCCGCCGTTGACCCTGGCCATTGACCGAGCAACCCAACATTCCTACCAGCTCCCTCCGCAGGAATGTGTTTTTATCACGTAAGGCCCACTGAGATATTTATTTTTATTTGAACAGGTAAGTTTCACTGTGCTATAAAGAGCTCTTTTTTCGAGGCAACGTGGCCATCACAAATAATAGCTCAACGAAGTGGCTTATTGCGTGGACATTTGTAGCAGCCAAAAAACGCATGTTGATTTTAAATTTGGAGGGGAAAAACCAGAGGACCCGGAGAAAACTCCACGCGACCATGGGGCGAGAGACATGCAACCTTCAAATATAGAGGTGGCAGCGTCTGGATCGAAGCCACGACCTTCTGTATACCAGGGGAGGTAGTTAAACATCTCCTAGCCACCGTGGCGCCAAATTGCAGGGCTGCATCTTTTCCCGTCTTGATTGGAATGCCACTGACTGCCAGAAGGATACAGGACAATTGAAGTGCTTTCTCAATCGTAGACATGAGGACTGAAAAATAATACTTGAGGATTAGCCAACTTAAAAGATTACAAAAATAAAACCATTTGCATCCGATTTCACTCAAATGATTAGCGGTCCCTAATTGTTGAGGAAATAAACAAAAAACGTCCTTGTGAAGCCTTTCATTTACACATGTGTAGTGACATAGGATCAGTCACTTAGCAGCATCGCACTGGCTACTGGCAGGGAAGGGGATCTGCAGCTTACAGCAGCCCTGCCTGACAGCAAGTAACGTGATCGACCAGAGAGGGATCTAGGGGAAAGGTTATGGAAGGGGCACGTCGAGAACCTGCTAGTAGGTTCCAGAAGGGGGGCGTGGCCAGAGGCGGAGCCAGGCCACGCTGGCAGTAAAAGATGGTTCCCTGTAGGGGACCTCGGGGCTGTCGTGTGGAGTGGGATCCCGTCGTGCTGCTGTTGGAGTCTTCACCATCTCGGCGTCGCCAGTCAGGCAGTCTACCAGCTGCCCTGACTGGGAACCGTAGTCACCATATGTTAACTGTTGAGGCCGTATTCTTAGTTCTTTCGGTAAAGTCACGTTGAAGGGAAATAATAAAATAATAAAAATATAAAACAATAAAATTCTCACGACGTTTCGACTGCAACACAAGCAATCATATGAATCCCTGCAGTCACGAAAGCTTTAAATCAAAATTTGTTAAGGCCGTGTTAATATACAGAGTGCCTCCTACTCGTAGTGTCTCTGAGTCAGTCACTACACATGCATGCGATCCATCAGGGGTTTATCTCGGTTGGATTGCATGAGTAGCTGCGAGATATAGGAGAGATCTGGACATAGTCCCATCAATGGGCTCGTTGCGCAGGCAAGGATGCTTTTACTGGGTTGTATGTAACCCACGTAACCAAGCCAAGGCATGTCCAAGGTGGTGGGGAGATGGGACACAAATTGCATGGCAGGAGTGTATGGAGGTGATGGGCTTCGTGTGTAAATGAGGACACGAAGGTTGAGAGGATTTGCCGATAATTAGGTCACCGCTGGTGTCAGATTGGCCCCTGCGGAGGGTGCATATGAAAGATGCTCTTGGGCGGTTTGCTAAGCGGCCATCCTCCCAACAATTCGCAAGGAGGCAGAGGGGAAGAGAGACGCTCACAACTGCGAGTGGAGCACTCGGCAAGCCGATTCATACGCACAGCCACAGCTGACACAGTGAGGGGGTTAGAAGAATGCGGCATACAGGTGATATGCGCTTTCCTGTCATTTCATTGATCCCATATCTCACTCTGGGGCATGTCCGCAGACCTGATGCCAGCAAGCCGATGCCATTTCACATTGGTGCAAAATGTACGTAGCCTGGCTCAAGTGGTTGTGGTAACCTCGCCAACGTGAATTAACAACGAATGGCAATTGTTGTTGTGTGAGTTCATTTGTGTGCGCGTGTGTGTCCAGGATAAGGGAGCGGTGGGGCAGTGGTGCGCGACGTGCGCTACTAAACTGGTTATTTCCTGAGTTCGACTCCGGGCCACGGCTGACATCAATCGTCAGCGTGATCGCGAGATGACCTTTCTGCCTTCACTTCGTGCCTTTTGGGGTATGTGAGATAAAGGTGGCCGGGCATGTTTCTCGCAACAATGCCTCTTTTCGTGCGACGTGCCGGCTTTAATAGGTGCTCGCTAACAGCACTTGCCCCCGAAATTCTACGTCGTCTATACAATACAGAGAATCTTCTTGGTTCTTTCGGTAAAGTCGCGTAGAAGGGAAATAATAAAATAACAGAAATGAAACGTAATAAAATAATTCTCACGACGTTTCGGCCACAACGCAAGCAGCCGTCCTTCAGGTGAAGAACAGGTCTGTTGTAGACTCTGTCTTTCCGACAGACCTGTTCTTCACCTGAGGACAGCTGCTTGCGTTGTGGCCGAAACGTCGTGATAATTATTTGATTATGTTATATTTTTATTATTTTATTATTTCCCTTCTACGTGACTTTACCGAAAGAACCAAGAAGATGAATCCCTGCAGTCACGAAAGTTTTAAATCGAAAAATACAGACAATCTTTAATCATTGTCGGGTTGTAATTGAGCGCATGCCAATCCCTTGTGTTGTTGTTAGCAGGAGCCATTCACCACACAGCCCTGCAAAGATACGTATTGCCCCAGGCTTGCGTTGCGGTAAGGTTGACCTCTAAGGGTACCGTTCATAGCTTCGGCTGATAATTATTTGTTTTAACCTTTCGAAGCCTCAAGCGATTTGCTTTGGTGTAAGAGTTGCCAGTTTATCCCATAGTGCTGTGCGGCACAAATGCACGCCGGTTTAATAGAGCGTGCATTCACACAGCAAGCTTGCTGAGATGGCACTCCCTTGAATTGCAATTTTATCTCAATTAAGAGTGGGTCTTAGAAGACACTCGGCGAAGTCGATGGCATTCTAAGAAAGCGTTGCTCGCAAATAACTATGACCACAAACACGCATGCATACAAAACAAATAGCGCGTCCTTGGGCGCGTCCATAAATGACGTCACGCGATTTTGGACGATTTTTGACCCCCCCACTCGTTACACGGCGTCACAAAAAGTCAGACCCCCCTCAAATATGACGTCACAAAGCTCTGCACCCCCCTCCGAAAAAATAAAACATGTTTCAAATCGCTTTAAACTATTGCCATTGTAGTGCGTAGGAGAAAACATTTATTAAAAAGTCTATTTAATTAAGTAGAACGTTTACACTATGAGACCTCCTTTAACAGTGGCAAAATGTAGTAACAGGTTTTTACCCTTTCAACTGGTACAACAACTGACACCTTTATAACACCTTTATAACACCTTTATAAAGGTGTCAGTTTTTGTACCAGTTGAAAGGGCAATAAGTATAACCCGTAAAAACAAAGTTTTTCACTATAAATCCTTTATATGCGTGGCAGCGAACTTAATATAAAGGATTTAAAAATATATTCGCCTGTGGAGGACGCGGGGATCGATCCCGCGACCTTTGGCATGGGAAGCGAGGGCGCTACCAACTGCGCTACTCCGCCACGGCCTGTGGAGGGGTTACGCTCTGGGCTCTTACACTCTGACGTTCAGCCAAAGCCATGAATGCGTTCTATTTGAATATATGTAAAATATTTTTTTTTGCCTAAAAAGTGTAAAATTTTGGGAATTTTTTTTCACGAACAATAATTGTCTGGCACAACGAGTCTGTGTGGAAAATGTCAGCTCGATTGGATCACGGGAAGTGGGTTAAAAAACGACCGAAAGATTTGCACGGTCCTAAGCAAGCAAGCAAGCACGCGAACTTAATATAAAGGATTTAAAAACCGGTTACTCTTACTATAAGTAGAACGTGTTGTCTATATTTATTTAAAGTTGCGCATTTTGATGTGACCTCACATTTCTCAACCCGCCCCCCCCCCATCGTCACACATAGTCACAAATGTCTGCCCCCCCCCCCCCTAGGTGCGTGACGTCATTTATGGACGGCCCCCTTGATACGAACGAATTAACGATAAAATTTGAGTCTTTTGTCAATCCGCCGTTGGATGAAGGCTTCCCGTTTGCGCACCGGCCACGGGGGTTGTTTGACCATACTTCACCATGATGATCATCAGTCGTACAGTGGTGAATGGGGGTGCGGTGGGGGTGGATTGGGGTGGGTGGCAAGGCCAGTTTCAGAAATCTCCCGCCGCTGATTTTGGCTCAGGTCGCCAAGTTCACATCCCACCTGATGACGGAGGCTTGTGTTGCTTCCGAAACGTCGTAATTTAATTTCGTCATTTTCATTTTTATTTTATTTAAATGTTTATTATTTTATTATTTTATTTTAAGATTATCGGAAGAACCAAAGAGTATCACATCCCACAATTAATGTACGGTGCATGTCGAACTTATTTCGCATCGCACCTATCCAACCGTGCTAATCGGAGGTGCGAAGACCAATTTAGTCTTAAAACACACAATTATAGGCTTGCGTTGAACAAGCTTCATGTTTTTTTGTTATCTGTGTTCGGTTATAATGGGTCTTTCTCGTCGTTTACAGACGTTATCTGCATCACTTCCAAATACACCTTCTGGTTTGCATTCATGTGGCACAGATGGGGGGATGGAGGGGGAGGGCGATGGGGGATGGAGGGGAGGGCGATGGGGGATGGAGAGGGGGGCGATGGGGGATGGAGGGGAGGGCGATGGGGGATGGAGGGGGAGGGCGATGGGGGGTGTAGGAGGAGGGCGATGGGGGATGGAGGGGAGGGCGATGGGGGATGGAGGGGAGGGTGATGGGGGAATGGAGAGGAGGGTGATGGGGGAATGGAGAGGAGGGCGATGGGGGATGGAGTGGGGGGCGATGGGAGATGGAGGGGGAGGGCGATGAGGGATGTAGGGGAGGGTGATGGGGGAATGGAGAGGAGGGCGATGGGGGATGGAGTGGGGGGCGATGGGGGATGGAGTGGGGGGCGATGGGGAGATGGAGGGGAGGTTGATGGGGGATGGAGGGGAGGGTGATGGGGGGATGGAGGGGAGGGTGATGGGGAGATGGAGGGGGGGGGGGCGATTGGGGATGGAGGGGAGGGCGATGGGAGATGGAGGGGGAGGGCGATGGGAGATGGAGGGCGAGGGCGATGGGGGATGGAGGGGGGGGGCGATGGGGGATGGAGGGGGAGGGCGACGGGGGGGGGTGGAGGGAGACCGACGTTCCGAACGACAACACAGTTCTCATCAACACGAATACCTACGGTGAGTTCTGAGTTCTGTGTCTTGGTGGATAGAGATAAACTCACATATACACTGGCGCAGTATATTTCATACATAAGCATACATACACTGGGTATGTATTTTGTTACATAGCTTTTTGTAGGACTGTTTTTGCCTAGCTACGTGTGGATATACCAGACTTGGAGCCTCACCGGACGAGCGCTGGCTGATCTTACTCTACACTCCCGTGTTGTTGTGCCGCAATGTTGTTCATCCTCGTCATCATCACCGGCCTTGGCCAATCCACTGCTGGATGAAGGCCCTCCCCAAAGCCACCTTCGCCACCCCCATCTCTCGCTGATCCTGGCATGTTTGATGCCCCACCGAGCACTTGCTTCGGAGGTCATTTAGTTCGAATGTTGCGACACTGGACTCTTTTTAAAAAATCCTTTATATTAAGTTCCCTTGCTTGCGTGCTTGCTTAGGACCGTGCAAATCTTTCGGTCGTTTTTTAACCCACTTCCCGTGATCCAATCGAGCTGACATTTTCCACACAGACTCGTTGTGCGTGATAATTAATGTTCGTGAAAATTTTTTTCCAAAATTTTACACTTTTTAGGACAAAAATATTATATTTAATTACCAATTGCTTTATGGTTCAATGCAATCATCTGACCCATATGTGGCAGCCATCTCAAGCCAGAGGACGAGAGGACTCTAGCCACCACGCATATAAAGGATTTATAGTGAAAAACTTTGTTTTTACGGGTTATACTTATTTCTCATTCTTCGCCCCCGAAAAATTGTCTTCAAAATTCCGAATTTCCGAGCTCGTGTAACAAGTCTGATTGACAACCCCCCCCCCCCCCCCTTGCCACAGGTAATTTAAAGCATCGTCTGTGTTTTGCACAATCGGTGGATTTCCTACTCGACTAAACCTGCTCAATGCCGTTGCGTCTGAGCGCGAACTTCAGAAGTTCATTTTTTGAACTCTCGCGTCTTGCAATGTTCTCAAAAAGTGCGTCCGTGGGCCTGTGATGCGAATGCAGGGTAAGATTTGAAAATAACGACATCGTTTGTTCCACCTTTCCTTAATTCATATTTTACTTACGATATTTTATACAATACAGTGACGCCTCTACTTACGAACGAGTTAGGTTGCAGAGGTCCGTTCGTAAGTCGATTTGTTCGTAAGTCCAACTGTACTCCTGTTGATTCCAAACGTGTTGTACGGCATGTACACTAAACACGGGGAATGGCTTTACAAGTTGAATGATCTCCTGCAGATGTAGATGCCACTGGTTCTTCATGTTCTGCAGATGTAGATGCCACTGGTTCTTCACGTTCTGCAGATGTAGATGCCACTGGTTCTTCACGTTCTGCAGATGTAGATGCCACTGGTTCTTCACGTTCTGCAGATGTAGATGCCACTGGTTCTTCACGTCCTGCAGATGTAGATGCCACTGGTTCTTCACGTTCTACAGGTGTAGATGCCACCGCCGCCATTTATTTCGCGGTGGTTTAACTTACGACTACGGACAGGTTTGTTCATATCTCTGTAAGTTCGTAAGTTGAATGTTCGTAACTAGAGGAGTTTCTGTATTTGTTTAGTCTTTCGGCAATAATGCAAACTTAAATACTACAATCGCAATACTTTTGGAATGGACCGCATATCGCCAGTTGCCACTGATATTAAGCCACGGCTTGGGTTTGAACTCGGAATGCTAGATCTTTACCACAGTTACCCCAACCATAGCATCACCACTTACCCATAATGCAAACGTGGGATGATTTTCTTTTCTGGCAGTGCGCATAGGGAATAGATGGCTCCTTTACTCTGTGATTTTTTTCTTCCTCTCCAAGGTTTCACCTCTTTTTGCGAAGCCAAGAGTTCCCTTTGGACCAGCCTGTCGAAAAAAAATTGTAACGTCCATAATTCTGATACCGATGTTGTTATGCGTTTATCATTGCGCTTGAACCCGTGCATACGAACGATACCACAGAGGCCCTCTCAGCGCCGGTAAACGCCGGCCCATTTCAAACCTGACAAGAGTGAAATGTGCAGGCTGCGGCGAATGGGGATTACAAAGAGTTAAAATTGATTCTTTATTTAAGGTCAGAGAAGCAAACCGATAAATTGTTGACACGGGGGTGCTAAGGTGGCGGGAAGGGAGCGGGGAATTTAATGGGTGTTTCATCACGTCTGTGAAACATCGGCAAATTTAACCGGCTTTTTTTTGACAGTAAGCAATGAGAGTGACCCCCACCCCCTAAAGGGCTGATCGCATCGCCAGCATTCCCAATAAATTACGCACGTGACTTCCTCTCGGAGTGCTAATGCCCGCGCAGAAGAAGAAGTAGAAGTAGCAGCAGTTGTCCTCTAGTCCCAGGTTAGCCCCCGGAGCCGCCACCGTCGTCGTGATCATCGCTGTCGATCGTCACCTTCAATCCGGTGTCTGACAAATTCCTCCCAAGGCGCGGAAGCCTTCTCGATTCTTCTGCAAAGACGACAGTCGCTTTCTCTCGGTCACGAATAACACGGTCGGATACGTACGGCGTTGCTAGAAGTTCGACGTATATATACGTACGCACATGCGTAAAGGTAAAAGGCAAAGGCCTGAAAATGCGTGCCCACGCCACTGCCGGCAGAAGGCCCTGCACTCGACGGAGCTCGAGAAAGCCCATCCCTCTCTAGAATGCTGGGCCTGCTCTTTCACGCAGGCCACGTGTCTTGGAAGCGCGACGGACTGCTCGTATGCTCGCCGCCCATTCTCTGGGTCGCCCAAGTTGTTGAGAGCCACTGACGGAAATAAAACACTGTGTTAGCAACACAGCGACAAAGACGAATGACGGCTTGTGCAGTAACCTGAGCAACAACGGGCAGCACATTGTGACCAACATGTACAACCTACAATTACACATTGTGCAGTAAAAGAACGTGTGCAAGCTATTGCGTGCTCCATTGAAAATGATTGTTTTAAGTCTTTTACCTGGTGATACATAAAGGATGAAAGTTTAAATCTGCTTGTGTAAATCTGACAGAAAAACTTTCGAGCACTGCCGGCGACGACCTTCCGGATTGACTAACTCAAAAACAAATGCATAGCAGCAAAGGTGCGTTGGGTTAGATCGCGTAAGTATAAATGTGTCGTTAACCCGCCATCACCCGACACAGCGAACCAGTGAGGGTTTTCACGTCAAAAAAACGTGCTAATTAGTTTCTAATTCAGCCCACCAGTGTGTTGGAGAATAAATCCACAACATTTACTATTTGAGTACGACGTTTCGCTGGTAACTACATCCAGCATCATCGGGCGATTTTGCCAGAATTGTGTCAAATGGCTATTAAACTAAACTACGTTTTCGATAATTTTAAGTGAGATGAACGCCTCTGATTCAATGCCATTTCTCCCCCGCTCCCTCCCCAACCTCTCTATTTGCGGGTGGAATCCACCAGCTGCGGTCCCACCAGTAATGGCCAATGCAGCCTTAACCTCAAACATTTTTTATCGCAATTTTCAAGACAATTCTCGCGCTGCCAATTCCCCTCCCAGTTCCATTCATGCATCTTCTGCCCTTTGCCGCTCGCCTTCTGATAACGTCAGCATGGAGCCTGCTGCTGCTGCTGCTGCTGCTGCACCTGGCGCCTGAGCAGGGCTTAACGCCAAAAATGTCTTCTTGGTTCTTTCGGTTAAGTCACGTAGAATGGAAATAATAAAATAATAAAAATAAAACATAATAAAATAATTCTCACGACGTTTCGACCACAACGCAAGCAGCCGTCCTCAGGTGGAGAACAGGTCTGTCGAGAAGACAGAGTCTGAATTTCAGAGTCTGAATTTCAGATAATAATTCTCACGACGTTTCGGCCACAACGCAAGCAGCCGTCCTCAGACTCTGTCTTCTCGACATACCTGTTCTCCACCTGAGGACGGCTGCTTGTGTTGTGGCCGAAACGTCGTGAGAATTATTTTATGTTTTATTTTTATTATTTTATTATTTCCATTCTACGTGACTTTACCGAAAGAACCAAAAAGATTAATCCCTGCAGTCACGAAAGCTCTAAATCGAAAGCCAAAATATGTGGGTTTTTTTGTTGCAACCAATTTACAGCGCTTTCAGAAAATGTAGCGGCTTCATCCGAACGCCCTTGCCCAAGACGTCACCGCAATACACGACCGTTGCTCTAAAGCTCGTCTGGAGAGAGCGTGTTTGTTTTTGTCGCTTGTTATTTATTAATCTGTTCACATTTTACCTGGAATAAACCTCATCCAGACGCGTCAATTGACGCACGCGTAACGAAAACGTAACGACCACGTCTACAATTTTTACGTCAATCTCTAAAGGGTTAGATGGGGGGGGGGGGGGCGGGGGGTACCACACCCAAGCTAAATAATTAGAGAAAGGTGGCAGTAATGAAGGTGCTAAAAAGGGGATAGGGAATTGGAGGATACCCAAAGGAGACGCAGTACATTTTGCGGAAACGAGAAGGATGGTGCTGAGAGGGACTTGTGGAAGGTTCGAGAAAGTTGGGAGGGAGACAGAGAGAGAGCGGATCACCGGGTGGCTCAAGCACAGCTAGTTGACACAGTAGGGGGCACAGGTGGTGCATCAACCAGTCGTTTCAGTCAGTCGACCCGTGGCACCTGCTGGGTCTGCCCCGTGACCTCCTGCCAGCGGGCGTTCGACGCTTCATGTGGCCCCAACGTGCACATGGCCTGGCACAAGCGTCGTGGTGACGTCACCGCCACTTAGTGGCGAATTGCGGTTGTTGTTGTTGTCACTCGAAAAATGGAGTTCCCTTCCCAGGACCACTCGTGTGTGGACTCCCTTGAAAAGCCGCAAGTGAAACGGGATCCCATTGCAACGATGTTGAATTATAATCTTAACGTGTCGAGGACAGGAACAAAGACGTAAGAGGTAGCGCAGCGTGACCTTCACACCGCAGTCAGACGCGTAAATAAGTGATGCGCCCCCAAGCGTGTCCGCACAGAATGTTCTGTAAATGTGACAGTTGGAATTGTTGTGCGAGCGAGTGCTGCGGTGTTCAACATTTTACAATAAGGTTCGATTGCACGTTGGTGCGTATTTCGAACCTTCTTTCGCACCGCACGAGGTCAACCGTGTTCATCGGAGACTGGCCGGGGAGATCGTTCCGCGTCGAGGCAGCGTATGAGCCAGAAGCGGTGCATGCGCGGTGCTTTGCCTGTTTGACGTCTTTGATTTTTGGGGCCATCTTGGCCAGGTGGTCCCTACAGGAAGAGATCTTTAGTGGAGCTCAACCTCATACTCTTTCTACTCTTTTATTTATTTTTATTAATTTTAATTTAATTTTTTACCTACGTGACTTTACCGAAAAAACTAAGAATAATTTTTATTAATTTTAATTTCATTTTTTACCTACGTGACTTTACCGGAAAAAACTAAGAGTATGAATCCTTGCAGTCACGAAAGCTTCAAATCTACGTAGGTAAAACATTCAATCAAATAAATGAAAACAACCTCCTCTATTGAAAACGTTTTGGTTTAGCCATGTTTGTTTGTTGTAGTACAGAGTTAGCCTGATATCTTTAATTTACATTGTTTTATGGTTGTTATTTGTTTGACTTGCATCCCACTGGGATTTTTGCACACAGCGTTGAAATACGGTGTTTTTTTCTGCAAGACTTTGCTGTTTTTTCCAGGATTTTTCTGTTGCGTGTAGTCACTTTAAGATGTTTTCTTGTTCATGTTTTTGTTTTGTTGCGGTTGCACCCGAGTCAAGAGCCGCATGGCTCACAGGGTTTTACCTAATGAATGAAACTGAATTCCAAGGGGTGTCAATTCCACATTCATATGGCAGAGCCGGCGGACCTGGAGGACAGAGTGCCGAGCTGATTCTGCGGAGATAGTTGGTTCGAAGGCAGGTTTCAGCCGCCTGTGCTTAAACCGGGTTCTCAAGGGCAGTGCATTGATTGCTGCAGGTCGGTCAAAAATGAGTGAACAAAAACCCATCATGAAATACTGTTCTGCGCTTTTGGTAATGTACGTTGAATTTTTTTCGCACCGCATGTAGCAGTTCTAAAGAAATTAGTTTTCAAACTATCGTATTTAAAAGTCCATCGCTCCGGTGGATTCCTAATATCGGAAGGAGCAGCGTTCCAGACGGCCACAGAAGCGCATCTGAAAGCGCCGCGCGATGCGGTGACCCACCGCCTTTGTTCGATGGCAGCAGTCAAAAGCCGTAGCTACTGCTGCTGCGAGGATGACCGCAGTTCGCGTGATGGTTTGTGCTCCTGGACGAGATGAGCGAGGCGTTGTGCTTCAAGTGTGGCAAGCACTTCGTGTGTTAGGTTCCAGCCGTGAGAATTAAACATATTGGGTTTTGACCATCGTGCGGTGAACATTAATTGCTCTCATGTGGCATTGGGTGGGACTGCATCTGCGCCCCTCCTGCTCAGAACGGAGGCCACTTGAAGGAGGATCTCCGTGGTGGTTCTGTCATTGCCGCTGCGGTTGTGCCGTTATCCAACAGCGAGACATTCCACGTGGATAACTTCATCTCGTGACATGACACCGAGAGCAAAATCGGAATAAAAGTTGGAAAAAATTGGAAGAAGAAAAAATATACGTGCAGTGTCTGTATATGGCAGGGGCTTAGTGTCCTATCAGACACCACCACCACCGCATGAACTTTGCAAAAATGTCCCCATTATGGTTCAGATATCACTCAAATTTAACGACATCCCACCAAGTCATCCACTTAGGCACCGCGATGGCCCTCGGAAGTCCGGTGTCGACTTACACCACAGCTGCATGACCTGGCAGCAGGATGGAAGTGATGGCAAGGGTTAAGGGCTCTGAGATTTGCCCCGGGCGTGACAAGGCGCTCTGTCGTAAAGGACACACATCGCCGTCGTCATGACAACGACGACGCGGTGACCACATTGGCATTGGTGGAAGTAAACGTGGCGATGTAATTGGTGCATCGGCCGCAGTGGTCTCCCCCTGACCTTCCTGCGTTTTGATTCATCCCACTTTGGTCCGTCCCCTTGTCGCCGGTTTCGGATGAGCCTTTTGAGAGCGCCTCTTTTAAGTCGAATGACTCCCATGAGAGAGGCTGCATAATTTGTTAGATATATATATTTTCTGTCAAAAGTACGGCGTGTTCTCGTTTGATCATTTTTAAGGTTCCACCGGAATATTGTGGAGTGCAAACTCCCCCCTCTTATCAGAGAGTTGCCCTGAGCTTCCGATTTAGCTTATTTTGGAGAGCGTCAAGTAGCCCGTTGCAAGAGCATTCAGGAGATTGAAAGAAGTCTGCACGAACTTTCGTATCACGTCGCTCGCAGCAAATACTCGAAGGCTATTCATTTGCTTTGCCTCGATATAATTGCGGGTTTGAGTTTAAGTGTAATGTTCGTCCCACAAAGCCTAAGAGGGAATCAACCTGCCAAAACAAGAACGTGGTTTAAACTATGAAGCCGGGCTAAGTGACAATGAAAGCAAATCAGAAGCAATACTTTGTGGTGAGTACAAGTGGAACATCCTGCTTGCAAGGAGCTCGTTAAAATTGTATTGGCAACAGCCGAGTACGGAAGTTGTTATGTTTTTTTTTAAATCTCCGATGACAGAAAACGTCAAAGCCCTCCTGTGAAGAGGGTTTTCACCTATTCCCCCACTCCCCCATAACCCTGTGTATTCTTGTCGAGGTAGCTGTAGCTGTCCTGGGAAATCTGTAAAATATTGTTGGGTTTTGTCAGTTGCTTAATGATAGCACCACTCTTGTTCTCCCTCTCTCCTGCTATTGTCCAGATATCCTTCTTCCCATGACACGTCCCGTTTTTTGTTGTTGTCAGCAGTGGCGACCTTTACCCATGAACTAATTTTCCATGAGCGTCACACAGATTCCAAAAGTGATCCCAGAATGGCAGTGGGCTTAAAATGGCTTCAAGTTTGTAACCCGCGGGGAAGACAGTAGAGTTATGAGCTCCAGAGTCTACTCTCTAATAGTACAGGGTGCAGAGGCGGCGAAGTGATTTGTACGGTAGTCTCGGCAGGGAAACACAATTTCCGCGGAGAGATGAAGAGAGGCAAACGACATGCGGAGGTCAAACAGAGAGATACGTGGAACAGTGGTGGGGGAATGGAGGGGGGGATTTCACCAGACAACTGACCGTAGACTTATCCGGAGAAGATGTAAATTCCCAGAATGAGTCAAGGATGAGTCTCATTTGCATACGTTGACATTGGGTCACCCAAAATTACGGAAGCGATATAGGGAAATACAGCAAAAGGAGCTAAAGGGGACACATGGGAGCAGAGCCGGCTGCGTTACTGGTGAAATCGAGAGTGCTGCGCGGACAGAAATAATTATTGTCAAAGAAAATAAGTTTTCTCGTGACGGAAGTTGCCTCGGACACATTACTTCCAGAAGAACAACAACAATTAAGTTGCAGAGACACTCAACAGATGCAAAAGGGAGTTGTTTTGATGAAAGCGGCAAGCGGTGTTTATTTAGTCACATCCTTTTGGCCACAATCTTCGTCGAGTGGATGGCGATCCCGTGGGATTTTTTGTCACTTCCTAGTCTCAATATTTAATTGAATCATTCTCTTAGCCCGGTTGCCCCGCAAATTAGCTGCTGATTTCTTTAAAACGTTTTTTTTCTTCCGATGCTGATTTTTTTTGACGCCACGCCACAAACGCAGGCACATTTCCCAATTCCAAGGATAGGGAGGGAGGGAGCGGGGGAACAGCCAATTCACGGGCACGTTCATAGCAGCTGCTCGCAACAGATACAGCCCCCCAAGAAACAAGGTGTTGGCGGTGTTGGCGGTGTTGGGGCTGGAGTTCAAACCTTTGTAACAATCAGTCCTCAGAGCCACATGAGCCACCTTACCCAAAACTGCCCCTTTTGTGAAGTCTGCCCGTTGCTCACTCACTATTTGCTTAGAATATTTTTTTTTGTTGCATACATTTTTTTTTCATTTCCACATCCTCGCCCGCGTCATACAGAGTTCGAGTGGCATCGAGGGTGTAATGGTCTCAGTTCCACCTCGGACTAATCGAAGCAGGTGGAGGGGGTGGGGGGATTTGCTTTGGTGGGAAGGGGCGGAGGGGGGGAGGGCGATGGGCGGTCATTACCGTCCTGGGTTTCAGGTGTTTAAGAATAGTCGAAGCTTTAGGAATGGACCCCCATAGTCGGGTGTATTCCTCTTTCTTGTGTCTGATGCTCAGACTCACTTGTTTTTTTCACGACGCAGAAAGGGCTGTTCCTCGAATAAACTCCGTGGCAGTCCTGACTTCTCGCCCAAGCGTACTCTTTTGTTCTAGCTGCTGTGAGCACCGTGCTGATAATGTAATGTGAGGGTATATCCGGGTGGTTGATTGATCACACCTCGTTACGATGATTGGCTCTACCGGTCCTGGCCCATAGCCAATGGGGAGAGGTCTAGGGGCGTGGCCCTGACGTAATGGGAAGGTGACATCTGAGAGGAGATGATTGGATCTGCTGGCTTTAGCCACAGCCAATGGGGGGACGAGTCAGGGGCGTGGTCCTGGGATCGTACGATGGAATCTGGAAGATTCCATAGAGGTTAACCAAGACTGGTGGAAAGGTACCACGTGACCCAGGTATTAAAAGGGGTGGAGACGGGCAACACGTGGTCAGATCTGGAACGAACGGAGGGTGAGGCCACGCTGGAGCGGGGGTCCAGGCTGCCACGTGGCAGCACGAGTCTCTCTCTCTCTCCCTCTCACGCTGTCTGTTAACAGCATGAAGGAGTAAGACAGTGGGATTTATATGAGGAGAGTTGCGAACTAAAGACAAATAAAGACCCTGATTCCAGAAGTCGCTTCCACGACCTTTATTACAATAATATGAACCATGGAGCCAAAGCGACGAGCCCAGACGTTAGAATGACTGGCATGTCGTGATGTCAGCGGAGTGAGGGACACGATCGCGGTGGCCTCCTTACTCCATCCCCGGACCAGCCGCTGGCCACCCCCCTTCGTCTTCCCAATGCAATGCTGGCTGATTACTTTTCAGCCCCCAGATTTCTGTCGCCCCCCCCCCCAACTACGACCAGGCCAATCCCAAACCCTCCTCGTCAACCCATCTTGCTTTACTCTTTGGTTCTTTCGGTAAAGTCACGTATAAAGAGAAAATAATAAATACAATACTAGCATACGACGTTTCTAGTATTTAATTTATTATTTTCTCTTTATACGTGACTTTACCGAAAGAACCAAAGAGTAATTCCTGCAGTCACGAAAGCTCCAAATTAAGTTTTTTCCATCTTGCTTTGCTACATCAAAACTACACCACGTACAATGAGCCAATTCTGTATTTCAAATTATTGTCATGCTATGTAAAATGTATAATTGCTACATAGCGCCTTTACCAAGGCGCTATATACATCTCATTAAGATAGGGATAAGATGTTTTACTTGTAAAATGTGAGGTTGCAAGTTCTGATCCCGGTCGAGGTGTAAACACGGCCAATCGTCCTCTGTTGCCGGTGATGCAATGTCATCAAAAGATGTCTTGTGGAAATACTGGTCCCCGCCATAAGAATGCAGAATTTTCGCTCATGGCTCAGGCCAACGAAGGTGATCCTTTTGAGCAGGGGTAACGTTACACGATTGTTTACTCTTTTTGTGTCCACAATTATATTTCAACGTGTTATTGCCGTTGTTATGGGACAATGACATTTCCTTACAGGGCTCGGAGCCAGCAGTGCATCACTCTGTGTCAGAGAAGATCCCCGCAGGACGATGTCACGAACTTATTTTGAAGTCCCTTCAATTGACCTTTTAGATTGCCCTCTTGATTCAGATTTCCCTATGAATATCACCTGTCATTTAAGCACATTTTTTTTTCAATATCAAAAACAAACATTTAACCGAACGTATTGAAAACCAAATTTAATGTGATGCGTGTAATTATTTGTGCTTGTGCCGGAGTGGTAGTGCATCGGTTAGCGCGCTGCGCCACAAACCCGGCGACCCGAGTTCGATTCATGCTCACGGCTAATAGCAGTGACGATCATCTAAACCGGTCCTGGGCCTTCCCTTGGTCTACTCAGCCTCAAATGAGTAACTCTTACGGTGTGTAAACACTGCCACTGGGGAGACAAAGGTGACCGGGCTTGGTTCTGGTGACCCACCCCCTCGTGTGCCGACCTTCATATCGGTGTTCTCTAACAATACTTGACCCAAAGTGTGTTAAGGCTTTACGAGGGATCTTTGTCTCATTCATGGTTGGGCTGCGGGTGGCTAACAGGATTCGAACCCAGCCACTGAACGTCGCCAGCTCAGTGTTCGACCTCTGAGCCACCCGGCAACGTTCTTAATTGCGCTTTTTCTTCCTTTTTGCTGCAATCCGATGCAGTAAATTGCATATTGGCGTTAGAGTCGTCTACGCATGCGTCTGCAGGTGGCCGCGAGCGTTAGCGTGATGCACGCTGCGTTGCTTTCACGCAAAATAGCTTTGCGAACGTCTGAACGATTGTTGAAACGATCAAATAGTGATTATTCGGCACGCAATTTTAGAGTCTGCCTTGGCAGTGACTGCTTTAGAGATATTTTTTTCAAATATTCTCCCCCCCCCACCCTTCTCCCCCTCTCCCTCCTTGTGCTCACTTATATGAGGAGTTGTTATCACAACGCATTCTAATTCCGTGTGCCTGGGTTGGATTTGCCAGCCATCCGTGGGGGGGTATCCGAGCCTCGATTTGAACTCAGCCCCATATCAGTACCTGGTGCAGTGTATATGAACATCAGCACGAGGGAGAGACACGTGGCTGGGTATAGTAACGCACCTATCCAGGGAAATTTGAGCCTCTATCGGTGCGTTTATGATAGTTGCGTGCACCTGGGAGATGGAGCGACGAAATAAGCTGACGTGAAGCTGCTTTGCGGATTGTAACATCGCAGGGTTGTGAGAGATGGCAACGGATAGGGAGGACTTCATCCAGCAGTAGATTGACCACGGATGATAATGTACAAGGTGCCACTTTAGTGGTAGCAGTGGTTGTCTTTTGGAACGACCAGGCACCCACCATGAGAATGTGGAATTTCACTTCACATTCATGAACCTGGTGCAGTCGTGGGTAGCTGAAACCTTTTATTGATCACAAGCTTTCCATGATTGTTATAATCTACGCAACTTTTGTTTTCACTCATTTGTGACCGTGTTATGGATGGCAATGGGACAGAGAAAATCCGTTGCAATATCTTGCAACAACAGTTTAATGACAACGCCTTATCCCGTCCTGGGTTTATCGCATCCGGAGCACGATTAACAACGGCCTTGAGTTCTGTTCATTGAAATTACCCAGAGAGGCAAAGGGCCCGGTTCAAGCTTCCGTTCGTGATGGTTTTTTTCCCCCCACCACCTTCGCGTTATATCACAGATCGACCAACGAGCCGTAAGTGCGGAGCAGTGGGGGAACGAGCCCGTTAATTATTCTGGCCTCAGTGGACCCCTCAAAGTGGTTAGCAATTGCGAGCAGGGGCCCATTGTGGTTGTTGTTTGACTTGCATCCCACTGGGATTTTTGCACACAGCGTTGGTGTACGGTGTTTTTTTCTGCAATATTTTGCTGTCTTTTCTTGGATTTTCTGTTTGCACTTAGTCACATATTCACTTTAAGATTTTTTGTTCATGTTTTTTTGTTTGTTGCGGTTGCACCCGATTCAAGAGCCAAATGGCTCACAGGGCTATACCTAATACATGAACTTGAACTTGATGAATTTTACTGCTTGCTATCCCCTGTGCCTCTGGGCTGTGAAGACCACCTGGAGAGGATTCCAGGCACGTGTTGACAATGATTGCGAACAAGTAGAGACTCTTTGACTTTTTGAAGCAATTAAGATACATTTGTTATCACGTTACCGTGTATTATCCGTTATTTTTTCATTTAAAACGATAGTTCCATGTTAGTGTTAATATTTTTTTAAGCACCCTGTATTTGGGGGGGGGGGGGGTGGGCAGGGGTTCGATTTGTCCCTCAAGAATCGAGCGTGAATATAATTAATTGTTATTTTATCTTCATTGTAAGCAACTAAAAATAATTTAATAAAGGTCTCTAGTTTGGAGGTGGGGGGGTCGTTTCCCGCATGCCCTCCAGCAAACTCCGCCCATGGTGAAACCTCAGGGCTGCCTGCAACGTATGAGAGATATGTTAAGTTTCGTTCTAAATGGGAGTTGTTTTTTTTATCAAGTAATGTCACATACATTTAGTTTTACGATATGTTGTTGCCCGGAGAAAACTTAAACAGGCTCCCATAGCTGAGATGGGAGTCCTCTTGGCAACAGCATCTGCCAATTCAGGGGCGTTTGCTCAAGAATACTGACTCCACTAAACCAATTCTGCTGGATAATATTGGTGTGGGAAACCAATAAGCCGATTTAATTAATTAATGTATTTGTTGGAGACTGAGAACATCGTTTTGCTTTCACCAATAATGCTTCACAACAATGCATGATGTTGATTTTTTTTTTTAAATCTTTAATGAGTTTCCTACAATTATTTTCAGGGAGGTCCTCCTTGGAATGTTTGCATCGAGCCTCGTGCCGCTGTTTGTGCGTACATCTAATGTGCACGGGCAAGCAGGGCTTCTTGTTTATGAGAATCATGAAATAACGCCAGCCTTCGAAAATCCAAATCCGGGGATAAAGCTATCTTCCTGTGCCATGTGCATTTTTATAAAAGCCTATTACATTTCACAAAGGACGCATCCAAGCAAACACTTTAATTACGTTTCCCCCAAACTCTTAGAATTTTCACGCACTTTTTCATTTGCCTTTGTTTTTAATTCGCTTGCACGTCCCCGGCTAATTAGACTCACAAAATAAAAACTTTAAAGGTGCCCACCAAGATGTTTCCATCGCTAAAGCAGAGCAGCTGGAAGACAATCACCGAACATCGCGGCACTATAACAACCACAGCAATGCTACGACGCCGTCTGCTTCACAGTCGCCAGAGTCGAAAATTACCCGTAAAAATGTGCCAAAGTCGAACATTACCCGTATATTACTTGGCTGGAATTATACAGAGCAAATGTCGCCCCTTTAACCGGCAGACTAGTGCCGCAGGGTAACTGTCGCTAGGGAGAATATATTTTCGCCTTCTTGAGTTCTCAGCTGGTTCAACAAAAATTACTTGAACTTGAGCTGCCAGCTCAGAGGGTCGTGGGCCCAGTGCTCTCCTGGCTAAGCCCTCCCAGCCGATCTGTACACGAACATACCTCTTGTGAATCCACTGCTGGATGAAGACCTCCCCCCACACGTATAACTTACCGTGAGTGCACTTCCTGTTATCCGATTTGGTGTGGGTGAGTGGCACTAAGTGTTTTAATTCATAATTTCATTATTTGAGTGGTAAAGTGCAACACGAGATCATTAATTTCCTGCCACTTCTGGGTCATTCCATTTACTCGTGCAAAAGTCTGCAGGTTGAATTATCTGACACTTGCAGCGTCGCTCCTCTGATCCACGCAGAGGCTCGGATAACAGAAATAATCTTGACGTGGGCCCAAGCCATGATTGACCTGGCTTGGGCCCTAAGGGAAGGGAAGAAAGAAAGTGCAAGTTGGGGTTCTGGAAAGATCTGGAAAGAGGGTGGATCTAAGGGGTATGGGAATGGAGACAGGGGATGGGATAGGAGGTGGTGCTGGAAGGAAAGGTGTGGTTCAGGACAAGGTGGGGGTGAGGTAAAGGTGGGGTGAAGGTAAAGGTGGGGTTCAGGTAAAGGTGCGGTTGAGGTAAAAGTGGAGTTTAGGTAAAATGGGGTTGCGGACACGGTGGGGTTGAGTTAAAGGGATAAAACAAGGAGTGGAAAGTGGGTTGTGGTGGAGACCCCGTGAGGGTAGAGGGCTTACCTGAGGAGTCGTAGTCAGTCTTGGTTACCCATTCTCTGTGCTTGCCGAAAAGGCCTAATAATTTCTGTCCTGTAGCACAAATTCCCCTCAAGTAAAAGTTTCTGCCCGGTCTGGATTTTTTTAAGAGGCCTCATGGTGGTGATTGCATCTCGATGTGGAGTTCCACACAGGGGACCACGCGTGGGACATTTTAGATACATCAGGAGCTGGATATAAGCACACCCCTTGGGAGTAAGGCCAGGTGTGTCTGTATAAAGAAATGTGATTGTATCAGAAGTTGGATTTTCCCTTCCACGATCAGAGTAGTCTGTGAAAAAGATCCGTATAGCTCATTGGATTCCTCCAGTATAAATACAGATTCTGAATCTCAGAATGGCGTTGCTTTTCTTGGGACAATGCTTATATCCAAATTCTATTGCAACAGGATTTTTCACAGATCGATAGAAAATTGGAATATCATATAGGTAAAAATTGTTGTTGTTTTGCTGCCTTTGTCCAAGCTTGCATTTTGTTCTTGACAAATGTGCAGGGATGCACGTACTCGTGCACCTTGTAATTCCATACTTTAATATTTATGCTGATATGCATGAGTGACTTGCTTAACTTATCTCTGGCTTACTCAGGTATCCTCTAGTGAATTTGTGTTGATTTAACTTCACAAAAAGTTTGTTTTGGGTTATATCACGTAAATATAAATGTGTTGTTAAACCCACCACCACCCGGCACAGCCAATTAGTAAGGTTTGTCACGTAAACAAAACATGCCAAATCGAGAGTAAACCCACAACATTTACAATTTGTAACAACATTTACAATTCCTCCAGGATAAATAAAGAGTCTGATATATGGAAGAGGAGTTTCGCTATCTATAAAGAGTCACGTCAGTAAAGTGCATTTTAAACTTTTTCAAACTAAACGATGACACATTTTTATTTATTTTATCAGATAAGGCTCACTGAGCTATATAGCTATTTTTCAAAAGGGACCTGGCCACAAATGATAGCTCAACAAAGTGGGAATTTATAGCAGCCAACTAATCTAAACGCATGTTTCTCAATGTGGAGGCAGAAAACCGGAGGGCCCGGAGAAAAATCCACGCGACCAAATATACAGCAGCAGGCGTCAGGGTCGGGATCGAACCCACGACATGCTGCATACCAGGCGAGGCAGTTAACATCTCGCCATCGTGGCACCAAGTCAATATTTACCTGCTTAAATCAGCATCGAATGGGACTAGTTTCCATTGGTCACCTTGATCCAGGGGTGGAATGTCCACGTTCCTATGGTGGAGTTTAGTTTGTCGACAGCACAAATACTGCTGACTCTTCACAAAGTGGTGCTCGTGTTATCAACTCTGGAGGGATGATGGGCTGTCAACTGACCCCAGACCGCGATGTGAACTCGCAAACTCCAGACTCGTAAACCTTCCAAAACCGCATTGCTGCAATAAAGTGGATATTGACGCATTGCGATAAGCATCATCATAATACCATGGCGTATACTGCATTGCATTTGATATACATCACAATATCCTAAGCATTGTATATAACCTACTCAATATCAATATCGTTGCACAGCGGCAAGGGGAATCTTGTACACATGTGCGCGCACACACACAATGTCAGGGCATGTGCCATATCATCTCGTGGTTAAATCACTATGGGCTGCGGGACAAACCATCGCCATTTGTCGCAAGGCTCAATCTATTTTCATGACGCAATTTCTCTGCTTCGCTGAGCTTCAGCGCGGACAGTTTTGCCTCGTGAGCAATCCAGCTCGGCTGTCTCTCCAAAATGACAAGATCGCATATCGTCGGCACCAAAACAGTTGTTGTGCAACCCCCCCAACCCTCAGCGGCTTGTTCTTCCCACTGCCAGGAGCAGGGAGGTGAAACAGAGAAAGCGACGCGGAGGCGGAAAGCTGCGATGGTTGGACAACCGAGCACTTTGCCCTGCGGAGTCGACGGTTGCATTTTTCGATGTAAAGCTTTCGTGACTGCAGGGATTCACCTTCTTGGTTCTTTCGGTAAAGTCACGTAGAAGGGAAGTAATAACATAATAAAAAATAAAACATAATAAAATAATTCTCACGACGTTTCAGCCGCAACGCAAGCAGCCGTCCTCAGGTGAAGAACAGGTCTGTCGGAAAGACAGCGTCTGAATGAACACCGCCAGGCTTGGCAGCGTATATTTAAGCCGGGTTGGAGGGGGAAGAGCGCCTTGACAAAAGAATTTGCATATCAAGCGATTGATATTACCTTAGAGTCGCGGCATCTCTTCAGAAAGGTGAGATACTCGATTAGCTGAGCCTTCTTATCCCGAAGTTTTATTTTTTGTGTATTTTTTATTTATTTTACAACCGAGCTTGGGGGCGGTTGCTCGGTTATCAGTGCGCTGCGCTCCAAACCTGGCGGTCTGGGTTGGATTCCTGGTCACGGGCGGACGGAATTTATGGCTTCTGGCTTTGGGGCGTTGCTTGCTGGCGTTGCTCGAAAGCGTTTCTTCTTCTCTGTTCATTGCACCTCCAAGGACAGCGAGCGCTCGCTCGGTTTGCTCGTTATTGGTGCCGAGATGCCTGTGAGTCGAACCCGCTGCGGATGACGGATAATTCACAGGCGCATATCCCCCCGCAGAGGCGCTTACTCGCGGGTCGAGTGCCCAGATTGAGATTGAAACGGCCCAAAGAAAAGGGGTCATTCTCATATCGTGGCCTGCTTTGGGGGGTATTGGAGAGTGGGGGAGTGGAGGGGGTAGGGGGCGGCTGTCGGAGGCACAAGTGCCCCACCCTGCGTGCGGTTTATTTGGTGGCACCGCGTTGGCAGTGGTGCGCAAGCAACAGGCAACTCGACACGTGCGTTGACTACGCATTCGGAATCGGAACAATAAAAAATAAGTCTCCCACAAGGCCACGCGGGAGGGCGTGTGGCGCAGTTTGGCGCCAGCTATCGTAGAGTGCGGTGGTGCCGCTACGGTTCTCTGCCGTGAGTACGACGTCTTTAAAAACAACGGCGCTTACGCCTCTCTAAATCAAATTAACGCTGAGCGGCTCCCGCGTTCCGAGCTTCAGCGGTGAACGGGACCCGACCCTGCAACTTGCAGATGTCTCAGAACGGGAGAGGGTGAATAGGGAATAAATATGATAATTGATTTTTTACCTTCTTCATTTTATAATTGGTTTTTTACCCTTTTATCTGGCAACAAAACTGACACCTTTTTTACAAGGAGTCATGTTTGCATTGACCACAATATCTGCGCTCGGAATGCAAAAAAACCCCACAACTCTGATAAAAAGGTGTCAGTTTTGTTGCTAGATAAAAGGGTAAAAAACCAATCATCATATTTTGCTACTGGCAAAGGAGGTTCCAATGGAGGGAATACATATATAACAGGTTACGGTTTTGGGGAATCTTCCTACTTTATTGATGTGATGTGAAGAATGGCGATGGCCCAAAACGTGGAATATTACATCTTCGTTTGGCTTTAGAATGACACAGGCACGAATGAAATGTGCGTGACGAATGTGTATCTTGCGATACATATGTAACGACTCGACGACAAGTTTGAAGACTTCCACAATCAGGGACCCTAAGCTTCGTTACTCTCTTCCAGCTTGTATCTTCCCACGAATGTCCCCGCTCCTCGTGCTCTCCCCCCCCTTATATCTCCCTCAGCCCCCCTTTCTCGAACATTCTCGTCCTTGTTTTTACCGCTAGCCAATCCCCGTCCTTACCCTTTAACGGATCCTTTTTGTTTTCCCGTTCCACCCCCTGATTCTCCAATCCCCTTTAAAAGTCTGCACTCCCGACCAATCGGCGTGGAGGCCTCTTTCCTCCAATCGGAGACCGTTGTATATTTTTAAATAGCCGTTTAGGGTGCATATGGCTTGGGGTCATTTTTCAGTCATTACACATATATAGGGGCCATCCATTGAGTAGGTACGCAAAAATCCGTCAAAACGTGACCCCTCTCCCCCTCCCTAAACGCACGCGTACTTTTTACACCCCCCCCCCCCCACCTGCGTACGTACGCCTGATACACCGCCCCCCCGAATCATATAGAACGGCCGATATTTAATCCATGCAGAAACGATCAAGGCTGAATTATATTAACGTGCTTAAGCAAACAGATAGTCCACCGCCGGACTATCTAACTCATTGGAAGGCCAATGTAGTTATGTAGACAAATTATTATCGAGGCTTCACCCCCCCCCCCCCGTTTCCTATGCTACGCACATTGTCAGTAGACCCCCCATACGCAAGCGTACACGTTTGGGTTAACCTCCCCTCCCCCATCCATGCGTACTCAATTGATGGCCCCATACCCGACGAGTGAAACGGTAGCATGCTCCGTCTATTCCCCCCTCCTACCAAACTTTAGCATCGCAAACGTACGGGTGAGTGCGTGATATTATACTCTTAGTTCTTTCGGTAAAGTCACGTAGGTAAATAATGAAATTAAAATTAATAAAAAATAAAATAATAAAATCACGACGTTTCAGAAGCAACACAAGTCTCCGTCATCAGGTGGGACCGTCACAGCCAGATTTGCTGCATCAAGTGAGGCAGGGATTCAAGATGCAAGCTCTTAAATACAAGTTAAGGGGGAGGAGAGGGGGGGGAGCTTATCAGAATGTGGTAGCCAATGAATGGAACGTATCGGGAGGGGTATTACTTAGCTGTGCAAGCCTCCCGTGGTTCAAATGGTTCAAATGGTTGGTACCGCTGGAACTCGCAATCCAGAGGTGTCAGGTTCGATGCCGTCTCCTGTCGCAGCAGTTGAAACGACGGTGCAGGTTCTTTGCTGTTGTTTTCACTCCCCCTGCCCCCCCCCCCCCCACAGCACCTCTGTCCAACCAGCAGTACACATGGGGTGCACCTTAGTGCAGTGGGGTAAAGGGGCCGTCCATAAATGATGTCACGCGATTTTGGAAGATTTTTGACCCCCCCCCACCATCGTCACAAAAAGTTAGACCCCCCCTCAAATATGACGTCACAAAGCTCTGCCCCCCCCAAAAAAAAATAAAACATGCTTCAAATCGATTTAAACTATTGTCTTTATAGTGCGTATTTAATGTGCCGCTGCACTCTGATGTTGTAGGAGAAAACATTCATTAAAAAGCCTATTTAATTAAGTAGAACGTGTTGCCTATATTTATTTAAAGTTGCGAATTTAGATGTGACGTTACATTTCTCAACCCACCCCCCCATCGTCACACATCGTCACAAATGTCTGCCCCCCCCCTAGGTGCGTGACGTCATTTAAGGATGGCCCCAAAGTGTGGGTACTCCTAGGCCTCGGCAAGGTAAGGTAATTGTACCCTTTTTACCGGGTAAAAGGGTAAAGGTCACGGGTAAAGGTGTCGACATGCCAAGGGGTAAGGGTCAAGGGTAGGGTAAAAGGTAGGGTAAAGGTAGGCTCGTTGTTTTTACACTTTTACCTTACCGAGGCCTAGGTACTCCTCCCACCTCTTCCCAAGACGCCCGGCCGGCATGGGAAGAGTAGGCCAAGCATAATTCTCGTTGGGGGGCCCTTCCGCTGGCATAGGCGTGAGCAAGCAAATGCGGGGGGGGGGGGGTGGTGGAGGGGGCAGCACTCACGTAGATGTATTGCACCGCTCACGATGGGGCTAACGAGTGGGTAAACCCCCTCCCTCATCTCTGCTTAGTAACAGACAAAAAGGCAATGGATGCCGTTTTGCAAAAAACTAGAAAAATCTCTTTCTTGGGCGAAACTTTTTAAATCCTTAATATTAAGTTCGCTTGCTTGCTTACGACCGTGCAAATCTTTCGGTCGTTTTTTAACCCACTTCCCGTGATCCAATCGAGCTGACATTTCCACACAGACTCGTTGTGCGTGACAATTAATGTTCGTGAACATTTTTTTCCAAAATTTTACACTTTTTAGGACAAAAAAACAATATTTAATTACCAATTGCTTAATGGTGGCAGGCAATCATCTGACCCATAGGCGGCAGCCATCTCAAGCCAGAGGACGAGAGGACTCTAGCCGCCACGCATATAAAGGATTTATAGTGAAAAACTTTGTTTTTACGGGTTATACTTGTTTTGTTTATCTTTTAATTGCCTTCGAGGTAGCTTTTATCTTCGCCTCTGACCCATGCGTGCACTTAGTGTGGAATACCGAGGCTGTGGCAACGGCACATCTATTGTTTCCAGCATCGTGCAAAAAAAAGTTTATTTTGTTTACAGAGATAAACACAACATCGTTTGTTATCTGTAACATAATCATCCTATAGCCACCCTCTGTTGAGCTGCTCATGAGAGTAAAGGTAAACAGGTTAAGGCGCAGTCCCTGCAGTTACTCGCTCATGCCCCTGCTGGCAGAAGGGCCTCCAATGAGAATGAGCTCTGCAGAGAGCTCTCTCAGGGGGGTATTGGGTAGGGCTGAACGATTAATCGATTTCAAATCGAAATCGCAATTTGAAACAATGCGATTAGCCAATCGCAAAAGCTGCGATTTTTTGCGATTTTAAAAGTCCTATTACTTTCTTATTGGAATTGTTTTATTTTTAAATTATAATAGCTTTATTTATTTCACTTAACAATTGTTCAATGTTTGATTGTTCTATTGAAGTTTATTTTTTTTTTAATAAATACATGTTGGAAGCAATCCATATCTTTAAAGTTCTCATCCTTGCATTATAATATATAGAGCAGTTCGTATTTGGATGGTATCATGTGGTAATGCTCCATCACATGTTTTAAGTGAATATTGAACTGAAGCTTGACTTAAAAAAAATGTAATCGCAAATCAAATCGCAATCGCAATATCTGTCAGACAAATCGCAATTAGATATTTCCCCCAAATCGTTTAGCCCTCGTATTTGGCCGTCTTAGATACAGCATATTGGAAGGTGTGGCAGTACCCACACTTTACGGTGACCCACTTTACGTACGTTGAACTTCTTTCGCACCGTACGTAGCCAATCGCGCTAATCGAAAGTGCGGGGGGTGGGGGGGGGACAACAACACTAAACATTGAACCGTGGCTGTTACTGGGTGGATTTGAGACGTTTGCATCATCGTTTCAGCTGCCACGTGGGAGTATGGGATAAAACAGGCGACCCCTGGATTGCAGGTTCCCTTGTGTTGGTCACGATAATGATAACAACAATAATATATACAGTACTCGGTTTTCTGTAGCGCAATGAATGACTGATGCATATTCTGAAGGTCTTTTTTTTGGAAGGGTTGGTATGATGGCAATTTGGAACACCTAGAAATATCTGAATTCCGTAATGTAGGGTTTCGGAGGAATAATAGGCGAGGGTGGGGGGGGGGGCTACACACATTGGCGAGGGAAACGACCGCGGTGTGCACAGAAGGCGAGCGATTGTCTCGTGCTGAAGCGCACATGGACATGCAGGGACATGCAGGGACATTCATTCACTTTTTCAGTTCAACACGTAGGCTTTCGCAACCAGTGTTATTCGCAATAAAGGTTCATATTTTACATGCGATATTTTATACAGTACAGGGAATCCTCTACTTACGATCGAGTTGGGTTACAGAGGTCTGTTCGTGCGTCGATTTGTTCGTAAGTACAACTTTACACGGGGAATGGCTTTAAAAGTTGCAGGTGTAGATGCCACTGATTCTTCATTTTCTGCAGATGTAGATGCCACTGGTTCTTCACGTTCTGCAGATGTAGACGCCACTGGTTCTTCACGTTCTGCAGATGTAGATGCCATCACCGCCATCGACTGTGCGGTCGTCAAACTTACGACTCTCGGTCCGAACAGGCAACTGGACATACGGACAGGTTTGTTCATATCTTTGAAAGTTCGTAAGTCGAATGTTCGTAAGGAGAGGAGTGCCTCTATGTATCTCGAACTCTTTTTCGCACCGTAGGTGGCCAGCACCACGACCCGGCCGCCTTTGTATCCCCAGTGGCGATGATTTTACACTCCGCACCAGGTACTAATTTGAGGCTGAGTCGACCTAGGAGAGGCCCAGAACCGGTTCAGATCATCGTCACTGGTGATGGCCGTGAGCGGGAATTGAACTTGGGTCGCCGGGTTCGTAGCGCAGCACGCTAACCGCTACACCACCGCTCCCAGGTGGACACACACACACACACCACTACATCACCGCTCCCAGGTGGACACACACACACCACTACACGACCGCTCCCAGGTGGACACACACACACTTCGCTACACCACCCACAGCTGACTTGCATTCATGATGCCGCGTGAGCTGTGCGAGTGCTGCAGCCCATGCTGCTTGCTATTGTAGTCACGCGTGTGGCGTATCTTGGGCCCCCCGCTGCAAAGCTCGCGAGATTAAGGTCGGCCGAATGTTTCTGGCAGCCTTAATTAACCCGCTTCAGGCTGAGCCATAGCAGAGAGCAGCCCGTCCCTTATCTGCACAGGAAGCCACCCGGCATTCCATTCAATGGCAGTTCTCGGGGCATAGCGACAAATGTAATGAATTTATACATTGTTTGTTTTGCAAATGATCCAGCCGGGAGGCACACCGGAGTTGTGAGCTTGCGACTCGCAAGCAGAATGGCACAGGTGCATCTCAGCAGGTGGCTTACTCGCAACGTCTTGACTGGAGAAAGCTGCAGGGGATATTTCGTCGACTCTTCAACTCAAACTAGATGTCGTGGAAGAAGGGATGGGAGTAATCCATCCATTACCACACCGCACACAACCTGCCAATAGACCTGCCGTGGTGTACACCATCTCCTTACCCCAGCTGCCACCGAGATTCTCATTTATTCCGACCATCAAATCTGGCCTTGACCACTTCTTCTCGACGGCCTCACTAAACCCCACGCTTCAAAATCCACACGATATAAAATGCCGCTGCCAGACTCCCCACCTGCGCCTGTAAATGAGATGACGCCATCCCGATACTCTAATATCTCCAATGACTTCTACTCCCCATCCTTTATGAATTTCAAGATTGCACTCACCATCTTCAAGCTGCTCCGTGGACTCTCCCCTGCCTCCCTTCCCCCTCTCCCCTCTCATCTCACTCCACTCTCCTCCACGCACTCTCCTACCTCCCCCCTTTCATCTCACTGTACTCCCCTCCAAACACTCTCTTGCCTCTCCCCTGTCATCTTGCCATCTTGCCCTCGACCCACTCTCCACTCTAGCCACCAAGGCTCTCTGTTGAATCCCACATACACCATTCGCTCAGTCTAACACGTAGGCTTTCGCGACCAATATTGTTCATAATAAACGTTGTTGGGTTAGATCGCGTTCTTTATAAATGTGTCGTAACCCTCCACCACCCGACACGGCCAATCAGCAAAAAAGTGTCACGTTGACAAAAGACAAATTGTTCACTACTTTCGCCCACCGGTGTGTTGAAGAGTGAACCCACAACATTAAAACAATTTGAGTACGACGTTTCGCTGGTCATTGCATCCAGCATCATCGGACAATTCGCCAGAATGGTGAGGCTCTGCTCTTGCTCCCGCTCATCGGGAGGTCGCCCGTTCTCTTCTGCTGCCCCTCTTGTCTGGAACTCCCTTCCTTCAGCCATCCGTGCTGTCATCTGCCTATCGCCTCTCGAAGTCTCAGTTCAAGACCATCCTTCATTTGTCTGCCTATGACTGACTGCTGTGCCTCTCTTTCTCTGGCAGGTACAATGACGCATCATTTTCTCCAATGTACAGCATCTTCAGATGCGGGTGCATTTAGACGCTATATGAAAATAAATGTGTATATTGCGGGATTTTCTATGCTGATCACTGCAGTGGTAGAACTTCCACTTCTTCTGACAAGCGCGGAGAGATGTAATTTGCACAGCCTCAATATTATCGATGTGTGTTTGTGCAAACATAACTGCACCGTGATATAGCTACTGCTACAGTAATTCACGAGTGTCAGTGAAGGCAGAAATTCGTTGTTTTACTTTGATTAATGAATTGCATGTTAAAAATTGTAATTTGCCTATGATTACAGTGACTAAACCATAGTTTGCACTGATTAATTTGTGACTGATTTACTGCTTTTCCAATAACACTGATTACGAATCTCACCGATGTGCTCTCGGGTCCTACCGCGTATTGCTGGGCACAATGTCCCACTGTTCCCAAATTCAACACGACACGTACGGACGTATTTTTGTTGAACTTCTTTCTCACCGTACGAAGCCAACCGTACTAATCAGAGGTGCGGGGGTAAGGGCAACACACACTAAATAAAAAAAGCAGTTCTAAAGAAATTAGTTTTCAATCTCGACTTAAAAGTGTACAGCTCCAGTGGCTTCCTAATATCGGAAGGAAGAGCGCTCCAGACGGCCGCAGAAGCGCATCTCAAAGCACGCGATGAGGTCACCGTCTTAGTTCGATGGCGGCAGCCAAAAGCCGCCGCTGCGAGGATGACCGGAGTTCGCGTGGCAGTTCATGCTCCTTGAAAAGACCAGCGAGGTATTGCGGTTCATTAGTGGCAAGCACTTTGCGTGTAATGAGTGCGACCTCATCACCGGAAGGAGAAGCCGTTGCACACGGTGACATTATCCTGGGAAGGGACGGAATGCCGAAACACCCCTACCCCTCCTGAAGACGGTATACCCGGCCACCGTGCACCCCGACCACCCTCGCCTCGACATCGGCTCCCCCGTGTGGACACGCAGGCGAGGGGACCCACCGGGGTGACTGCGACGTCCGCTGCCTCCTCAATGACCGGGAACGAGGGTTGACGAGTTGACGAGCGGACGAGGGATTTCCCCCTCCACCACCAGAACCACCCCCGTAACATCACATTTCGCCTCCTCTTCAACTCCACTGGCTTCCCGTTTACTACCGGCATTGTTCTTCCATACTTGACACTCGTCTTTACATCTCTTCGTGTCCTTATTTTGTCTATCTCATGTCCAAACATGTTCCCTCTCGTTCTCTTCATTGTCAATCTTCTCTGTCTATTTCTGCCCCTCCTCCCTGTGCCCAATCCTGCTTTTGCTCCTTATTCCTCCTTGCACCCCATCCACTGGAATCAACTTCCCCTGTACATTGAGTAGCACTGCCCATAGCCTCAACACTGAGACCTATAGACTCAACACTGAGATCCATAGACTCAACACTGCCCCTTAGGTTCAACACTGCCCATCGACTCAACACTTCACCTGAACCTTGAGAACCCCCCCCCTAAACCTTATATTCCTCTGTTAAAGCTCCACCTCTTCTCCATCACCTATTCCCTTCCTCTTCCATGCTATTGCCCCTCCACTCCTTCCTATTCCTCCCCTACCCTTTCGTGATTCCTAAGTACCCCTCTATCAATGTCACTTATTCCTCAACCCTTGCACGCCCCTGCCATCTAAATAATTATATTCTGTCACCGTTTTTCAAACTATGTCAAATGCCTTGGGTGAAGACGCTTCACGAATATAAAAAATTAGATTCGATTCACGGCAGAGACAAAATTGGGAAGAGTGCCACAACTGCTCCCAAGAACAGGACGACGCAGGGTTCTATTATGGAGGAATTACACGTCCGTGCCAAAGCCCCTCCACCGGGATGTGAAGGAGTATCTATGGGACCTCCTGAGTCGGTGATGGATCACCCAGTCCAGATTGAGCTGCTCCACTCCAACCGTGTGCTTCCGAGAGAAGGATGCCAGCCTCCACCTTGTCCCCCGAGGCCAGATTGTGAGAATCGTTCTCTAAAGCTATGAAGCCCTGGGGATAGCCATCGGCAGTAATGATAGCGTCCGTACGAATGGGTCCCAGCCTTGCCAGATGCTAGATCAGGTTCTTCAGATCAGAATCTCATGTGACTGCCACCAACGGACATTGCCGGAGATGGTGGCATGCTGTGCCCCTGCTGTGCTGACCTACCCGTCTTTCCCGTGTATCGTTTGTTACCGATGTGACTCGGTCGTTAATGTTGGTAAGGCATTTAATCCACGAGTTCAGTCGAGTAGATGGATGGTGTCAATATATAATGTTATTGTTAAACAGCGAACGGGTCAAGTGCACATGCATGTAGTTGACTATAGTTAATGAAGAGAGTGGATGGGTGTTGTCCCACCTGAAGGCTGTTGTGATAAGGGAAACGATAGGTGATAAAGGAAGTGATAGGCAACAAGAGAGAGAGAGTGGGTAATGTGCAATGTGCTGAAGGATGGGCGCCGTAAGAGAAATAGTTTTTAAAGGACACGGGATGGCGGGACTGTAGGGAACTGGAGGAGAGCGCGTGGTGGAAGCCATTTTGTTGCAGGTACAATGGCGGCCATTTTATGTGTGCGCTCTTGGGAAGGCCGTGGAGGGGACTGACTGAACCGTTATGCCCCCGTCTCATTTTTAGACGGAATTAAACCTCGTGTTGGACATTGGAATACAGATGCTTCTGGCGCCTTTATTCAGTGTGGCATCGGGATATATTAGTACGGGTTTAACATATACATTTTGGGGAATATATGAAAATAATAATATCTTTTAGGATTGTATTTTTTTACAGCTGGAAGCATAGACTAAACTACATTTGCACCACTTTCCAGTTTTTTCACATCAGTCGGAAATTCACATCAGTCACTCAGCCATTGGCCACCATATGTACGCATTAGATATCGGTGACAGATTTCATTGTAAATCCTTTATTTATAGCCGGGTGAAAAACCATCTAGATGCGATGTATTTTCTCAGGGTGACATACAAATGCATATAAATGATATTTGTGAGGGCTTGAATAACTGACTGCATCAGTTTCCACTGACATTCCCCTTGCTGCCTGCTGTCCACCGCCTCCCTCTCTTTAAATACACAAACTCTCCTCCATTGCATGTGATCGATTGCCAAGCCACCCTTTACTCGGGCCTGTCAACATCTTGGCCAGCCAATGGAGGTGCTGTAAGAGTTGAGGTGGCTGGGTGGCTCGGAGGTCAGACAGCTGAGCTAGGACCGATGAGATCCCGAGTCCGTACAGCAGGTTTCAGTCGCCCGTGATTATTCTAGGTTCTAAAGTGTAGCGAGTTGATGGCTATTTTCCAAAAAATGACTGCACTGCTCTGCGAGGGTTTCAAATGCATAATTAGTCTAATGACGTTACACCGATAGCACAATTGGTAACAATGTTGGGGGGCGAGTACATAAGAAACAATAAATAGGCACCACTTTGTTGGAATTAAGAAGTGCTAGCTCTATGTATGTATGTATGTTAAACTTCGTTCACACCGTAGGTAGCTGACCGTGGTCATCGGAGGTCCTATGCATCTAGGATGACCAAGGAACAAGTACTGTATCGTGATTGGAGTCTGCCACACGTGGTTCATACTTGGTGGAGCCAGAAGATGCCTTGTTATATTTCTATGCAAGGTGTCAATATAATTTAACCTTCTTTCAATTTGTGATACGAGTGCACACCATCTGTTATCTGTGTTGTGTTATAGTTCTTTCCATAGGAAGAAAACATTGGTGCCTTTCCATGACGGCTTTTATTTTATTGATGGCAGCGTGATCATTTTTTTAAATTACCCGCGAAAAATTACTCAAATAACTCAACATAGTAATCATTGCCCCACCTCCTACTGGCAGACTAATTGCCACGTGCTACTGGTTCACCTCGTGGCTTCGATATTGGGTTACCTTGTGCCACACTGGGACAGCAGCCATGGGGGGTGCCCCTTAATTTGTTTAAGTTGAGGCGTGATGGAAGTCAATAACAGCATACAACGCGCTCTGAGATGCCTTGACGTAAAGGGAGTTTCCAAAAATCGGATCGCAATGTTCGCAGTGCAGTGCGCGAACCACTGCGCCACCGCTCCCCACGGGAATGATACCGAATGTAAAGCCGCTCTATGTCTTGAGTGTCTCTGTAACTAATCGATACAATTGCCAAACTCCCCTTCAGCTAGGCAGTGTCCCCCCCAGCTAGGCGGAGAGCACCGCTACGAATGTGTCTCGTCGTTGCTCAACGTGCCCCACGTTCTCATAGCTCCGCGTTTCATCCGATGGGTTCACCATCAACACCACCCAGTGTTGGGAGGTCGTCCCCTTAAGCAGTGGATTTGATAACGCGCTGAATATTATTCGTATTATCGTCATCATCATGACGAATACAATACACAGACTTCTTGGGCGGCATTAGCCCCTAACTGGGATTTATACCGTCATCTTTTTTCACTGATTGCAAGTCAAGCCCTCTCTGCCACAGCGGCACCTAAGCAACTGTCAGCTCCACTTACCCATATATGAAAATACTTAAAAATAAAATAGTCGGTCATCCTTGGCAACTGAGAGTATTGTTTTCAACTCGTGACAATCAAGAAAAAATTGTACCAACGCTCATCTATTACAGCTTCAAAGGTGCTGTTTGTTGCTGGGCGCTTGGAGTTTTTGGGCCCTCTGGTCTGTGCTCAGACACCGCGACTTAAAAAAAATAACAATGCTGATAACACCATTGGCGTAAAATTGTGAAAGGGTGTTTTCATTTAAACCTTAAGAGAAGGCGAGCGATGAAGCGGTGGTTCAGTGGTTAATGCACTGCACTCTGAACCTGGCGTATAGAGGTTGGATTTAGCAACGGCTAATATCAGTGTCACTGACCAGCGTCGTGAGGTCCAGTGAATACGGAAACACGGTCAACATGACATAGGGAAGCCATTATCCATCGGTCGATTGAGAATAGCCGTTTTCTTTTCTTTTTCTCAGACTCAATTTAAAAGAAAATGAGAATCCGGTTTATCTGAAATGACTGCAAAGATTTTGAATCCATGATCTCAGGGGGTATGGGATTCGTATGCACAATGGCATAGCATTGTTTGCTTAAGCCACCCGGGCTATATCTCCTAGATCATCAACATACGGTATTAATAAAATGTGTTTGCTTTATCTCGCCTCTGCTTGAGATTGCTAGGCTTGTGATCAATTCAAAACAGCACGTGATTTTGCATTGACGTGGGGAACCGTTTGATTGTTAAATGGAAGTGGTTATTCCGAAATATGAATGTCCTCAAGATTCGGCCACATGGCTCAGCGGTCGAGCGAGAGGCTCGAAATCCGAATGTCGAGAGATTAAATCGTGATTGGGGCGTGTGACCATCATACCACCAGGGGTGGATAAAACAAGTCACACTTCGTGGATAAGTCATTGGCGGTTGTGCTTTTGGGATAGACTCACCCCCGCCATAGGGATGTAGAATTTCCACCACAGTCTCAGGACTGTAGACAGGAGATAAACAACCCTCAATGATCACTTGAGCGGGGAACCACTTTGACTGTTGACTTTAAAAAATTCAAAATTATGCAAATAGGCTGAAAACGGTCAACGGTATATTTGCTCTGGCAGGTAAAATACAAAGATCACACATTTATAATTTATGGTTTCAAGATAAATGTAAGTTGATAACTTTCCACAAAAATACGTGTGTGTGTGTGTGTGAAAACAAACTCACGCATGGGAAGCGGTGATCCAGTGGTGAGTGGTGAACTGTGCTGTGAACACAGCCACGGATTTCATTTGCGGCGAGTTCTACCTGACCAAATCCCGAACACCCCCTTTTCACGAACCCGCAATGACCAGCGTGGTGAAGTATGGTCGAACAACCCTCATGACTGACGCGGTGTGTGGGGAGGCCTTCATCCAGCAGCGGATTAATTAGGGCTGTAAATGAATTTCACTCATGGAGACAGAAAAGTAAACACATTTAGAATCGGGTCAAAAATCACTCTAGCCTCCTCTGTAAATAAACAAAGAGGATGTTGCATGTGTCAGTAGAACCCGTGGTGGAAATTTCACCCTCCTGTGTCATGAAGCAGTCTCCATAATCACACTCACCTTTTGACCTCCCTCTCAGCGGTTCTCATTTTATCAAACCCACAAGGATGATTGTCCAAGTCTACCCACCCTGACCAGGGGTCAAATTCACAGTCTTCAATTTTACAATCAAATGTTCTGCCTTGTAACCACCTGGCCATATCTAAGCACATAGGTAAGCAAATGAGGCAAGGCATGGAAGGGAATAAGAAGGATTCTTGGTCTGGGTCAGGTGATACAGTACTAATGGGATGTTGGTTCACTTGATGCATCCAATCTTTGTTTTGTGCCATACGTCTGAGACTGGTGCTCTGTGCGGCCCGTGATTGTGTTTGTCCATTCTATCAGCTGTTAGTAATTCAGATGCATTGAGCCTTGCCTACATCTGTCAAGAAGCCTATCGCCAGACATGCATCACTGCTGGGCGCACGATCCACTCTGAAGGGAACAACGGTAATGACCACCGTTATTTATTTACCTTAATTGGCTTTTGGAGGCTTATTTATTTGTCTTGGGAGTCCAGCCGACTGCCTTTTGGGTTTGAGCTGACTCGTATACTCGAAGAGTGCAAGTTCAAATCCTCACTGCGGTCGACACGAAGATAGATTGAGTACCACTTCTGTGGGATGTCTCCAGCGGTATTCCCCTCTAGAGAGAGTGACCGATGTGGAATTCCCATGCGGTTCAAGGTCATCATAGGAGATGAGCAACAGCTGAACTCGTATCCGGTAAATGGAAAGGGCAGCCCTGCCACTGCTGACAGAAGGGCCTCCATTTGAGAGAGCTATAAACTAAACGACTGCACTATTTTTATTTTACCAGGTAAGGCCCACTGAGCTATATAGCTCTTTTTCAGAAGCGACCTAGCCCAAAAGTGCCTCATCATGTGGAAATGGATATGAGCAGCCAATCAATCTAAACGCGTGATGTTGATTCTACATGCAGAGGGAAATACTGGAGAACCCAGAGAAAAATCCATGCGACCACGGGGAGAACATGCAAACTCCAAATATACAAGTTTCAGGATTGGGATCAAAACCCACGACCTCCTGTATACTAGGAGAGTTAGTTAACATCTCGCCACCAGCTATATATAGAGCTCTTTCTCAAGTGGATCTGATGCTGTTCTTCCACCCTAGCAATACACTTTGGGTGAGCCGGTGGGATTACCCGTGCTTTAACCCAGCACACCTGACCCTGCCGATCGACCCATTTATAACGCGAGGGTGGAGTTGTGGTGGTGGTGGTGGTGGTCGTGGTGTAGTGGCGGCGGATTTAAGAAACTTGCACCTCTGGATTGCAAGTCCAATGGTGGCAACCCGTCACGTGACGGCGGTGGTGTATACACCCCATTGAGCATCAGGGACAATTGTATTCATTCAGGTTGTCAATCGCCCGTGAGCTTGCTGCTTGGGATGCTTTCGCCAATTTTGCGTCGCATCTTTGTTTTCTCGCACGTGGAATGATTTTGTTGAGTGCCTGACAAGAGAAACCTCATGCAGATGGGGGGAAGAAATCAAGACACAAGTACGTATACGGCCTACTTGCTGAGCTGCTTTCACTGGCAGTTCTTTGCCATGCACATGGGTGTCTCAGTATGGTCCCATCCGTTTGTGGTCCACCAACCCCACCTCAGTGTAGGCTTGTAAAGGATACAGGCGTGTAAAGTTGCATGTATGTTGAGCTTCTTTCGCATCATACGTAGCCAACCGTGCTAATCGGGGGTGCGGGTGAAAGACAACAAACTTAACACAAAAATCAGTTCTAAATAAATTCGTTTTCAAACCGAGATCTAAAATTGCAAAGCTCCGAAGGGCTTCCGAATATTGGAAAGAAGTAGGTGGAGAAAAAGCGGAGGTGGGGGAAAATGTCCGCATTCATGAACATTATTAAACGTAATTGAGTGGCTGTGCAGGTTAATGCCCACGTCTTACTTAAGCATCTGCCAAGGGGTTGTTGTCTGTGTGGGAAACCATGCTGGCATGATCGTGACTGTATACAAACCCCAGGCTCGAAAGAGTTTGGGGTCTCATTTTTGCGTCACTACGAAGTTATCTCTGTTGAGAACCCTGGCTTTGTCACCCTATAAAATACAATTCTAATAGCACCATCATCAACAACAACAACAACATCAATCATAGTCTATCGTTGACAAAACCCAGAAGCTATTAAATCGGACTCTCGTGCAGTTGATAAGTATAAACCATAAACAATACTTTCCTACAAAAAACACATTTGACGGAACAAAAAAGTAATTAATTGTCTATGAACCCCAGGGAGATGATAGAGGCTGAATTGATTCATAATCAAGATTTGAGTTCACTTTAAATTCAGTCAAGGGCTCTGCTCTAACACACATTCTTGCAATAATAATAACAACAACAACAATTATACAAATTAATATTTACAATTCAATGTGTTCCCTTAAACAGCATTACGTGAACTGAACCTCAGCTCCTATGCAGTGACGCATGCTGTGGTTTAAGACATCGTAAGATTGCGGGTACAACCTGACAACCCTACGCAGTGGTAAACATAAAAAAAACGCACAGAAAACGCAATTAAAATGCCATTAAGCACATTACTGACTCTAACAGCTCGCGGCGGTTGAGCTATTTGATAAAGGGGAGCTCAGGAGAATGTGGGGGTTGCGTTTATTGCACATCGATGAGGTTGAAACCCACCCATCAATTTTGGGCAGAGCGCACGACAAATGAAAGCCCCTTCGCTGGGTCCCTATGTGCCGGCAGTGCTCCATTTAAATGCCTCTCTGCGTTACCCAGGCGTCGCACTGTGCAGGCGGCTTGCGTGCAAACAACAACCTTAAGAAAGCAGATGGTCGACACATCCTGCCAGATTATAGCTTTTGCCTCGAAACAACTACGACGGCCACGCGAAGCACACACAATTTGGGCGGACGTTCGAATTACGTTGCAATGCCTTACCTGGGGTGAAACACCCAGTCCCCAACCTTTACTGCACTTCATAGAATTCTACAACCCTGGCAGCCGGGTTGATTGATGACTCAACACTCGCTCGCCGGCTGGCAATTGCCCGCTGTTGTCGCTGCTACTGACCACTTTGAGGACTCGATCTGCCGGACTGTTTTAATCTGATCCACGCTGTGTCTATCCACTACACCGTAGGTCACTGCACTTCTTTAACCCAAGCAACAACTCATGATCTTGATCAATTCAACAAACACGCGAACTCTTGTCTACAGCAACTTTAACGCGGTGCTGTTTGTTGCTTTCACTTGTACTCAGCAACTGCGATGATAATTATTGTAAAAAAAAACACGCCCTGATTCAACGGCCGTGAAGGCAAAGGTACAGCCCTGCAATTGCTCGCTCGTGCCACTGCTGGCGGAAGAGACCCCGGCTTATATCAGTGGCTCTTCTTAACCTGGGGTGCACCACGCACACCCTGGGAGTGTGAGATGCCCTTTCTGGCGGTGCGAGACGTGGCCAGACTTTGTTGAAAGGTAATGATCGAAAACACCAACTAAGCACGGGGGCAACTAAGTTACAACTACTTTGTTCCCATCAAACATACGTATTTATTAACATGACAATTTTTTATCATTTGTTTATTTGGGTAAAGTCACGTATAAAGAAAGTAAATTAAATAATAGAAAACGACGTTTCGATTGCAACACAAGCAACCGTCATCAGGTAGAACTAAATTTGAGAGAAAGACAAAACACAGACACGGAGACACACATACAGACACACAAGCAGAGAGAGACAACACAGAGACACACAGAGAGAGACACACACAACATAGACACACAAAAACCCAATGCCTCTGTGTCGATACATTTTTTTTTACGATCGAGAACCAAGACTGCAGTGAAGGTTTAAGAACCACTGGCTTAGAGGAAGCTCTAGAGCAGTGGTTATCAACCTCTGTCTGGCTCCTGTGTTTGTGCCCCTTCTTGAATGTTCAACCCACCCTTTGCCTGACCCAACATGGTTCTGAGGAAATAAATGCACGAATCATGAAAATGCAATATTTTCACCAATTGTCAACTTTTTTTAGGTATCCTAATTGGCTAGTTAACTGCAAGATAATTCTACGTGCGTGACTTCGCTTGCGCTCGCTGGTTACTCTTGGAGTTACCACATTGTTGAGTTTTTATAAAGGTTATCGTAGTTATTTTATCTTCGCAGATTCGTACTTGATTGTTGACCAATTACTCTCACGCACGATAGAATTTCACACGTTTATATATCACTTCACGTACCCCCGTGAGACATTGCCACGTTACCCCCCCCCCCCACCCAGTCTCGAGTGAGAGCCCCTTTGTATTAAATATTTGGCCTACTCTTCCACGTTGACCAGAAGGAAGTGGGGAGCACCAACGCTCCACATTCGACCACTCGCGGACCTGTCGAGCGACTCAACTGGAGTAGATCTGCGGCATCTGTCAGGGGGTTTAATTCTGGGGCGCATGCGTTTAGACTATTTAAATTATTTCACTGCCATGAATGTCAAAATGTCAAGCCACTTTGTCGAACTATCATTTGTGGCCAGGTCGCTTTTGAATAAATAAGTTAGTGGACTATTTAAAATTTTGATTTAAAGCTTTCGTGACTGCAGGGATTCATATTATTGTTTTTTTCGGTAAATTTCGATTTAAAGCTTTCGTGACTGCAGGGATTCATCTTCTTGGTTCTTTTGGTAAAGTCACGTAGAAGGGAAGTAATAAAATAAGAACATTTTCTTGCTGTGGATGTCACACCTGATGATGATTGCTTGTGTTGCAGTCGAAACGTCGTGAAAATGTAATTGTTTTATATTTTTTTTTATTATTTCCATTCTTAGTGCACTTTGTCTGGTGATTTGTTTACCTTTCTTGCACTTTGCACCCCTGTCGTGTTGTTGTACTCTGTTATGATTTGAAGCTTTCGTGACTGCAGGGATCCATACTCTTTGGTTCTTTCGGTAAAGTCACGTAGGTAGAAAAATAAAATGAAAATAAAAATAATATATATCACGACGTGAACCAGCAGTTCCACCGCCCGGATTCTTTTTTTTCCGCCTGAGGACGACCGCTTGTGTTGCGATCAAAACGTCTTGATATATTATTTTTGAGTTTAATTATATTTTTATACCTACGTGACTTTACCGAAAAAACCAAAGAGTATGTACTGTGTTTGTTATTGTTGTAACGTTCTTAGCCCGTGCCCCGACTGGACATCTGTGAAACAAAAAGAGCTTCACGGCTCATCGGATTCCTCCAGTTACAAATACTGATTCTGATCAAGTCTGCGTTGGTTTTTGATGTCGCCCCAGTCGTTTGCTCTTTTACTGCACTCACGCGCACGCTGGCGGCCACAAACGTTGGAATGCAATTTGGGGGGAAATGAATGGAAATCTGTCGATGTCTGCGCTGTCGTCCATTCGCCTCGCCAACGAGCGCTCCGATCCGGGCCAAAATCGTCGTGGCGCACATTTGGAGTTGCGCGCGCGAATGGAGCGGTTTTTTTGCGCGTGAAAAGAGTCAAACAAAATATGCCGTTCAATACGCGAGTTTAAGTAATTAAGTTGCTTAATTGGAGGTGAAACGCATTTAATAGCTCACCTTCCCCCCAGCTCCCCACACGCGTACCCAGCGCACCACCTCCATCAGTTGCATTTACACACTTTATGAAACAAGGATGAGATTCGACTTAATAAAAATAAATTTCGATTTAAAGCATTCGTGACTGCAGGGATTCATATTCTTGGTTCTTTCGGTAAAGTCACATGGAAGGGAAATAATAAAATAAGAAAAATAAAACAGTAAAAATAAAATTAATTATTTTGGTTTTTTCGGTAAAGTCACGTAGAAGGGAAATAATAAAATAAATAAAAATTGACATAATGAAAATAAATACTTATGTTTTCTTTTATTATTTCCCTTCTACGTGACTTACCGAAAGAACCAAGAAAATGTATAAAAATAGTTTTTTCAGAACCTTTAATAAGAGGGGGGGGAGAGATATTTCAGATGATTTACATGATGTAAAATATAGCTGTCAACCTATACGGTTTACCCGAATTCTTGTACAGCAGGGCAATTGAGTTTTTCACGTCCATCCGGCATACATCCGTTTCAATGCCTCCAACACAATTTTCTTTGTCTTATTTGTTAGTGTTTCTGCCCTTGCGATGGGACTTTGTAGGACGAACGTTGAGATCTACAAGGGGCACGGAGTGACCAATACGGTCTGCATTGGTCTGTAGTAAGGCTGGCAGCACTGATGAGGGGTTGACGGGTTTGAGTGTTAAAGTGTCGGGATGCGGCGTGACCAACACTTTTGGAGGGAGAAAAATGGGCAGATGTGACGTCATGGGCCCGACATCGTTACGCGATGAGTCGTTAACAGGGGTGGTCGCTAAGAGGGGTTCTACTCTACACTTCATTATACACTACACTACTATATACTACACTATACACTACGCTATACACTGCTCTGCACTACACTATACACTACACATTGAGCTCTATAGAAGCCCGTCGTTAAGCGATGAGTCGTTAACAGGGGTGGTCGCTAAGACGGGTTCTACTCTACACTTCATTATACACTACACTACTATATACTACACTATACACTACACTACTATACACTACTCTACACTACACTATACACTACACATTGGGCTCTATGGAGGCCCGTCGTTAAGCGATTAGTTTTTAACAGGGGTGGTCGCTAAGAGGGGTTCTACTCTACACGACTATACACTACACTATACACTACACACTACATACACTACACTATACACTACACTATACGTTACACTACTATACACTACACTATACACTACACTATACATTGAGCTATATAGAGGCCCGTCGTCAAACGATTAGTCTCTAACAGGGGTGGTCGTTAAGAGGGGTTATCATGTAAATCATACGCACCCTCGATTCCCAATGTCAGAGACAAATCGAACCCCTGCCCCTCCACCCCTCTCCAAATATAGAAGTGAAACTCCGTCTATGGTTTTAATTCTCAAAGGAGCAGCTTACCCACGTGGAATGTAAAACCAAAATTGAACGTGGTGGTCATCGGCTCGCGTGACGGATGGCAGTGGTATTGGGGAGGCCTCCATCCAGCAGTGGATTGACCGGAGCAGATGAGGAGACAGAAATGGATGCTGACAGCTTTGGGAGGCTTTCATTGAGCAGTAGATAGGTCAGAGATGATGAGGATGATGATAACATCGACTCCCATTGGCTATCATCAGGCTATTTTATTCCTAATTGACAATTATTGAAATTTGGCAGTATCAAATTTCTAGTATTGAAATTGGCTTGCACCAGTAATTAAACCAATTTTAATTTACAACGAACACGCATCTTGCATGTCAATTCCAGTGCCTTGCATTTAATTAGCACGTTTAAAGCCCATATCTGATCAATTCCCCGCGTTTTATGAGATTGTCGATATTAGTGGCAGACTTCTTGCCCGAAGGGACTTGACAAAGTTTGCAACTGAACGTGGGCGGACATCTTAAGTAGATTCATAATGGCTGTGTCGGAGCACTCAGTATCTGTAAGCCCTCCTTCCCCTTAATCAAAGCAGGCTCGTAAAATGAATTGCTGCCACTTGGATGTTGCAACGCGGAGCTCACTGGTTTCATTCGATCTCCCCGGACGCGGCAGCATAAACCGACGGCGCGGGTTTCTTAAATCTCACTGGTCTCTGTCCACCCAGCAGGGGAAATGGCTGCGTCGCAGTTCGCCCACGTGGTGGGGTAAAGCGTGGGTACTCCTCTGCCTCTTTTGAGACGTCTGGCCACCGTGTAGCTAAAATAAAAATACCCTCTCGACCTGTTGCCGTAGCGCTTCCTCTCGTGGAGACCCATCCAGGGAAGGGCAACAAACTGAACTGCATTTTGTGTTTAATTTGTGGCCCTTCTCTGGCACCTCCGATTAGCACGGTTTGGAAACGTCGTACTCGATGGTAAACGTTGTGGGTTAACTCTGCACCGGTGTGCTGAACTAGTAACTAATTGCCATGTTTTGTTTGCCTGACAAACTTTGCTGACTGGCTGTGTCCGTTGGTGGCAGGTTTAATGACATATTTATATTTACGCGATCTAACCCCTCCCCCCAAAAAAACATATATTACAGTTGGTTACGTACGGTGCAAAAGAAGTTCAACAAACATACATCCACCATCTGTGGCCTAAACAAGCCATTACAAAGGCTGCATCTCTACCTTTCAATTGAAAGTTGAGCTCCCCAACTAACCGCAGCCCCATGTGTGGCACTGTGGTTTTGCGTACTCAATGGAAATGCTGTGTAGGCTTGTTGTATTTGCAAGGCCATTAAATCGTGGAAATAAAAAAATAATAATTCAATACCTACTGGGACAGATGCTTGAGTTAAACCGTGTAACCGTGATCAATTGGATGGATATATTTTTAAAGGGCCCCTCTCTAATCCAGCGGGGGTTTGTGCAAATCACTTCTCAATAATTTACAAACAAGTTAATATAAAGCAGGTGCTACATTAGGGTGAATTTACAACGCTGACGTTCACCTTTTGCAATTTGTAACGAGTGTGCAAATTGTATACTTGCATTTGAATGTTAATGAGTTGAATGAGAGAGACAAAAAACAACACAACTTGGCAGAACTGAGAAATAAAAATACAGTCCAAGTAGTTGACATGTTCTAGGCAATTGAAGCCCAAGCGTTGATTTAACATTACGTAGGAGGACTGAATAAATGTAATGTATGTTTAACTTATTTTGCACCGTACGTAGCCAACCGGGCTAATCGGGAGTGCGGGGGAAGGACAACAAACTAAACACTAAAAGCAGTTCTAAGAAATTAGTTTTCAAGCTAGACGATGATTTAAAAATGCATAGCTCCAGTGGCTTGCTAATATAGGAAGGAAGAGCGTTCCAGACGGCCGCAGAAGCGCATCTGAATGCTCCGAGAGGAAACAATAAAGATAAACCCAGACAAAGCGCTTACATAACTTTTCTGTTTGGTTACATTATACCCAGATTTGAAGTTTTCGTGACTGCAAGGATCCATACTCTTTGGTTCTTTCGGTAAAGCCACGTATATGAAAAATAAAAATAATAAGAATAATAAAATGAAAATAACTACATTTTATTTTTATTATTTTTATTTTTGTTCTTCATCTACGTGAAAATAACAAAATTTAATTTTATTATTATTATTTTTATTATTTTTATTTTTATTTCATCTACGTGACTTTACCGAAAGAATCAAAGAGTTTACATTATACCCCTTCTTCCTCCCTCTTCCCTCTTGTATGTATGCACGTTGAACTTCTTTCGCACCGTACGTAGCCAACCGCGCTAGTTGGAGGTGCGTTCCCATCCTCATTTTCATTCCTCATTGCAAGTTGTGCGCTGGTGTCACACAAAGACAAAGACCCCCCGTGTAGCCTTCACAGACTGTTGGGGCAAGGTGTTACTCTTCCCCTTCCCCGTTAATCTGCTACGCCCCATCGTTGTCCCCTAACTGTGATAGGGCAGCGAGCCCAAGTGCCTCCAGATGCCCCCACCCCCCCACTCCCCACCCCCCATTCGAGGGTGTATTGTTCCAGGTTCGACAACATGTTCGTAATTTGTTTCTCCCTCCGTGATGTCCGTGTTCTGTGTTCTTGAACAAATTGCTGCAATGGTAATCTGTGAGCAAAACAAAGTCGGTGATTTCTTCCTCCGATGACCATTGAGGCAGTGCTCCTCTCCTGTTCACAATCCTGAGCAGTGGTGATAATTCCATTCCATATTTCTATGGCGAGGGTGAGTGGATAACCGTTGTCGACTTCCCCTACAAGGCGATTACTCATTTTATGGACCCCCGGAGGGATGATGGGCTGAGTCTACCCCCAACGAGGATCCGAAATCCCACCCAACGTTCCAATTCCTTGCCACTCGCTCCAGCCGTTTGGAACCCCTCATGCCCTTGTGAGTCTACACTTCCAAAGTGCACAGATACGATTCTCTATTGGGTGGCGATGCCTTTGAAACATTGGACGCGTCTTTTCTGCTGTCCTTATCAACCCCGGGACATTGGCAAGAAAGGGTTTTGATATGACGGTGACCACGGGTAGCGATAACAGCAGGTCAATGGGAAAGTGCGGAAACGCTTTTCCTCATTTGAAATTTCCCTGAGCCATTGACAGCTGGGAATGTGCCCCTTGGTTTTAAGCGGATCGCTGATAGGGTTCTGGATTGTTTGAAACAAAACATCCTTACAGGTTTTGGATGGGGGGGGGGTAAAAAATAAAATGGGGGGGGGGGGGCTCTCCAATTGCAAGATACACCACGGCAAGTATATATTTTTTTCCTTTAAAATTTTAACCAAGGCCTTTATAAAAAAAATCCCATTTGGAGTTTTTGAAGGGTGATCATTTGAAATATATGATAAAATTTTAAAACAAGAAAAAAAAATAGTGGGTTTTTGAGCTACCTGCAAAACAATAAGGGAGTGTGGAGGGAGGGTGTGTGTTTAATGATTGATTATTAAGCAATAATTTATCTTACAGATCTACCTCTGAGGTTCCTTCAAGTGATCTCTGGTGCACACAGACGAGGGAAGTTCTTTCCCACCCGATCTGCATACGAGCGTCATGTTCATTGTATGACGGCCAAACTATAAAAAATTAAGTGCTGAAGAAAATTTTACATGTCGTGTATTTTTGTGTCCAGTCCTTCGGTGACCGGGCTGAAACCTTCAACTCATGAGACGCGAGAGACCAGTTTCAATCACGAGTGTCTGCCTGGATTCAAACCCAGGATCTCAGCTATGCCAGCTCAGCTGACTGACCTCTGAGTCACCTGGCCACCGTGGACTGCGGGATTCATTTTAGATCCCTCTAAGAAATGGACTGAACGCGTACCCGATTTTGTTTATTGGGGCGGTGACATGGCCTCGCACGGTCGAGCGATATAGCGCGTTCGCCGCTTGTTGCAGAGGCTCGCGGTAGAATCCTGATTATTACCTGCGGGCGTAACAATACCCGCTGTCTGTTTCACAGCAGACGTCAAAGATCCCGTGACGAAATTCGCTAGAGTCGGGCCATTGTGTGCCGGCATCATGGTCTAAATTTACCACGATTGAAATATTACCGGCAAAAAATGTAATTGTAATCGACATTATCTACATTCCAATCCCACAGAGAAAACTTTGGCAGGATCCTGCAGATTTTTTTTTTTTGCGAGATACAGGCGACGCCTTCCTGGGTAAATAAGCAAAGTAAAAAATGTTTTTGAATGAACGTTGTTGATCTTAAAATAAAATGAATCATTCGCGGTTGGATGGACGGTGGGTTTGGTGTGCAGCGTCCGGTTCTTCAAGTGGCAAAGCAATTATGCCAGCGCCATGCAGTGAGATTTGTAGAGTTGACATTAACATAGAAAGCGCGAGATGAGAATAGGCCACATCAAATTCCTCTTCCGCCTTCGGTGGGGTTATCTGTTGACGTCAAAACAATTCAACCTTTCCGCGGACCGATTTCTCGTTGTCTTCCGAAGGCGCTCCCCCAATCTTGGAGGCTAAAGGTGAAGCCAATTGAGATGTAACTGCCTTCAAGTGATGGCACCAGTTACTGGCCACTTAAACATTCCAATGATGCAGGGCCCGCTGATTGAATTCGCATGAGCAAAGGCTCCCGCGCGATGACGGATGATGATAATGATGATGCATGTGACCGCGTGTGCTTTGAATCATTGGTTTGAACTACAATTCTGAGTCACCACATTTTTTCAATCGTGAACAAAAATATTTACGGCCCTTTGTCGAATCACTCCTGCGTGATGGCCTCCTCGCCAAATTGTCGGTTATGGGGGAATGTGTGACCATACTTCACCATGCCGGTCCACCAATGAGCGAGATAGCTATCCAAACGCCCGGTTCGGACGTGCTGAACATCGCGTCGCGTATATTTTCAGTAAGTTGCCTTTCAATTCAAAGTAAGACTTGGTTAGCATCAATATTATTACGACCAAAGCGCAATGAATGCGCCCGATGACATCAGCTCTCTGAAGCTAAGGAAGAAAATCGAGTCTAGATATTGCTGCACAAACACAGGGTGTTGCAGGCTGCTGCAAGGCTACATCGTGCGCAGTTGGCTGCGTACGGCGTGAAATAAGTTCAGCATATATTTGTGAGCAGCAGGGAGTGGCAGCACATCCATTGTAGTCCTCTACTTTGCTCATTAAAAAATCAATGCTCGCTGCCTTCGCCAAGCCAGAATTTGCTAAAGAGTATGATCAAGTCGCCCACGCCACCCACACAGGCTTAGGTTGACTCGGCCCTCATTCATCAAATGGTTGTAAGTAATCATAATCGTCACCTAACTTGATCTATCCACTGCTGGATGAAGACCTCCCGAAGCCGCCGCCATCTCTCACAATCCTGGGATGCAACAAGCCGCCACATAACGACCGCTCCCATCTCCCAGGTTGTCGTCTTCACGGATGTTGTTCCATTCCTTCCGTTTAATAAATTATTATTATTATTACTACTGTCGTTTACAACTGAAACTCTTTCCCTTATCAATTCAACAACGCCGCTAGCTACGACTCGACTACCCATTATGCTGCGCTCATAAACTCCAGGCTCCAAACCGTTTCCAACGGTGCTTTTGGAGGGCCGCAAAACGGGACGACATGAAGGCTTTGTTGGCAAATAAATAAATATATTTAGGAGAGAGGCGATGGTAAATGGCTCGTGCAGTCGGGGAGAATTACTTGTTTTGCACTAAAAGCACGCAGTACTGCCTCGAATCCGACTTCTCATCAGCGCAACTTTGCTCGGCCACGGTGAATAGTTTGTCGAATTAAAAGCAAACAAACGATCATCTTCACGCTCCTGAGAATAGTTGATTAAAAAAATAAACATTGCCGGTACGCGACGGTTTCGGTATTCTTTAATTGGGTACAAATGACTTCATAATTTCTTGTTTTAACTTGCTTTTGTTTCAATATCCTGATGTTAAGCTTTCTAAGGTTACAGTACTATGATTTGATGGGAAATGTATAGCGTGCCAATACTTATTGGCGCCACGGAGGTGAGATGTTAACCACCTCGCCAGGTGTACAGGAGCTCGTGGGTTTTATCTCGACCCTGACGCCTGGATATTTGGAGTTTGCATTTCTCTTTCCCTGCGGTTGTGTGGATTTTTCTCCGGGTTTTCCCTCCACATTTAGAATTGACATGCTTTTAGAATATTTGGCTGCTATAAACGTGCACGTGATAGGCCACTTTTTTGATCTATCATATGTGGCCAGGTCGCTTCTGAAAAAAACTATGTAGCTCAGTGGGCCTTACCTGTTAATATAAAAATAGTTTAGTGCATTCTTTACAATGGAATAAAAAAACAGCACAATAGCCATGGTCTATCCACATTTTCATCCCTTGTCGTCAGTCCTGGAATACCAGAATACATCTCGTCTTTGTACATCAGCCGATCTCATTGCTCCATCTCCATGGAGGTCATGCTACTTTTTGCTGTCATTCTATTACTAGGCTTGCCCATCAGCACTCTTCCATTCCAGCGGCAAATTTCCGCCTGTGACCGTTTTATTTTTGTTCATGCAATATCTCTCATTTGCATGCGTTTCTCGCAATGTGCCTATCAGGCCGTGCCAGTGCAATTGCAAAGCATGCAACTTAATGAAGGAACGATGTTTGCTGACCCTCACACTAAGTTCCGCAATCAGAGAGCTGTGAATCCAAATTGCAGGTTTGAGGATGACTGCCCATCACCCATCCCATTATAATTAACGCTTTCCCAGTCACTGTTTTGGCACCATAGTTGGGGGACGAACAGCATCCTAAGAAACATTATCAATGGCACTCACAATTCAATAATTTAACACGAAATTAAAGAAATGTTTTCAGATAGCGTACAAATAACTCAAACGAATTGGGCAATATGGAACGGAGACCCGATCACATTTTTACTTTTTTCGTTGGCGTTCACTCGTTTGTTGAGTTAATTGTCTGTACTGTTCTGTCTATGAACATTTTAATTGGGTCTACGATCAATAGCTCTATTAATTATTTGGAAAACAACGCTGCTCAGGTGCCTTGACATGAACTGCGTGGGAAACCCGCTGTGAATATTATCATCAGCGCTATGCACCGCCTCCCCTCCATATCAATGTAAACACTCACCCTTCTGGGGTCAATCAAAAGATTACTAGTTCGAGAGGTCACTCGTGGTCATACCATGGCAGCGTTCTTCATTGCAAGGCCCCCGGGACACTGGCAGCCCCTGGTGGCCTTTAGTGCGGCCCTGATGTGCGGCTCCCCGACAGTACACAACGAGTGACAACACCACCCATCATCATCATCTTGCTGCTGTCAAACCTACAATTGTGTCAAATGTGTGGCGGGCCCTCCCACATACTGATGATGTCTTATCGTCTAAAGTGCTCCTCCCCTCCCCCCCCCCTGAAAATTAGTGAAGAACACTGCCCTCTGGTGCAATTGGTCCCTGTCATTTGGAATGCGAACTTCCTATCGCCGGCTCAGTGGGCTGCCCCGCGCTGTTTTAAGCAGCAACACAATTATCAAGTCGCTGTTGACACGCGTGCGTTCTCTCGCCAACGAGTGGAGCCTGGTCTACCTTCGACGCGAGAGGGCCCTGCGATTCGAACGTGGCCTCCCTTCGACGCCACCGAAAACCCGCGGTGTGTCTTGCGAGTGACACTGCCCCGCGCGCCTCGCAATCGCCTACCGAGCTCGCGGAAATTTCACGAAGCGACAAGCAACAAAAGGGGGGTGATGGTGGTGGTGGGAACACACGTTCTCCCCTTCTCAAGTCGGTCGCCGTGGGTTTTGATGAATGAATCACGCCGAAAGTTCGCGTGAAAATGTAACGTCGTTTACCGAGCGATTTAAGCCGCCTCACTGTTTGTGGTGCAGCGGTTTAGCGTACAGCGCTCCCAACCTTCGTTGTCCTGGATTCAGCACTTGGTCGGAGCCCCTGCGTTTTTATTAATATCGGTGGCGAGGACGTCTCAACTATCCCAGCCCCCCCCCTCCCCACACACTCTCTCCTGCCTCCCAAGATCTGACGAGATCTGAAACATTCGGGTCGATTTGATCAGAAAATAGCTATCCGCAAAGTGGCACTTATTTCATTGACCTCTGAGGTTATAATGATAGGTCATCAACAGCCAAGCACGATTTGAGCTTTCGTGAGCTTCTGATTATGAGTTGTGCATATTGCGCCAGTGTCACTCGACCGAATAAAAATCCGAGGGTTATTGACTGAAATACAACGCGAAATGCTCTCTCACAGCAGGGGAGGGTGTTGTGTTTGCTGTCATGCACCCGGCCACCTCAAAATAATTTTCAAAAATGTGTTTGATTGCTCTTGGATGTGCATGGTAGAGGCGAGCCGTTCGTGAGTGTATGTGTGAGTGTGGATGTGTGTCAGTGTGGGGAGCGGTGGTATAGCGGTTAGCGCGCTGCGCTACGAACCCGGCGACCCGAGTTCGATTCCCGCTCACGGCCAACAGCAGTGACGATTATTTGAACCGGTCCTGGGCCTCCCCTAGGTCGACTCAGCCTCAAATGAGTACCAAGTGCGATGTGTAAACATCGCCACTAGGGAGACAAAGTGGGCCGGGCGTGGTGCTGGCCACCCACACCCCCACCTCCTCATGTGCCGTGCCGGCTTTCATAGGTGCTCGCAAACAGCACTTGCACCAATCTTCTGTTACAGGCTACACGGGGCTTCTTTGTCTTTTTTTTGCCCAGGAGGGTGCAAGATCAATGGGAGGGTCACTAGGTCAAGAAACATTAATGCGCGCCACTCCACGCCCCCCACGGATGTCTGCCGTGGCGTGCGACATTCATCTCCGCTGCCGCTAGCTGTGCATGGAAACAAAGAGATGAGGAGTGGCCACATCACCATCTCGACGTAATTACCAGCCGTCCATCTCCCCCAGCGCAAGGGGGCTGCGCGCGGACGAAATGGCGAGCTTTGATGAGAGCTTTGACAGTGTTCGGGTTCATCTTCTTGGTTCTTTCGGTGAAGTCACGTAGAAGGGAAATAATAAAATAATAAAAATAAAACATAATAAAATGATTCTCACGACGTTTCGGCCACAACGCAAGACAGTGTCAGACGCTGTCTTTCCGACAGACCTGTTCTTCACCTGAGGACGGCTGCTTGCGTTATGGCCGAAACGTCGTTGGAATTATTTTATTATGTTTTATTTTTATAATTTTATTAATTCCCTTCTACGTGACTTTACTGAAAGAACCAAGAAGATGAATCCCTGCAGTCACGAAAGCTTTAAATCGAAAAAAAAAATGTTCGGGTTGGCTCCTTTGCCCTCCACCCCCCCATTTCAAGCCAATATGTTCAAAATGCGAAGCGCACCAGGTGCATAGGGTGCGGAGTGAATTTTCTGTTTTGTGTGTAACCTGCTTGCATGTATGGCTTTCGTCAAATGTCTCCCTGATGAAGATGTCAAAGCTTCGCTATCGTCAGAATGACATTTCGTTGCCTCGTGAGCCGACTCGTTTCGGATCCGTCGGCGCGTGGCTCAGCGGTGCAGCGATCAGCTCGCGGTCGGAAGGTTATGAGTTCGAACTATATTTCTATTTAAAGCTTTCGTGAATGCAGGGATTCATCTTCTTGGTTCTTTTGGTAAAGTCACGTAGGACGGCTGCTTGCGTTGTGGCCAAAACGTCGTGAGAACTATTTTATTATGTTTTATTTTTATTATTTTATTATTTCCATTCTATGTCACTTTACCGAAAGAACCAAGAATATGAGTTCGAACTATGGTTAGGGGTTTAATCGACCCATAATTTATCTTTTGGGTGGATAAAATCAGTACCATTTTGTGGGGAACCCGACAATGGTTTTCCTGTAGGAGAGGCATTCACCCCACCCTGGTCACAGCAATGCGGAATTGCCACCACTGTCAGGGCTGCAAAGCAGTAATCCCCCCCCCCCCCCACTTTGTGCAAGAGCGCAGAAGCGTGGTCACCACATCTACGCCTCTATATATAAGGAACGAAACAGGTGGACTTCTCTACAAATCTGGCTGTTGCCTGATAAAGCTAGTTGTCATTACTGGCGAAACGTCGTACTCAGATTGTAAATGTTGGGGCTTGGCTCTCCAACACACAACCGGTGTGCTGTACTCGTGACGAATTGGCCACGTTCTGTTTACGTAACAACCCTTACTAGTTGGCTGCGTCGGGTGGTGGCGGGTTTTAACGACACATTTATCTATTTACGCGATCTAACAACAACACAAGGATATGAGCTTCTGCCTCAACGCTCCTTTGAGCGAAATTTAACTTGGTCTTCAAGGGACTTGTCGGATACAATTGATGAAAAGCAACCCAGAAGGGGGTGCTTAGTTAGACCACCTGACCCTCACACGGTCGTGAGTTCGTGCCCACGGCTCGAGCTGCAAGGCGGTGAGTCGAGAGGCCTCACGACATTTTAGCCCCTAAAAATCTAGTTACCATACTCACTGGTTCTTTCGGTAAAATCGCGTAGGTATAAAATAAAATACAATTTTATTTATTTTATGAAATTTTATTTATGGTATTTATACCTACGTGACTTTACCGAAAGCACCAAAGAGTATGGATCCCTGCAGTCACGAAAACTTCAGATCTAGATTGAACCTAGTTACCAGCTTGCATTCACACGCAGGCCGTGCAGTAAAACCTTTTAAAGTTGGAAACGCATTTCGAGGTTCTAATTTGATTCAGCGTATATATTTTAACGTATTTATACATTAAAAATGTTACATTGTCAGAGAATAATTTTTTTCATCCCGGAGGAATCTGATGACCTTTGAAGCCTTTTTTCGTTGACGTTTGTCACCTGAGTGTGAGTGTTTGGAGGTTTTTTGCCACTGCGCGGGCTTTTTTCCCGGCTGTTTCTGCGGAGCTCTGTGATGCGTCGTCGGTCTGTCTGTACCGCGTGGGCGCTCCGAATGGCGCCTGGCGTTCCGTCCCGTGCACACCTGGGAGACTAATCAGTTCCTCAATAATTTTCCCAGAACGTGGCGTGAATCGTCGGACATCGCGTCACGCGGTGCAATCGGAAGGCATCGGAGAGCTCTCTCTCTGTTTAACACGTAGGCTTTCGCGACCAATATTATTCATAATCAACGTTTTTGGGTTTAGATCGCGTAATTTATAAATGTGTCGTAACCCTCCACCACCCGACACGGCCAATCAGTAAAAAAGTGTCACAATTACCAGCGAAACGTCGTACTCAAATTGTAAATGTTGTGGTTTCACGCTTCAACACACCGGTGGGCTAAAGCAGTGAACTATTTGTCTTTTGTCAACGTGACACTTTTTTACTGATTTGCCGTGTCGGGTGGTGGAGGGTTACGACACATTTATAAATAACGCGATCTAAACCCAAAAACGTTGATTATGAGCTCTCTCTCTCTCGAAAGCTCGAGTCAAGGTAGCCAATGAGAGATGACAAGCTTAACGGGACTCTTGACTTTACGAGGTGGGGGAGAGCTTCAAAGGGCGATGTGTACGCGGAGAGAGAGCGGAGGAGAATTGACGCACCCTGCAGCGAGCGTTGAGACGCGTCCTCGAAATCGGAGGCGAGAACAAGACCCGTGCCTCCCTAGCGCGAAGACCCTGATGCTCGCGGAGAGGCGGAGACGAGATCAATCGATGAGGCAGACGAGGGGAACTGTGGAGTAAAACGTGCCAAGACTGATACTGTGCGGGAATTCGTGCTGCCGTAGTTGCATCTGCCACTCATCTCAGTCAGTCAACCCATGGCACCTGCTGGCTCTGTCCCGTGACCTCCTGCCCTCCTGCCATTGGGCGCTCGACACTTCACGTGGCCTTAACGTGCACATAGCCTGGCACAAGCGCCGCGGTGACGTCACGGCTACTTAGTGGCCAATGGCGCCTGTTGTTATGGAGGTTGTTGCTGCCCCATGTAGCCATCCCGCGTGTGTTTTCGGCTCGTGCCGCTTCAGGAACTCATTCGAGAACCCTTCCAGAGAACCCTTCCAGACGAAGCTGCCAGCACGGTGGAGCGAAACGTCGGACATCATGCTGAACAACACGCGTGGGACAACCCGTGAGCTGAAATCGCCAAGTTTTTTTCAGCTGCCCTTGGTGGGAAGTTAAAGGAAGTCTTCCAGCTTCCATGACTACGTTCCACTGCCTCACTCTGACAAGCCCATACTGGACGTCTGTGACAGGAAGAGCCTCATGGCTCATTGGAGTCCTACAGTCTAAGTAAAGATTTTTGATTTTGATCGCCCTGTTTCTATGCTCGCGTAAAACACTGTCGGATGAAAGTGAGGTGAGGGTTCCTTCAGCGCATTTCGAGTTGAAGCGCTTGCTGTTCAGCACGCTGTGGGGGAGCTTATTCCTTGACAGCCTGCGCAGTGGACTCAAGGGCATCGTTCGGAGGCGTCTCGACTTTTTTTACCCAGTGAAAAGTTTGGTGGGGCTCGTTTACATATCGTTTGGCCCGAGCCATTGGTTGGGAATTACATATTCCTACGCCACAGGAACAGTTTCGCATGGGAAACCATCGATGACTTCCCAGGAGAGTGGTACTTATTTTTTTTTAATCATCCATGAATAAAAGATGGGCTAAAATCGACCCCCCCCCCCCGCCGCCGCTACCAGGATTTCGAACTGCGACAGCGAATCAAGAACTCGACGCAAGTTGTCACCTGTACAGATTTGGCAAGCGAAGTGAAAATGGCCAGTGAGGAATATATCACGGCCGACAAAGTGCGCATCGACTTGAGCAGGTGACGATGTACTTTTTAATATTGTCTCTGACGTCAAACGGAACTCGGGCGCGAACGTCACAGTCCTTGTGGGCGCGTACAATTATCTCAGGTGCCAGGCTGGGTAAATTAAACTATCAACTTAAGAAATGCAATTCACACGCTTTGACCACTGGAGCCGGTCCGTAAATGGTCTTTGATAGATGATGCCGATCTATATTTAATGCCAAGTCTTTATTGCACACTTTGAAATTCAATGCAGTTCGCGGACCCCACGTGTGCCTTTCAACTGGGTGTATTATCAAACGAACAGAAAATTAAAAGGACACACATAGTCCGATAGGTGTTTTAAATGACACGTCCCTGTAGTTTCTTTGATTGCAATGCTTCTCATGGTCGGCGCATGCGGATTTTTTTTAAACTTAGTTTGTAAAATGTGCTCGTAATTGTATGAACTGGATAATGCGAGGCGGTTCTTTTCCCCTTGCATTTTAAAACAAAAGTTGGTGGTGCGGTGGTGGCTACGCACGTGGCCTGCAATCTTGTACTGCGGGGGCGAGGGGTTGCTGGATCACCGCACAAACGTTGCGAAGCTCCTTTCCCGTGGGGCGTCCTGGTGCCATACCCTGGTTCGCCAGGAGAAGGCGGTACAGCAAGTGGATTAACATCCATGTGTTTCCATCCATACGGCGATACACTGTTGCCCCTTCACGCATGCCGTGGGTTTTCTCAGGGTGCTCCGGTTTCCTTCCACACGTTTAATCACTCGTCGTTAATTGGCTGAACACATCTTTAACAAAAACATTGGAGGGCAGCCCTGAAAACGAGACCTTTATAGGTGCTCGCTAATAGCACTTGCCCTAACAGTCTGTTAGGGCTATACGGGGAATCTTTGTATTTGTCTTTGTGTAATTTATTGACACTGGGCACTAGTTCGGCGTGCCTCTTACATTCCAGAGCATCTGATAATCCGGAGAATATAGGAACTGAAAGCTGGATTGTTTTTAAATCCTTTATATTAAGTGCACTTGCTTGCTTGCTTGCGCGCTTACGACCGTGCAAATCTTTCGGTCGTTTTTTAACCCACTTCCCGTGATCCAATCGTGCTGACATTTTGCACACAGACTCGTTGTGCGTGACAATTTATTTTCGTGAAATTTTTTTTTCAAAATTTTACACTTTTTAGGAAAAAATAAATTATATTTAATTACCAATTGCTTAATGGTGGCAGGCAATCATCTGACCCATAGGTGGCAGCCATCTCAAGCCAGAGGACGAGAGGACTCTAGCCGCCACGCATATAAAGGATTTATAGTGAAAAACTTTGTTTTTACGGGTTAATTTTTTTCTCCTCTTTTTCATGAGGATGGCTTTTACATGGGTGGATGATAACAGTAGCACAATGCAACCACTTTATGTGGGGTTTTTGGATCTTGTTGTTCAACCATTATTGCTGCTCCAAGTCTCGTCTCCAGTAATGTACTGGCACATTAATGTGAATCCACAAGCAGCCCGTTTGTTGATAAATCACCATCCGGGTGCTTCAAGTGTGGGTAATTTCATTCCTATGAGAACCGCGAAATTAAATGTGCGCATAAAACACATTAAAGTGAAAAATAAATGCTTCTTGCTGCACATAAAATCCTGGGCGGCAATAATCTTCATCCGTGGTTTAGTGTCTGTGGTGGAAATTCTACATTCCCATGGCAGAGACCTTTTTTTTCCATATAACGACCGTTGTTGATTCCCCACAAAGTGGTATGGCATTTAATCGGCCTTCCCAAGGATGATGATGATGGGCTGAGTCAACCCCTGGGTGGGAATTCAGTACTTGTTCCTCCAAAAGTGAATTGAACGTTTCGTTTTTGTGAATATCTGTCGGAGGTTATTATAACCATGGTCGTGTTCTTTGGCTGTAATGCTTCCTGCCATATGAATGTGGAATTCCCATGACTGGATCTGAGTTTGGTGCCACCCAATTGCTAATTTCAGTCTGGAGAGTTCAAGAATATAAATATGCTGTTCAATGTTGAAGGAGAAATAATAATAAAATGTAAAATGTACATCCTTTTGCCAATCCACTGCTGGATGAAGGCCTCCCCCATATTATCTGCTTATTCATGACACTCCAGGGAAGTCTTCAGATAAAATGTTTTAAGAAAGGTTCCGACATTGAAATGTTTGACCAGATCTATCAAAAAGCATTGTCGCTCTCTAACGTGTGGTCACAGCTTGGAGGAGTGTTCATCGCAAAAACACAACACTTTGACCCAAGCCAAAACTGGGACCCCACCGTAGGAATGTTAGAATTTCCACCAGTGGCAATCAGCCCTGCTTATTTTGAGTGGGCATAAAATTGAGTTTTGCATTTCACTCGATCATAGTAAACACATTAATTCGCGTTATGGGGGAGATGACATGGTCCAGCAGTTGCGCATTCACCGCAAGTTGCAGAGGTTTGATTCCTGCAGGCCGCCCTGGTTAATACAAATAAAATTCGCGCCGTCTGCAAAAAATAGCGTGACATAATTTGAAAAAGATAGGACCATTACTGTTAAAATTCTGCACAAATTTAAAGAGTTACTCGCCAATTTAGCTAATTGGGAAAAAAAAACACGTGACGCTCATTTCGCCCCACTGCACAGAAACCATTATCAGAACCCTCCTGAAAAATATATGCGACTCGGGAAAAGTTTTCCTTGGGTAAGCGAGCACATATAATAATAAAAATACTCGTATAATAATGATGATAATTAAATTCATACCCCTATTCCAGACTACTTGAGCGTATCATGAGCCAGCACATTGTAAATAGCGGCGTGCGAAGTAAGCAAACAAACAGAATTCAAAATAAAGAAAGCGAGCCGTGAATTGCCTGAGGCTCATATTTCTTCATTTGCTTAATGTGCTTGGGAAACGCTCTTGCCGCGGCGTTCACAGCCCAAGAGGATTCCTGGAGCTGCCAAAATGAATAACGTGGTCCGCTTTGCAAACGCAGTGGCGAGCGGCGATTGAGGTCCTCGCCAGAGCTTGCTTGTTTGCGATGCCAGAACCGAAAGTAAATACACATCGCGTTGTGTGTGTGGTACTGTCTGAATGTTAATGTGGAAGAGGAGCTGTGGTGTTTTTCTTTTTTTTCAGCATTGCATTGTCAAACGAACGGAGGGCGCCACGGTGGTGAGATGTTAACTACCTCGCCTGGATCCCGATCTTGACGCCTCAATGTTTCCAGTTTGCGTGTCCCTCTGCCCATTGTTGCGTGGATTTTTCTCCGGATCCTCCGGTGTTTCCCTCCACATTTAGAAACGTGCATCGGAGAGTATTTGGCTGCTATACATTTCCACATGATAAGCTTCTTCATTGAGCTATGATTTATGGCCAGGTCGCTTCTGAAAAATAGCTATATAGCTCAGTAGGACTTGCCTGGTAACATTAAAAATATTTGCTTGGTTAAGTTTCGCATTACAACGAGTGCAAATATTCAGCCGAAACAGTGCCAAACACTGTTCCAGGAAATATTTTGGTAACGCCACATCCATCTCGTCTTATTTTGTTCATAAATCTGTTCATAGAATTATCGGAATCTCGGGTTGCGTAATACAGCAGTGCTATGGCAGTGCCTTACGCCAATAATGATCCCAATAGCCAAGCCAGCCGAGGAGCTTTTCCAGCAAATCTTTAGTGATGAATTAAGTGCGGATTTAAATCATTTTCCAGCGTGTACAGAGTCCTGGGTTACATAAACAAAATACGTGCTCGGTTCAAAAACACGTGACCTCTCATGTGCTACAACTTTGATTGTGCCATTTGTTCCTCGACGTTTTGGGCCTTTGGGCCCTGTGCTCAGCAACTGTTTAAAAAAAAGGTGTGTTGCTCGTTTTTGTCCGGCAGTGTGCTTCTGGCTAACATTTAATCCTGTGTCGGCACCCAGATAAATAATGCACGCGACACGGATGGTGGAGAGTGTTTTGGAATTAGCTATGCGTGTTCGCGAACGGTGACGCACTGCGTCATGAACCGTGTCACACCCGTGTTCGATTCTCAGCCACGGATCGTAACAGGTCGTTACCGATATCTGAACTCGTCCAGGGATTCCTCCTTCACCAACCCGCGCTAACCAAAGTGGTGAAGTATGGCCAAACATCCGCCACGAATGACAGTGGCATTGAGAGCCCTTCATTCAGAAGTGGTAAAGCAGAGGGTTGAATTATGATCATTTTTACATCGTTTATGAGTCACCACTGATATAATTTCAGAGCTTGTGAACCATCAGCTTGAGTGTTTGTATTGTGTGTTCGTGTTTTTTTGTTCGTGAAGACAATGATAATGGCGATCGGTTGTGTTTGTTTAGGTTTATTTTATTTATTTCCACGCATGGTTCCCGTTCAGCCAGTCGCTCCGGCTATTCTACACGGGAGATCCGTGATGTGTCAGCCACAGCAGCAGCAACAACAACATCTAAAGACAAAACACGTCAATATTGCAGAGCACGGGTACAGGGCACCTAAGGAAAATAGTACAACTAAAATACGAGGTATTTAATGTTGTATTTGTTCTTAATTTTTGGAGCTTTCGTGACTGCAGGAATTATTCTTTGGTTCTTTCGGTTAAGTCACGTCTAAAGATAAAATAATGAATTAAAACAATAGCGACGTTTCGATTGCAACACAAGCAATCATCATCAGGCATAAGATAAATAGCAACAAAAATCTAACTAGAAAACTATAGACAGACATACAAGCAGAAAGACATCACAAGGACACACAGAGAGAGGACACATATCGGCACAGAGAGAGGGGTCGTTTCTGACGGTCCCTTAAATATAGGGAGGGGGGGCGGGGACGGAGAGAGGGAGGGGGCAGAGAAAATTAGCATATCAATGAGTGGACGGCAACGTGTTGCTGCTGCGCAAGTAAGATGACGACGTGGCACGGCACGCAAGCTTGAAAATTAGGAGAAAGACACACTAAAATTAAATAACCTCGCAAAATATCGAAATGTGATGTAATGCAACACAGAGAGTCGGTCAACACACAATTAACGCATAGCCTGGTTGATTACGCTTATCTTTTTTCTCTCTCTGGCTATTTGTTCTCTCTGCCTGTGTCCTCTCTTTGGAATTTTCACACTTAAATTCTAACTTAGCAATCTTTGAAATACGTAATCAACCAGGCTATGCGTTAATTGTGTGTTGACCGACTCTCTGTGTTGCATTACATCACATTTCGATATTTTGCGAGGTTATTTAATTTTAGTGTGTCTTTCTCCTAATTTTCAAGCTTGCGTGCCGTGCCACGTCGTCATCTTACTTGCGCAGCAGCAACACGTTGCCGTCCACTCATTGATATGCTAATTTTCTCTGCCCCCTCCCTCTCTCCGTCCCCGCCCCCCCTCCCTATATTTAAGGGACCGTCAGAAACGACCCCTCTCTCTGTGCCGATATGTGTCCTCTCTCTGTGTGTCCTTGTGATGTCTTTCTGCTTGTATGTCTGTCTATAGTTTTCTAGTTAGATTTTTGTTGCTATTTATCTTATGCCTGATGATGATTGCTTGTGTTGCAATCGAAACGTCGCTATTATTTTAATTCGTTGTATTTGTTATCTGAGACAGGGCATGCCTGAGTTTCAGGAATGATTTTAACATGGGTCATCCTCCATTGGGGATGTTGACATCCACACACGGTAGTACTCATTTTATTGACCCCGAGGTGAGGTGATGGGGCTGCATCATAAACAGGGGTTTAACTCGTCTCACTTCCGGTTGGGAGCCTGTGACGCTCTATCACTGAGCCGCCTGACTGGATGCTAATGGTGAGTAACAAGGCATCTCCTATCCAGGGGCCTACCCTGGCTCCTCCCCCCTCAACCAGTATATATACAAGGTCGGGTCTCTTGGAATTTCTCTTTACTTGATACAGCAATCGTGCTGTGACGGTTCCACCTGAAGACGGAAGCTTGTGTTGCCTCCGAATCGTCGTGATTTTTTATTTTACTTTTATTAATTTTTATTTTTTTACCTACGTGACTTTACCGAAAAAACCTAAGTATGTTACAAGGCATCTGACAAAGATCTCATGGTAGGTTTAACACGTAGGCTTTCGCGACCAATATTATCCACAAGATAGGTTTTTAGCTCTGTCATAGGGTGGTGGCGGGATTAACGGCACACGTGTAGTGTTATAGCACCGGCTGGTGGACAGCGGCTGCGACTGCGGGGGACAGAGCACACACGCCGGTGAGGGCATGCACGGTGTGTGTGGGCAGAGCGGAGGAACTAGGGAAAGGGTCACGGCGGACCCTATCTGGAGGCCCCTGGAACCTGCTAGCAGGTTCGAGAAGGGAGGCGCGGTCAGGGCGGGGCCAGGCTGGGAGCATAAAAGGAGCCAAGAGCGGGGAGCTCGAGGCTGCCGGTTCCTGGAGTGGAATCGTCTCGTCGTCACAGTCATCTCGTTGCAGTCGTCGCTAAACGTCTCCGCTAGATATTGCGCTACGAAGGAGAGTTGGCTATCTCAGTCAGCGCCGTCAGTGTTAGACGGCTAGTGTTGTGTACAGGCTGGGCTGAGCTACTGTGAAGAGTGTGTGGACGAGACTGTGGAAGTTGATAACAAAGAAGGTGCCTCCTATAATTTCTGTCTCTGAATTACTGACACTACACATGTATATGTACACGATCTAACCCAAGATCTTCAATTATGGATCTCATGGTAATTTGGTTGTAGGCATCCAGCACAAAACTAAACAGAAACTTACGTCCCTTCAACAAAAGGAGGTAGGTATACGATTAAGCAAGTGTTCGGTTTTGATGGGTTCGACATGCTTTTGCAATGAGCAACACGAGGTGTCACATTGCAGCGTGATGAGTTTTAAAACAATTACGATTCACAAAAGGGAATTAAGGCCGGCACACAAGACACCGTAATGGTATTAATAGTGAGCTTTGCCAGGCTATTCACGAGAGCCAATTTTCTTCTGTCCAAAGTCATTAACGTCCCTGTATGAACAACCGTTTACTTAAATATCAGAAGTTATTTTTGGGAAGTTAAGCCTCAGATAGCCATTGTTAATTTGGAAACATTGTCTGCCCGTGGGCGTTTTGCATATTAATGAAACCAAGACTTGTGATGCATTAGGCTACATTGATTTTGGAGCAGAGAAAAGTAGAGTTTTTTAAATTTCTGGAATTATTTTTTTTGTTATTAGTCCACTACCCCGTACGCAATACGTTTGTTAAAAAAAGAATTGCGCATGGAGAAAAACGAATAATAATAATGATTTTTTTTTAAAGGTGACCGTGCCGAAAAGTTATTGAAAACGTGACCTTCCACTTAGAAAGTTGCAAGGTCACAACCCTTTCATCCAATCACTCGCGCGAAAGCTTGAGTCCATAATCAATTTGAAAATGTCACCTTATTTCCACATCATACTGACATTTGCCCAATTGGCTGTGAAAGTCTCCGGAAGGGAGCATCTCCCCTCTCGTTCGCAGAAATGCCGGTTGATTATTAGATTCGAGCACAAGGCAGATTTGTTTGGTGTCTAAAATAGTACATTATGTTCAGGAGTACATCGAAATTACATTTTCATATGTCTGTCAAAAACACAGATTTATATCCACACGTTCTGACATTTATAACGTCGCCATGTTCTTATGATAGCTGAGTAAAGATTGATCAGATAATTAAACAACAATAATTATAATTTGCTGATCTTTGTCAATCCACTACTGGATGAAGGCCTCCCTACAAATGATCAGTGATGGGGGTTGATTGACTATGCTTCACCACCCTGGTCAGTGTTGGTGGGAACAGACAGACCCAGGACTAATTGAGAAACCACTCGCCACTGATGTTAGTCGTGGCCAACAATCAAACTCGGGTCATCAGGTTCATAGCACAGCGTGTGCCTGTTGCCGAACGCCACTCTACAGCAGTCGGATATTCATTCAAAAATAGAAACGTACACAATACAGATCGGTCACGAATTGAAGAGATACTTTCATTAATAAGTTGATAGAATAAGGACACTATCACTTCGCGACACGTGTATGCTCGTGGTCCTATTTCAAGTTTCCAAGTCGCTTACGCCGTCCTGCCTTGTGAGTCCTGGCGTCTTGTGCTCGTGCCTTAATTCAAAAGGCCAGGAACTTATTTCGTTCTTGCTTTATTGAAGACGCCCTTGTCTGCAGCTGAGACCCATTAGTGCTCGTTCTTTTCACACAAATAGTCATCAGTCAGCATCAGCCATGGTCAATCCAGGCCTCCCCAAACCGCTGGCGAGTCTCACAAGTGTTAACCTGCGTGGCTTTTCTAATCCGTGTGTGGTGCCTCTTTCTCTGTCTCGCGGCGTCATTCTGCATAAGCCCAGCACGCGAATGAGCAGTGGCGATATGATTCTGCATTGTCCCATAACTCCCCCCCCCCTCGGTGTCAGACGACAACACATGTGATGGGCAAGATGTTGGTGCACAATCAAAACACTCTTTGACTTTGCACAAAGTAGACCAATTTTTATTGTATTGACCTCAGAGGGGGAGAGGAAATAACTGGCGGCGATCCATTGAGTCGGGTCCCTTTGCCACGGAAACATCCGATGAGTTCATTCTTTTAAGTTTTTGTTTATTAACGCCGTTCGCTGAGCGCAAGTTCACGAAGCCTAGCGGTCAGCAACGAGCAGCCACTGTTGATGCTGTCATAACAGACGAGGAGTATACGTTTCATAAATGGAGCAAGGATGTAAGAACATTGGTGGGGGCGATACAACGGGTTGTAATTCCAAGTTGGAACGGTGAGAGGGGAAGATGCAGAAGTGCTGTGAACTGCGGTGTAGTGGGTGAGTGAGTGAGTGACTGAGTGGGTGGGTGAGCGTGCGGGCGGGTGATTGAGTGTGTCAGTGGGTGAGTGTGTGGGTGAGTGATTGAAGTGTGTGAGCGAGTGGGTGGCTTGAGTATATCGCTGTGACCTGCAGTGTGGTCGGTGGTTGAACACAAAGAGTGTGGATGAGACTAAATCGGTAGTCTGGTAGACCGAATCTTCAACATTTGGTAGAGTCAATGCCCGCTTTAAAAAAAAAATCACGTTTTCTCCTGAAGCGGACCATACTTTTACTTGCGTGTCTCGTCTTCCAAGCACTGAAAACTCATTATGCATTAATATTTAATTCCAATTAATGAATTGTAATGGAAATGCTAAATCTAATTGAATTTAATTGTAAGTTTCTTCTCAGAGGGCATCGCTTTCATTCGAATCCCCATCTGCGAGTTGGCTTTGGATCATCATCCCTTTGGGGTAAATAGAACGATGACTAACACACGGGTGTAAAGCCAGCAGTGGCCATGCCTTCGTTGTAGGAATGTGTGGAACTTCAACTTCCGCCACCGGCTCAGAGAAACACCGCTGGAAATAAATGAAGGGTTGGTTTGTTGCAGGAGATATTTTTTCTTTGAACGATCGTGCCAGGACGACCCCATTGTGACATCAGCTCATGGTGACGGTCATGAGTCGGTGGCCAGCTTCTTGTTTCGTTTGCCACAGCGGTGCAACGTTTTATCAACTTCGGAATGTGCGAAAGAAGTTCGACATTCGTACGCGTATGCATGTTGAACTTCTTTCACGCCATACGTAACCAACCGTACTCGTCGGAGGTGTGGGGGAAGTACAACAAACTTGACACAAAAAACAGTTCTGAAGAAATTAGTTTTCAATTTAGTTGATTTAAAAGTGCATAGTTCTAGTAGGCTTCCTAATATCAGAGGGAAGAGCGTTCCAGACGGCCGCAGAAGCGCATCTGAAAGCACGCGATGCGGTGATCGTCTTTATTGGAATAATTGTGATGGGAGGAGTTGATGTACCATTTGCGAGTCACTCTGGGATGGCACGTTATGACCGTGCGCTAGAGTTGATGATGCAAATGTTAATGGAGCGCTGGCTTTAGTCGTGCATACAACACAGCTTTTGGATGTCGCTAATTGAAAATTTGCTCTCGGAATGCCATCGCGGCTTTTGTGGCGTGTGCCTTGCTGCTAATTGAATGTACTCACGCGCGTAACTACATCGCAGTGGTTTTATGTTGCGAATTTGTAAGCATGCGTGCAATTACTCACTTCGGCTGCGCAGAGCACAGCATCGCGTTCAAAGCGCCGATTCTGCACTTCAAGATCAATTGCGAACGTAGCCCTCGCTGCCGCGTCGGTTTACGCGTTCGTGCTGCTTGCTGCCTCGCTTTCCATGGCATGTGCCGGGTCGTGCCCGCCTGTTGGTCAGCACGATGTCTGACGTTTCGCCCCTGTGTGCTGGAACCTTCTTCAGGAACTGGATCTGAGTAGCCAAAGGTACATTTTGTCGAGTTCCTTTGGCTGAAAACGCGCGTCTGAAATGTTCCACGACGTCGCTTGAGAATGCGTGCTGCCGCGCGTGTCTCAAGGTTAGACGAACGTCAATTCACTGCTGGATGAAGGCCTCCCCCGCACCGTGTTGTTAGCGGAGTTTGTTGCGCCATACTTCACCGCCGTGGTCAGTGTGCGTCAGCCATCAAACTCGCCTTGGGCAGGTTCAGAGCGCAGTGGGCAAAAAAAATAAACGTTCAAATATAAGTGGTGATCTACTTGGTTCTTTCGGTAAAGTCACGTAGAAGGAAAATAATAAAATAATAAAAATTCAACATCATAAAATAATTCTCACGACGTTTCGGCCACAACGCAAGCAGCCGTCTTCAGGTGGAGAACAGGTCTGTCGAGAAGGCAGAGTGTCGAGAAGACAGAGTCTGAATGTTCAGACTCTGCCTTCTCGACAGACCTGTTCTCCACCTGAAGACGGCTGCTTGCGTTGTGGGCGAAACGTCGTGAGAATTATTTTATTATGTTTTATTTTTATTATTTTATTATTTTCCTTCTACGTGACTTTACCGAAAGAACCAAGAAGATGAATCCCTGCAGTCACGAAAGCTTTAAATCGATAAGTGGTGATCTTTGTGGGCTTGCGACTTGTCACACAGAGAGCGCACGCTGGGGCAGTTGGCCAGTTAGATTGAGACTATTCGATTGAAAATTACAACTGACCACACTTTTTTGGTCGATTACTCAGGCTCCTTTTATAAATACTGTAATGAAGTTTTTTTTTATTTGGGTTAGATCGCGTAAATATAAATGTCTCGTGAAACCCGCCACAATCCGACACAGCCAATTAGTGGGTTTGCCACGTAAACAAAACATGCCAATTAGTTACTTGTTCAGCACACCGGTGTGTTGGAGAATAATCCCCACAACATTTACAATTCGCGTACTCTATTATGAATAATATTCGTCATGACAGCCTACGTGTGAAACTCCCTTTATAAAATCACTGTCCTTAAAAGCCGCAGTTGATGCCGATGATGTCATCAAGACCCGCCCATCACCTCACCTCCCGTCCAGCGGCACAGAGGTTGAGACCCCCCCCCCCCACCAACTTTTTTCGATTTCTTGAGTAACCGATCCGATGATCGTTAGTTGAATCGATTGCTTAGTTAATCGGATCGCCCAGCTCTCAACAAGCGCACGCACCACATACGTACGCACGCTTTTCCATACCTGCATTCTTATTAGGCCTCCCCTTTAAGTGAGCCTGCCGATCTTGATCAACATCTCCGACGCCGGCAAAAGCCTCCGCTTGAGTGATGCCGTCTCGGGGCTGTGGGGGCGAAGCCCTGCCGTGACATCCATCCAGGTTGTACCGTAGACTCCCCTGCCATCAATCTTAATTTGGGAGCTTTCGTGACTGCAGGAATTATTCTTTGGTTCTTTTCGGTTAAGTCACGTCTAAAAATAAAATAATAAATCAAAATAAAACAACACATTACGACGTTTCGATTGCAACCGATCCGGTTGCAATCGAAATGCCTGATGATGATTGCTTGTGTTGCAATCGAAACGTCGTAATGTGTTGTTTTATTTTGATTTATTATTTTATTTTTAGACGTGACTTAACCGAAAAGAACCAAAGAATATATCCCCTGCCATCATTTACCGCTGATAAATCTCGGTACACACGATCATCTGGGGGGAGGTGGTGGGGGGTGCAAAGCGAGATGCGTTTGAACTCTGTGATGCTGCACAGCCGCGCGTTAACTCCCTCGCCTGGTATACAGGAGGCTCGTGGGTTCGATCCCGACCCTGACGCCGGCTGTATATTTGGAGTCTGCATCTCTCTCATCATCACCACGGTGGCTATGAGATGTTAACTCCCTCGCCTGGTCTACTGGAGGTCGTGGGTTCGATCCCGACCCTGACGCCTGCTGTATATTTGGAGTTTGCGTGTCTCTCTCCCCGTGATCGCTTGGATCTTTCTCCGGGTCCTCCGGGTTTTCCCTCCACATTTAGAAACGCGCGTTTGGAGTATTTGGCTGCTATAAACTTCCACATGACGACAAGCCACTTCGCTGAGCTATCGTTTGTGGCCAGCTCGCATCTGAAAAAGAGTTACATAGCTCAGTGAGTCCTTTACCTGGTAACAAAAACATTGTTTAGTGAAGTTTCGTTAGCGTGGTGTTGAAACGTTGCAAAAAATTACTTTCCCCTATTTTCTTTTTTCGCAATCGCGTTTGCCCGTCACGAAACGAAGCATCCATCGGGATTGCCCGCGCCCCTTCGCGTTAGAGAATTGACCCACGGACGCGAAATCTCGTAGAGGTGTTACTACTCGAAATCGAGTTCGGGTGGTTTCCCGCGTGAGTTATGTCGGAGTCGAACCATGGAAAATCTGGCTTAATGCCCACCCCCACCTCCCCCGCACGCGTGTCTTACGCACGGTTAATCCGCTCTCCGTTGCGTTGTTTACTGACGTTATTTATGAGCCGGTTAAAAAGTACAATTATGGGCGAAATAAAAAAATAATCTAAATTGCTTGCGGGGTAATTTTTTTTCGCGAATTAAAATAAATAAACGCGCTGATATGACCTGGGAGGTTTGTTGTGAATCGGTGCGACTTAAAGCGTGATGTGATTAAAGGTTGAGCGGGCCCTCATAAACAGTGGGAGGGCAAATTAAAATAACATAGTGGAATTTCCTATCGGCAATAAAAGTAACGATCCTTTACACGGAGCTATTACGGGATAATATGAATTGAAGGCCTATGAGTGTACACTGTGTTATAGGCTTAAATAGCATTGTCTCATATCCGAACCTCTATCTCTAGGGGAGAAACGATTGACCCTCAAACCCCACCATTCACACCCTCACGCTCCTGCTAAATTCAATTAATTACTCTTTGGTTCTTTCGGTAAAGTGACTTAGAAAGAAAATAAATTAAATAATGGAATACGACGTTTCGATTGCAACACAAGCAATCGTCATCAGGTATGTCCATGTTGTGTGTCTCTCTCTGTGTGTCTCTGTGTTGTCTCTCTGCTTGTGTGTCTGTCTGTGTGTCCCCGTGTTTGTGTTTAGTCTCTCTCTCAAATTTAGCAATTTTTGGAAGAACGTAATCAACCAGGTGGGGTGTTGACTGTTGTGTTAGCCGACTCTCTGTGTTGGATTGCATTATATTTCTAAGTTCACTAGGTGTGTTTTCTACCTGATGACGATTGCTTATGTTGCAATCGAAACGTCGTATTCTATGATTTAATTTATTTTCTTTATACGTGACTTTACCGAAAGAACCAAAGAGTAATTCCTGCAGTCACGAAAGCTTCAAATCAAGTTTATTCAATCAATTGTTGAAATTAAAGGTTGCAATTCAATCGAAGAATCGGTTGTTCTTATATTTTTCCACCAATCAATTGCCGAATGTGCTAATGGCATCATCAAACAAAGGAGCCCATTCCGGATCTCTCGCAGAGGCAGTTGTTAGAGAGCGGTCCGCTGAAGCGGATATTGTAGGGCTACCTCTTAATATTGCTGCAAACAGCGTATAGTTCACACAAGCCGAAGGCAACAGTTTAGCATCTTGCTCTGCCACGGTTAGAAATGTTCGTCACATTGCAGTCCGACCAGTATTGTAATTCTCAGGGCTGGAATTCTAGTCAAATTAAGGTGCATGTGTTTGTTCCGTGACCGGGCTGAGACCATCCCTTCACTGCACTCAATTACTTGATTTAAACAATGCCGTGTTATGTATTGCACTTCAGTGGCTGCAGGGGTTATGCGAACCCATTAATTACGTTCACGAATCGAACAAAATCTATTGCATTTCTTTACACGTTGTTCGATGTAAGCTTCAGCAGCTTAATACTTAACATGAATTGATGATTTGATACATAGTTACACCCCAAGTTATCTGATATATATACACGCAGGGTTAGCCCTTTGTCAATCCACTGCCTACATGAAGGCCTTACTATGCTATGTATGTCACGGGGGTTATGGTTTTACGCACATTTGGCCATACTTCATATTTCACCACACTGACCATTCTTCTTGGTTCTTTCGGTAAAGTCACGTAGAAGGGAAGTAATAAAATAATAAAAATAAAACATAATAAAATAATTCTCACGACGTTTCGGCCACAACGCAAGCAGCCGTCCTCAGGTGAAAACCAGGTCTGTCGAGGCGACAGCGTCTGAATGAAACAGCACCATGCTTGGAGCATATATTTAAGCTGGGTTGGAAGGGGGAGAAAGGGCGCCTTGACAAAATAATTTGCATATCAAGAGGAATTCAGCATATGTATGGGAAATGCAGGTATGTGATTAGTACTACTTATGCCCGTGCATTATGCAGGATTAGCAGCATCAAAGGGAGGGGATGACCATTGTAGGTTGGTGAAATCGAGGCGCTGTGAAGTGACCTAATGTGTCCCCTGAAATCGTCCTTAACTCCTCCGTGTTTCTCGGACTTTTTTTTTAAATCGCACCACGGCACCCAGGACTGGTTCCGATACCCCTCTCTCACTCACGTGTCGCCCGTGGATAGGAATCAAACTCGGGTCGCCGGATTGACAGTGCGGTGCGATCCTCGCTGCCCAGTTGAACCCGACCCTGCCTCCCACGAGCATTGTGGCGGTAACGATTCCGCCTGGTCTCGGTATTTCCACTTCTCTTGAAGACTTGTGACGTGGGGGAATTCGGGCCAGCCCATGAAGTGAAATCGGCCCGCAGGGTTTTGACTCCATTCTGGCAGCCAAATCGCCGTTTCACTAAAAACATAGCAGTGTGGGATTGGGAGGGGGCTTGTGAGATGTGTGTGGGGGGGGGGTAACTAGAGGTGGCCCCCAAATAAACGACTCGACTTCAGTGGCTTTTGGAAAAGCGATCCAACACGTGCAAATACATCATAGATGGATGGCTAAATGGATGGTGAGATGGGCATAGCGATGGACGGCGGACAGAAGAGATTTGACAAAGAGGCAGAGGGAATGCTGCGAAGAAAGCTGGAGAGATGCGGATAGCGTGCGGCTCACTGCCGTCCGCGGCACGAGTAATTCACTTGTGACTCACAGGATGTGGCACATTTGAGAAAAGCTCATTGAAGTCATCAAGCACAGTGCATTGCAGATCAAAAGCCTAGTCTGGCCCTCTCCATCCCAGTGGTCAACAGCCTCAGGAAATAATTAAATTGCCTCTTGTTGTTGTTGCTGCTGCTGCTGTTGAACCAATCCAATCTACAAGAAAGCAGAGTGGTAGCGGTAATGAGTGGACAGAGTTGAGAGGCTTGTGTGGGTTTTTTTGGTGCAATTATGAATTTCACTCGCTTTCAAGTCACGTAAAGAGGACGGAGCAAGCTTACCTGAGAGGACGACCACCACTGGGAGGGAACGATGAGGTCAGTTGAAGTCGAGGAACGATATAAATTGTGGCAAAGCCGTAGCCATGGAATAAACATCAGAGGGGACCAAATCTTCCAGTGGCTCTGGGGGTCCGCCCCCCCCCCCCCCAGAAAAAAAATTTAAATTTGAAAACTCATTTCCTGCCTAAAATATAAAAAAAAAATTCATTAACACATGGGATTGACTTTTTATTTATTTTTAACAATAATGTCTAACAGTGTATTGTATTACAGTGATGTGTTTTTTTATTATAACCTTTTCTTGTTTCATTGTATGTAATGGCAGAGATTAGGGATTTATAAAGTACAACCATAACCACAATCATATAAACAGAAATCTAGTTTATAGCAATATATTGGGGGGGGGGGGGACATTTTGAGCATATTTGAATATTTAAGGGGATGTGTGTATGATGTGTCCCCCCCAATATATATTATAATTAGGACCATGAGGGATGGAGATTGTGTTGAGAGGCCTTCATCCAGCAGTGGATTGACCGTGGCCAAAAAAAAACATCACCAATAAATACCATGTTGAAGATTTACTCCGTTATTTAAATGAAGAGATTGGGGTTTATATTTTTTTACGAGACTGCAATTCAACAACAAGTTAGCCTCCCCCACCACACGCGACCTGTCAATCAACTGCGGTGAACCCATTTGTATTGCTGGGTAGGCAGAGGCAGTGGCCATTCAAGGAATTTGCTCAATCGTGTCAACTGCCGTGCCGGGATTTGGCACAAGCCACCTTTTTATTCTTGGTTCTTTCGGTAAAGTCACGTAGAAGGGAAATAAAAAAATAATAAAAATAAAATATTACATAATTAATTCTCACGACGTTTCGGCCACAACGCAAGCAGCCGTCCTCAGGTGAAGACACGTGAGAATTGTATTATATAATGTTTTATTTTTTATTATTTTATTATTTCCCTTCTACGTGACTTTACTGAAAGAACCAAGAATATGAATCCCTGCAGTCACGAAAGCTTTAAACTGAAATTTAACCTTTTCTAATTAAATATTTCACGTTTTATTTTACCAGGTAAAACCCACTGAGCTAAACAGCTGTTTTTCTTTTTTAGAAGCGATCTGATCACAAATGATCGCCCAGCGAAGTGGCTTATCAACGTGGGAATTTACGGCAGCCAAATACACGAGAGCAGCCACCGTATTTGAAAATAAAGGACGTAATTATTATTTAGGTATGTGTGTATGACTGTGCCTTCACAAGCAATCAACCTCATCATTTTACGAGTGCTGTATTCATTCCCAAACGCCTTGCCCAAGTGCGTGTGCCTTTCACGTGGCGCATGTCATCAGTTTGTGTTTACCCAAATTTTTGTTCCAATCGTGCAATCGCCGCCGTGTTGTCGCGAGTCGAAGAATCAATTTGGAAATCTCACACAGCAGCTCGGGCCCCCGTGGGTTGCAGAATAGCCTGCGGTAAAAAACACACACACACACAAGAATCCTGAACAAATACTTCAAGTGGCCCTTTTATCCTTCGCGCAGACTGTCAATAGATTGCAGTCATTCGAGATGTAGACCTACACATATATTCTTTACATATTAAGTCTCACGAGCCGGACTTTAGCCAATCAAATGCAAAAGCACATTTTAATGTTCTTGGTTCTTTCGGTAAAGTCATGTAGAAGGGAAATAAGAAAATAAGAAAAATAAAACATTTGAATTTTTTATTATTTTATTATATTATATTATTATGTTTTATTTTTATTCTTTTATTATTTCCCTTCTACGTGACTTTACCGAAAGAACCAAGAAGATGAATCCCTGCAGTCACGAAAGCTTTAAATCTAAATTAAACATTTTAATTTGTTTATGGTCATTTTAATCTTTTCACGATATGAAGCAAATTTTCGCACGCGTCTTGCTCAGAGATCCGTCGTTTCGTCGTGTGACATTTTTTTATTCCGACAGCTGCAATTTAGTGTCACACGTAGGTTTTTGCTACCAATAATATCCATAATAGAGGCTTTTTGGGTGATATCGCGTAAATATAATTGTGTCATTAAACCTGACACCACCCGACACAGCCAATTAGGAAAGTTTGTCACGTAAACAAAACGCGCCAATTTGTTATTATTACAGCACATCGGTGTGTTGGAGAGTAAATACACAACATTTACAATGTGACTACGACATTTAAAAACTTCTGGCTGTCGCCTGATGATGCTCGTTGTAATCACTGGCGTAACGTCGTACTCAGATTGTAAATGTTGTCGATTTACGCTCCAACACACCGATGTGCTGTACTAGTAACGAATTGGCACGTTCTGTTTACGTGACAAACCTTACTGATTGGCTGTGTCAGGTGGTGGTGAGTTTAACGACACATTTGTATTTACGCGATATAACAAAAAAAGCCTTGATAATGGATAGTTTTTTTTTCATGCAGTCATAAATCACTGAGAGTTGAGATGATAAACTCACGCTCCGCTTGAGAACCCGGTTTAATCACGGCTGGGCGGCTGCTCGGATTGAATCCCAGGGTGTCGACAGTTTGAGCCCAGCTTCCGAGTCACCCGGCAACCTCGATTGATTTTAGTTTAAAAAAAAACGGTCCGCGGCATGTCGCGAAATTAAAATGGGGCAGACATCGCGAGCGAAGCCTCGAGCCCACGTGAAAGCAACGCTGCAACAAGATCACTCGGAATTGTTTGAAAGCGTGGGAAGATGACGACAAGATTTTAATTACGTAAGCATCGTTGCTGTTACCTTTTCACCAATTGATGTATGAATCTAAACAAGTCATCGTTGGTTGTGACAAGGATAAACTGGACCCTGCGATGAGAACGTGGAGTTCCCACCGTTTTACTATGAGCTGTTCGAGATTTGTATTCTAGTTTGGGTTAAAATGTTACAATTCTGTTGGAGAAAACATATAACACGTAGGTTCCACAGCCAAAATTATGATTCAACGTTTATTTTGGGGTTAAGCTCAAAATTATTCTGAAAGTAAGTACTGTAGTCTTGTGCAGGACACGTTGCTATAGAAGGCAGCGATGACCGATAGTTGAGACTAACAGCGAAGTAAAACTAAACTAAATTATAAACTATTTTTACTTGACCAAGAAAGGCCCACTGAGTTATCGATTTTTTAGAAGCGACCTGGCCACTAATAGCTATTATAATAGCTATTATAATAGCTATTATAATAGCTCAACGGAATGTCTTATCACGTGGACATTTCTAGCAACAAATACTCTAAACACATGTTTCTAAATATGGAGGGAAAACCCGGAGGACCCTGATTAAATCCACGCGACCACGAGAAGAGACACGCAAACTCCAAATATACAGCAGCAGGCGTCAGGGTCGGGATCGAACCCACGTCATCCTGTGAACTAGGCGAGGTAGCTAACATCTCCAAGCCACCGTGATGATGATGATGAGAGAGAGACACGCAAACCCCAAATCTACAGCAGGCGTCAGGGTCGGCATTGAACCTCCGACCTCCTGTATACTAGGCGAGGGAGTTAACAGCTCACTGCTGTAGCATCCAGTAGCAGCCAAAGGAACACGTGGAGATGAAACGACGATAGATGTAATAAAGGTTTGCTGTGTGGCGTGAGATAGCACGTTGGGATAGAACAGATATTGTGATTAGAACCTGCAACCTCCCCAAGGGATACAATGCATCCCTGAGGGCTTCGTGGGCCATCCGGCGACAAAACACGTCCCAATTGAAAATATTTTATATTTATTTTGTCTGTTTGGAAGTGACAAATAGGATTTAAACTCCTTTTATATCCATATTGCATGATGGAAAGATGCCGAAATCGACAATGTTTGCGCAGTGGGCTAACGGCGCAACTGGCCTCGACATTCAGGGGTGGCCAGTTCGGTTCGATCTCCTGGCGCGGCAATTGGAACATCGAACGGGGGCGGGGGGGGGGTGGCGAGTTTCCTGGACTGCAATGCCCCCAAACTCTGTCCACCCAACGGTAGAAATGGGAAACGCCACGGGTCGGTGTCAGTTGGTAGCTCCAGTGGGGTGGGGACAATCGTGGGTACTCAAACCGTTTTTTTTATTTAAAGATCATCTTTATCCGCTGCTGCTTTGTGATATATATTTTTATTTTGCTCATACTTTTTCAGATCTTTGGTTTATGCGTTGTTGTTTTTTTGTTTGTTTTGTTCGCGTACTCGTTCAAAACGCCTCTTGTGCTAACAAACGGTGGATGTCGCACGACGTCGCGTGACATAGCTCGGTTTTTTTGGCAGGAAATAAAAACGTCGTTATCTGTGGCTTCCACCATTCCGGTTGATCCGACATAATAAATACGGATCGGCCGAAAACGTTTGCATCTTGATGCTTGGTTTTCATATTTTTTCTGATTAATAAGAAAAGTGGGAACACGTCCCATACATACACACACACACGCGTAAATACATAACAATTACATAATTAGGAAATTATGTCTTGACATGGATAACGATATCGGTCTCCCGGGGACGAAACGAGTCATGAAATCCGGCCGAAAATTGAACGTGCGCAGCTCTGACTGGGTGATTAGGAGATGGGGGGGGGGGTGCGTCTCGAATGTTCACAGCGCCAGTGGCGACTTAAAATAGGACAACGCAAATGCGCCTGATTGGTGGAAAGAAGCCACTTAGATCTAATAAAGGAGCCAATCAAGAGCTGTGGAGTGGACATTGCCCGTGTGTGTGAAGTGTGCAGTGTATTTGTTTGCAATACTTTGTAAACACACACACGAAGAATGTTGTTTCAATATATGCACAGGAGTGGATTTGGTTACTTTCTATTGCATAATAGCGTAGCGAAGGAAGGAGAGATCCCAGTTGTTTTCACACGGTGTTTTGCACCCGTCGACCTGAGTTTGATTCCTACTACTATCAAAATCAGATCACAATTTGTATTCATCCTGGAGAAGTCCGATGAGCTGTGAAGCTCTTTATCACATTTCGATTTAAAGCTTTCGTGACTGCAGGGATTCATCTTCTTGGTTCTTTCGGTAAAGTCACGTAGAAGGAAAATAATAAAAGAAAAAGAAAACATAATAAAATAATTCTCACGACGTTCTGGTCTCGACAGACCTGTTCTCCACCTGAAGACGGCTGCTTGCGTTGTGGTCGAAACGTCGTGAGAATTATTTTATTAAACTCTTTATCACAGTTGTTAAGGACTAGACCACGGGTCAGAGCACAACTCTGCACAACCTGAGTTGGCAAATGGGATTCATAACTTATATAATATTTAGGGCCTACCTTGACTCCTCCCACCCTTAACCAGTATATATAAAAACACGGTTTTCCTGTAATTTCTCTCACTTGATACAGCTATCGTGCTGTGACTGTTCCACCTGAAGACGGAGGCTTGTGTTGCTTCCGAAACGTCGTGATTTTTATTTTATTTTTATTTTACTTTTATTAATTTTAATTTTTTACCTACGTGACTTTACCGAAAAAACCTAAGAAAATGGGACTCATGGCCACCACGATTGACAGGCGATATCGGGTGCGGCCCTCCCACGCCCCCTCCACCCCCACCCCCCACATCACCAGCCCACATTGACCAGCGAGGTGAAGTATGGTCAATCAACTCCAATGCCTGACACGTGTGTGGGAAGGACTTCATCGGACAAGTGGGTCGACTAAGGGTTGTAAATGATTCTTTAATAGAACGATGATGACGATGATGGAGTGATGGTGCAGCAGTTTGCCGACTGCTCTATAACCCCCCAGTGATCTAAGTTCGATTTCCTTCCTTGGGGGACGTCCATAAATGACGTCACGCGATTTTGGACGATTTTTTGACCCCCCCCCCTCGTCACACCGCGTCACAAAAGTCAGACCCCCCCCCCTCAAATATAACGTCACAAAGCTTTGCTTACCCCCTCCAAATAAATAAAACATGCTTCAAATCGCTTTATACTATTGTCATTGTAGTGCGTATTTAATGTGGCGCTGCACTCTGATTGTTGGAGAAAACATGTATTAACAAGTCTATTTAATTAAGTAGAACGTGTTGTCTATATTTATTTAAAGTTGTGCATTTTGATGTGACGTCACATTTCGAACCCCCCGCCCCTTCGTCACACATCGTCACAAATGTCTGACCCCCCCCAGCCCCAGGTGCGGGACGTCATTTATGGACGGCCCCTTGGCTAACATCGGCGGCGCGTGATATCTGAATTCATTTTTTGATTTAAAGCTTTCGTAACTGCAGGGATTCATATTCTTGGTTATTTCGGTAAAGGCACGTAGAAGGGAAACCATAAAATAATACAAATATAAAACAATACAATTCTCACGGCGTTTCGACTGAAACACAAGAAATCACCATCAGGTGCTGTGGATTTCACACCTGATGATTATTGCTTGTGCTGCAGTCGAAACGTCGTGAGAATTTGATTGTTTTATATTTTTATTATTTTATTATTTGACTTTACCGAAAGAACCAAGAATATCTGAATTCATCTTGGGTGCCCCCCTCTCTCCTCACCAACCCGCAATGACCAGTGTGGTGAAGTTTGGTCAAACAACCCAAGTGACTGGCACAATTTTCCAGCGAGATGCCGTGGCCCCACATCCGGTAGGTCGTCATTCCTGCGTCGAGTTTTCCTGCCTTGAGGAATCCTCGCAGCCTCCTCGAAATCTGCGCCGCTGGTCACGTGTCACATGCAATCACACCTGCCTGCCCAAATTGGAGCTAGCGATGTGTCCCTGAATGCAAAACATCGGTCCTTGCCTAGACAGCCCATCTGGCAAGTGTGTAGTAAGTATTCAGGAGGCTTTGACGACGGGGTCGGAGGCACACTTATTTATTAACACCAACTTGTGTACAGTAACGGGTACACACAGCACTTAGAGGGGTATCGTCCCCTTCACTCGTCTAACAGGGAGACGCAACATCTAACCCCACTAACCTACACCCGAGTCCTCCACTACGGAGCTAGGGGAGGCTACCTATCCCAGCCCTGGTCAAGCTGGGATCCCGGCACCCTGAGTCTCCAGACCGGCTCTTATAAGAACGTCAGTCTGGGCTCTCGGGGCCACGCCACCGGCTTGCCCTGGTCGGCCCTGACAAGGACAGCGAGCCAGGGGAGCTCCGGGGCCTATTCTAGCTGGTCTTCGCTCTTCGCTCGTTTAAGCTAATACTCGACCTCGAGCCCTCCGGCTCACCACCTTTGATAGCACTCGACCCCCGGGAGGGGCCCGTGGGGGATGCAGGTGCGGACGTCGGTGTGAGCACCTCCTCTGTGTACGGCCCTAACCACGCCCCTTGTGTTTGTTAGCCATCCGTGCCCATACACAATTACACCTCTACAAGTGCACCAGCGGTGGTTCAAGCGGGGGCCCGTCTCTGCTGATGAGACACTGAAAGTGGAAACGGGTCCAGAGCTTTGCTTGTGCTGCCGATGATAAGAGGCACTCCCCAGAAGGCCGTGCGGCCGAAGTGTTGCGTTAATATTTTACTTTCAATGTGCAGGCACCGATGTGGCAAGGCGTAATGTGCGCTTGTTATATTCTTTGGTTCTTTCGGTAAAGTCACGTAAATAGAAAAAATAATAATGAAAATAAAGTGAAAAAAATAAAAAAACATGAATGTAGACTGTAGCCTGGTTCTTAACCTCGGTGAGTGTACTGGCAGTCTATAATGTAGACTGTAGCCAGGTTCTTAACCTTGGTGAGTGTACTGACAGTCTATAATGTAGACTGTAGCCTGGATCTTAACCTCGATTAGCGTATTGGCAGTCTATATTGTAGACTGTAGCCTGGTTCTTAACCTTGGTGAGTGTACTGGCAGTTTATAATGTAGACTGTAGCCTGGTTCTTAACCTTGGTGAGTGTACTGGCAGTCTATAATGTAGACTGTAGCCTGGATATTAACCTTGGTGAGTGTACTGACAGTCTATAATGTAGACTGTAGCCTGGTTCTTAACCTTGGTGAGTGTACTGGCTGTCTATAATGTAGATTGTAGACTGGTTCATAACCTTGGTGAGTGTACTGGCAGTCTATAATGTAGACTGTAGCCTGGTTCTTAACCTTGGTGAGTGTACTGGCAGTTTATAATGTAGACTGTAGCCTGGTTCTTAACCTTGGTGAGTGTACTGGCAGTCTATAATGTAGACTGTACCCTGGATATTAACCTTGGTGAGTGTATTGACAGTCTATAATGTAGACTGTAGCCTGGATATTAACCTTGGTGAGTGTACTGACAGTCTATAATGTAGACTGTAGCCTGGTTCTTAACCTTGGTGAGTGTACTGGCTGTCTATAATGTAGACTATAGACTGGTTCATAACCTTGGTGAGTGTACTGGCAGTCTATAATGTAGACTGTAGCCTGGATATTAACCTTGGTGAGTGTACTGGCTGTCTATAATGAAGACTATAGACTCGTTCATAACCTTGGTGAGTGTACTGGCTGTCTATAATGTAGACTGTAGCCTGGATATTAACCTTGGTGAGTGTACTGGCAGTCTATAATGTAGACTGTAGCCTGGTTCATAACCTTGGTGAGTGTACTGGCAGTCTATAATGTAGACTGTAGCCTGTATATTGTTGTCCCTCGATGTTTGCTCACGGCCCTTGGCTTTGTGTGTGCCTAGCGCGCGCCTTTGTGTCGGTGCACGTATTTCTCTCCAGTGACTTGAGATGCCATCACATTTAGGTGCTATATAATTTCAAATTCCACTGTATTGTGTTGCGTATTTCAACGCTTGTGAGTCATTGTGTGGGTGTGTGTGTGTGTGTCCGCGGAGCAGAAGTGCAGCGGTGACCCAGGCGACCCGAGTTTGATTTTCGCTCACGGCCAACACCGCTGACAATTGCCTGAACCGGTCCTGGGCCTCCTCCTCTAGGTCGACTCAGCCTAAAACGAGTACCTGGTGCTGTGTGTAAACATCGCCACTGGGGAGAAAAAGGCGATCGGGCGTTGTGATAGCCACCCACTCCCTCGTGTACGGTGCCGGTCTTTATAGGTGCTCGCTAGGGGCCGTCCATAAATGACGTCACGCAATTTTGGACGATTTTTGACTCCCCCTCGTCACAAAAAGTCAAACCCCCCCCCCTCAAATATGACGTCACAACGCTCTTCCCCCACCCCCCCCAAAAAAAAAAACATGCTTCAAATCGCTTTAAACTATTGTCATTGTAGTGCGTATTTAATGTGCCGCTGCACTCTGATCTTGTAGGAGAAAACTTTTATTAAAAAGTCTATTTAATTAAGTAGAACGTGTTGTCTATATTGATTTAAAGTTGCGAATTTTGATGTGACGTTACATTTCTCAAACCCCCTCCCCACGACATTTGTGACGATGTGTGACGAGGGGGGGGGGGTGAGAAATGTGACGTCACATCAAAATGCGCAACTTTAAATAAACATAGACAACACGTTCTACTTAATTAAATAGCCTTTTTAATAATTGTTTTCTCCTACAACATCAGAGTGCAGCGCCACATTAAATACACACTACAATGACAATAGTTTAAAGCGATTTGAAGCATGTTTTATATTTTGGGGGGGGGGGGGGGGGGCAGAGCTTTGTGACGTAATATTTGAGGGGGGTCTGACTTTTTGTGACGCCGTGTGACGAGGGGGGGGGTCAAAATAGTACAAAATCGAGTGACGTCATTTATGGACGGCCACCAATGTATGTGTTAAACTTCTTTCGCACCGTACGTAGCCAACCGTGCTAATCGAAGGTGCGGTGGAAGGACAAGTGTAGGGAAATATAATCATTATAATAGTGTAAAATTGATAACGTGCTAACACATGCCAGAGATACTGACACAAGTGATCCCTCAACATCCTTTGTAAGCTACACGGGGTATCTTTCCCTTTTTGTCTCCGTATATATTTGTCTAACAGTCCATGTCTTTGTACGAAGCGAACAATGTCTTTCGTGTGTGGTGGGGAAAAAAAAAAGAAAAATCAAGCAATTCCTGCATATAAAACTTCCTGAAACGCAACGATCGTTGAGCCTTCGTCCGCGTAATGAGTTGCACTAATGAGCCTTGACATTTGTCCCCCGTAAATACAGCTCGGTCAGGTTATAAGCTCCCCCCCCTGGGGGTTTTCCCTGCCTGGCCCGAAACCCCGAGGCACCGCGTGGGCCGCGTCTGCTCTCCCCAGAGAGGGCAACTCGCGCGCGCCTCGCTCGGGCTCTCTTTCGTGAGCCGCTTTTCGTCGATTAATTCAACGCAGACCCCCCACCACCCCGTGCGTGACGAGCAGAGTACGCGAGATCGACTGTTTCACGCATCGTGGCCCTTTGTGGCTTTTAAGTGGACCGAGTGACCGAGCGAGCGAGCGCTTTCCCCCCCCGTTGTGTCAATACGCGACTCGTGTATACAAAAAGTCAAAATTTCGATTTAAAGCTTTCGTGACTGCAGGGATTCATCTTCTTGGTTCTTTCGGTAAAGTCACGTAGAAGGGAAGTAATAAAATAATAAAAATAAAGCATAATAAAATAATTCTCACGACGTTTCGGCCACAACGCAAGCAGCCGTCCTCAGGTGAGGTCGTGACAATTATTTTATTATGTTTTATTTTTATTATTTTATTACTTCCCTTCTACGTGACTTTGCCGAAAGAACCAAGAAAAAAAAGTCTGTTCACATTTTTCGCACAGCGAGTAATTGGTGGGGCTGCATTTGTCCCACCCCCTTTGGCTTAGGCGGCTCAACTCCGCTGGAGGTCAATTACTTTCTTCACTCGATGAGATGGACTTCATCATATTTATAATTGTTTAACACAAGAATTGAAGCAATTAAGAACCCGAGGCAGGCCCTGCTCAACGAGTGAAGCCAATCAACCTATGGGCCGTAAATATATGGGTGTAAAAAGTCAGAAATGTAGATTTTATGCCGTTCTTCATTTTACGTTTTTATTGATTCAAATGTTTAATTATGTATTTCACCTGGAAAATCCGTTTACATGGAATATCTCAGCTGGTAGGGTATCCAGGCTGTCATTCGAAAGCTATAATTTATACAGTTTGCATTTATACAATGAATACTACAACCAATGAAGCACATACATCAATGTTTCGTAATTAAATGGTCCAAATCGCCGGTTCAAATCTAGCTCCAACTGTCATCTCACAATCCCAACGGTAGTATAGTAACTAGGTTATTCATTCATTTATATGTATGAATGTTGAACTTTTTTTCTCACCGTATGCTAATCGGGGGTGCGGGGGAAGGATAACAGGCTAAACACAAAAAGTAGTTCTAAATGAATCTAGAATCTAGTTCAATATAGATTATTTAAAAGTGCATAGCCTCAGTGGCTTCCTAATATCTCTAGTGATGTTTCTCTCGGCTGTCCACTACATATGCAAGTTTCTGAACACGTCTCTGCATGATCCGTTGTGGAGATATGCGAATAACAAATAAACGTATCTCCCTTTAGTACCTGCATGTAATTATTATATGTTTTAGTCCATCTGCCTTTGTGACCTTTCAGACTTATGCTAACCAGACAGATATGGCCAGGGCCTGACCACAGTCAACATATGATAAAAATTCAATAAACCGAAACAATAAAGAATTGCTTTTTTTAACATCAAGCCTCAGAAGGTGAGCACAGATACATTTTTAAGTAAAAGTTTAAAGTGATTTCCTGCTCTATTGAGCCTTGAACCCGTGGGCACATTCCAAATTCCGATCACAGTGGCAGGTTTATGCATAGGACAACCAACGTGTCCTCTCACACAAATTGTGAGGTATTTTATCAACCCAGGAGGGTGATCGGCTGAGTCAATCCCCAGCCAGGAATTAACTGGTAACCTTCCAATCGCGAGCACGTTCCCCTCACCGCTGAGTAGCCTTGCAGACCTAAAAAATATCATTTGAGAAAATAATAACATGCAAATGGTAGTGTGGGAGAGTGCTATTACCTTGACGATAGCGAGCAGAGACACGTGTTCAAATTTTACAGACTCGACTCATCCACTTCAGACCCCAGTGAATGCAATTAATAAAATCCACCATTAAAATTAGTCTGGCACCATACATGTCACTTGCAAACAAAATTGCAAGCGTAGAAAACTCAATTAATCCCCGTAAGTCATTAAGCTTTTCCATTAGTGTGGCTTCTCACACTGGGGCTAATGCCTTCACCCCTGAATGTCAGCATCACTTTTCAAACATTTTAATGGTGCACAATGGAACAAAAATGCAATTAAAAGTATTTTTTTTTGGTGATGATAAGTTTATTTTCTTCCATGCAAGGCACAATGCATTCCGGAATCTTTCCATGGTGTAATGGTTATCACACTGAACCCAGCGGTCGGTTTCATCTCCTGGCGCGGGAGTTGAATCGACAGCACGAGTTTCTTAAATTCTCCGTCCGCCTGTGTCCACCCGGCATTGTAAATGGGTTAATCACAAAATTTTGAATTCAAACTTTCGTGACTGCAGGAATTCATATTCTTGGTTCTTTCGGTAAAGTCACGTAGATAGAAAAAAAATCAAATAAAGTGAATAGCTTGGTTCTAATCGGAGTGAGGGTTCTGGCAGTCTATAATGTAGACTGTAGCCTGGTTATTAAGTATGGAGAGTGTACTGGCAGTCTATTATGTAGACTATAGGGTTCATTACACTCGATGGGTGCGGTGGGGTAAAGTGTGGTGATACTCCCACTTCATAAAAGATGTCTGGCCAGCGCAGGGGAGCTGAACAAAGTGCCCTCTCGGGCTCGTTCTCGTGGAGGGCCTTCCACCAGCAGTGGTTGTCAGCAGGCAATTGCAGGGCTGCACCTTTATATGACGTAATGCACTTCAAAATTCATCGAATTCTGACTCGAATAAATGTTCGATGAAGCTAATTTGTAAATTGCACATTCTCTCTCTTCCCCGTCCCTTCCCCCGGGGATGTATGTCTTCCCCCCCCCCCTCATCAACCAGGACGCGTCCAGTACACGGGGCCTGGCAAAAAGTAAATAAATATTATTGGCAATAATATAAAAAGATTGCACATTCTCGCGGTGGAGGCGAGTCTGTCCGTCTGACCGATCGGTCTAAAAATCAGTCGTCACCTTTTGGCACTCCACCAGCCTCTCCTGTGACGGTTTCCTGGCGTGTGTGACAAGTTGAGACTGTGGTCTGGGATTCAGAGACTCAATGGGGCTCACGTCTCTGTCGTGACTACTTTGTTTGCGTGCCCTGTTGCCTTGCGTGCCCATTTCTTGATTTCCTGATTCACGTTCATTTTCTGAGGGTTTTAAATCGCTTCGTAGTTGCTATAAAGAGGATTTGGCCCATATATAAAATTAGTGTACGGCGATTTCGTGATGTTATGAGAATGAATTACACGATATAAAATAAAAATGTCATTACAATAATCTAATAATTATTAGACTAACCTCCACCATAACAGCGTGGAATTTCCATCACTGGCTCAGGGCCTGCAAACAGGAGATGAGCACCAATGCCTGGATGCTCATTTGAGCCGGAAATAATTTAACTTCTGTTGACTTTGCATTAGGTGATTATGACTTTAATGCACACCGCAGCGATGAGGCTCCACGTTTCGACCTCCCACCAGGTTAAATTAACTGGCGACTTTTCGATTTGGAGGCATTTTTTTTATTTATAACCTGTCGCGGCTTTTCGTAATCTTCATTACAAAGGATGCCTATTAATGACGCTGCGACGTCCACGAATGTGCCTGTTTGTTAAAAGCGAAAGCAGTGCCAAACTTCCCTCCCCTCCCCTACCTCCCCCGCTTTCTTTGGCAGTTCCATTGTGGTATTGCAGGGAAATTGGTGCTACGTCGCGCATTCATTACCTTTGCTCGCCAAGGCGCCAACGCAGTCTGTTGTCGCATCACGACTGCCCCTTATGTAGCCATACACCGAAATGTTTGGGCAAGCGCAGTCAGCGAGCACCTATTGAGGCTGGACACGGCACACCACGTGGGTGGTGTGGCCCGGCAAACCGTCGGTGTTGATGTTTGCACGTCGCATCCGAGATCAGTGATACAATTGTCCCTGCTGTTATCCATTGGTTGCGGAATCAGTGCATTGCACGAACCACTTTATTACACACCAAAGACAATGATGCCCTCCCCCCCCCCCCCCCTATTGCCCTACTGACTGTTGGGGCACAGTTGCTGTTAACGAGCACCTATTAAGGCTGGTAAGGTGCAGAAGGAGGTGGTGTGATCAGCACCACACATTCAGACACTCCCACTCGCTATTCATGCTATCCATAGATGGGATTTGAATCCACTGTGCTCGAATCATAACAACAGCATCCGCCGTTACACTAAGCGACGGTGATGTTGCCACAGAGCTTGGGCCAGGCTGGCTGCACTTCGAGGAGGCGTGAAATTTCGAAGGCTCGCTGGCAGGAGGTCAAGGGTCAGACTCGGGTGTTTTTGGGTTGACTGGCAGATGACTGGCAGATGCCCCGCCAGTGCTGCCCACTGTGCCACCCCTGCGATGTTTTGGCTGCTCCGTGCTCTTGCTCGTTGTTAGGAGCGTCATTCCTCCCCACACTTCGTTGTTGTTCGAGGGCAGTCCCCCCCCCCCCCCCAAACATAACGATAAAGATCCCCCGTATAGCCTTAACAGACTGTTGGTGCCAAGTGCTGTTCGCGAGCACATTTGAAGGCCAGAACGGCACACGAGGGGGTGGGTAGCCCGCACCACGCCCGGCCGCCTTTGTCTCCCCAGTGGCGATGTTTACACACCGTACCAGGTACTCATTTAAGGCTGAGTCGACCGAGCGGAGGCCCAGGATCGGTTCAGATAATCGTCACTGAAGTTGACCATGAGCAGGAATCGAACTCGGATCGCCGGGTTCGTAGCGCAGCGCGCTAACCGCTACACTACAGCGCCCCACACACACACACACCGACACACACACACCGACACACACACACGTGCTCAACCGTGCTCTTGGCTCATCTTGAATGTGCGATGTTGTTTGCATATTTTCATAAATGTGTCGCTGCAGTTTTGTCAATTTAGAAAATGAAAAAATCTACAATTCCTTTTGCTTAGCAAACACTTCAAAATAAGAAACACTTCTTTAAATACGTATTTCAAAAGGTATTAATTGTCAGCCTTTTGCCAGTCTACTGCTGGATAAAGACAGACCCCTCTCCCCCAGATACCAAGCTCATAATTCATCATCAATATCAGTAGCTATCATGTATTTCGTATTTGACCACACTTACGTGACCGCACTTGTTCCCGTTGGCCAGTGGCGGGTTGGTGATGGCGGAGAGCACAGACACTGGGGCACAGAAGGACAAGACAAAGACGGATGTGGTCCGGTCTGCGCTGTATGGTGAACTTATTTTGCACCATACGTAGTAAACCGCGGCTTATCGCGGTTGCGGGTGAAGGACAACAAACTAAACACAAAATGCAGTTCGAAAGAAATTAGTCTTCAATATAGTTGTTGATTTAAAAGCGCACATCTCCAGCGGCTTCCTCATATCGGAAGCAAGAGCGTTCCAGACGGCTCCTGAAGCGCTGTGCAGCCCATCAACACAGCCTCCCCCCTCCCTCGCAGCCTATAACACCTGTTTCTTTTTTACCCACAGTGGTCCCACAGCGGTCGAGCGTAAATGCAGAAGTCCACGCCTGTGCCGAACAGCGCGCGGTTTAACCGAGAGCCGAAGGGCCCAACGCCTGAAAACCTTCGCAGCAGCACTATCCAGGCTCTCAACTCCCTTGCTTAGCTTGGCTTCTACGATCCGGCCAGAGCCGGACGCATTCCGGGCAATTTGCTCAGAGGCTACAGTCAATATGCCATTCCTGAAATGAGATTACACTGGTCAACAAATAAAAAAAAATTTCTGGCCTGGACTTTTGCAGCTGTTTTAGACTAATTTCAGGGTGCTGATTCCAAATCTCAGATTTGCTCTATTACATCTAATTTTTATGCTATCGGCATACCCCATTTTCATTGATTTTACCCGAAATTAACTCTGTCACTTATGATTGCAAGTTGTTGCGAGTCAGTGACTGCTTTAGTGTTAAAATATGGTGCTGTTTTTTTAGGATAGTGTGTTTATAATATCATTTTATGTAGATATCCACATCTATTTAATATTTTTCTTCTGCAGTTTTTATTGAAAATGCAATATTTGATATCTCAAAAACCTGATGTGATAGTCAAAAACTGATGCCAGATTTGGAATCAGCACCCAAAAGTTCCCTTTCAAACCGTTGGAATACCTTATGTCAGAAAAAGTGTGTTGACCAGCGTTATATAATGTATTCCGTTGTTTATTTAGCGCGGGACGTCTGAAAGTCTACGAGGCAGACGGCGTTGCTTGGCTATATCCCATTAGCGGTTTAAATTACCGCTGAACCCATAGAAATGCGATGTAAAATATATCCGGTCATCAACCACTGACGCGCAGGCAGAGTAACCAATTACTTGTTTGGGGTCCCCTGAGCTACGGTCAGTCTTCCACCGGCTAATGTGCGATTGTGAGTTGTAACGCGAGTTATCAGAAATTCATTAAAGAAACACTGAGACGTTTATGATCGAATGTCAAATACCCGTTTTATTTTTTTAGCGATAAATGTTTATTAGGGTGTCACTGTAGTTAACGGAGGTTTCTCTTTTTTTTTTCTTTTTTGTGTGTGGATATTTCACAGATTAAGTCAGCACATTGAAACATTTTTTTTTTATGTTTTGAGTATTTAACTTGTTGTAACGCGTTTGCCTACAATCTCAGCGGATCTCAGAAGCTAAGCCGGATGGAGCCTGGACGGTCCTTGGGTAGCCAATCACAATGCCTGACAGGTGTTGTCGGCTGTAAACCTACGTAGTTGGCAGCACAGAGCATTGCAACGGTTCACTTTGTTGTCCTGTATTTCTACGCTACCACGTCTATACTTTTTGGCATTACCAACCCACACTGACTCACATTAGTATGCTTATTTACCCAGGAGAGCCCCACTTAGTCTCAGGACCCTTTTGCGGAAGAATCCCGTCAAGCTTTCGCGAGAAGGGGCCCGACGATTTGCTGATGACGCAGATCCCAATCGCGTAATTTGCGGGTAACATTTTTTGTTTGTTTTCAAATTCCCCAAAAAAAAAATTTGACCACGGCGCCGGCACACAACGGGCTTACTCTTGCCAACGACCGTGAAGCGGACGGTCACACGTCTACTGTTCGACACACGCCACCTGCAGTATTAGCCAGGGCGGCCGCTGGTTTCGAACCACGAAGCCCTGCAACAACGAGCGGCGAACGCGCCGACCTACCGCTGGGCCGCGCCGTGCCCACCCCGTGGTAACCGGCATGGCGTGGGGGAGGTGCTCATCCAGCAGCGGAGTGACCTAGGAAATGTGCACGTGTTGCGTACGGGGCAGCCCTCATCTCTGTCGGTGGACCTGAGCCAGCGTTGGGCATTCGAAGTTCCAACAGCGGAAGTTATTGTCTCCGTAGGGTTGCCCAAGGATGACAATTTGACAATTATTTATCAAGGCCCACAGGATCACGAGTGCAACCCCGACCGGGAAGTTTGACGCCAGTGTGCTAACAAGTCCAGTGTGCCAATCATTGCACCGTGGCAGCAGCCTCGACTTTACCAAAAGAACCAAGAAGATGAATCCCTGCAGTCACGAAAGCTTTAAATCGAAATTTAAAGCAGCCTCGAGCTTTGTGGGGAGCCTACAAAGTTATCCCGCCACCCCGTGGACAAACTAACAGCAGAAACGTGTGATTTCTAACTCTGGCTTCAGGACTGCCGATAGAGGCAAGTGGCAACCAACGCTCGCTTGAGCATGGAGACAGATCCTTTAATTCTAGATTTGAAGCTTTCGTGACTGCAAGGATTCATATTCTTAGGTTTTTTCGGTAAAGTCACGTGATTTTACCGAACAAACCTAAAAATACAGATCCTTTATTTATTCATTCATTCATTCTTCGCTGTGTGCGCTTTTCATTCAGGCGACGAGAGGCAACGCGCCCCCGGTTTACGGGCACGGCTTAATTCACACCCAACCGGAACCCGTCACCTCCCCCAACCTCGGTGTCTGATAGCTCCTCGATGCACGGCGATCCGAAATGGTGGAGATAATGGTCCGTTTGAAGACAAGGTCTGGGCAGGCTGTGGTTAATCTGAAATAGCTGTCTGGACGCGTCTGTCGCGAAATCTCTCGGGGTCGAACCGGCAACGGCGGAAGCACGTCTTGTTCGTCACGTCGCCACGGCAGTCGTGCAAAGTGTTTTCTGAAATCGCAAAACGTTTCATATATTTATAGATTTCTTTTTTACGTGAGATTTCAGCAGAATTTAGTTCGGCGTTAATATATATGTGTGTTAATATATTGCCGATTAGAATTTAAATAGAATGACCCAATCAACACAAAATGTGCCCTGTCTCATCAGATCTCACGAAGCTAAGCAGGTTTGCTAACTGACTTGTGCTTGTACCGGTTACCACCACCATGTGGAAATCCACAAGTGCAGCAGGCATTGTAGGCATTGCAACTCTCTCCCCCCCCCTATCTTCACCAACCCGCGCTGACAAATGTGGTGAAGTATGGTTATATTTCGCTAAAAGGCATGGAGAGGTCCTCATCCACGTCATTTGAGAAACTTTGACAATAGACAAGATTCTCCCTTGCGTGTGTGTGTAGCGCAGCGTTCAGGGCACTGCGCTACGAACCTGGCCACCCGGGTTCGATTCCCGCTCACGGCCAACACCGGTGACGATTATTTGAACCGGTCCTGGGCCTCCCCTTGGTCGACTCAGCCTCAAATGAGTACCTGGTACTGTGGTTAAAAAAAAACATCGCCACGAGGGAGACAAAGGCGTTCGGGCGTGGCGCTGGCCACCCATCACCCCTCGTGTCTAAGTTGCCTTGTGTATGTTGTTGTTTGACTTGCATCCCACTGGGATATTTGCACAGGGTTGGTGTACGGTGATTTTTCTGCAATATTTTGCTGTCTTTTCTTGGATTTTCTGTTTGCACATAGACACTTTAAGATGTTTTCTTGTTCATGTTGTTTTGTTTGTTGCGGTTGCACCCGATTCAAGAGCCGAATGGCTCACAGGGCTATACCTAATAAATGAACTTTGAACTTTGAATAATGAACTTGTGTGCCGTGCCGGCCTTCATAGGTGCTTGCTAACAGCACTTGCCCCTACATTCCGTTAAGGCTACACGGGGGAATCTTTGTCTTTGTAGTGGGAAAATGGGCATAACATACAAACATGTTTGTTGTTGCTGTTGTTACCCCTTTGGCAATTCTACAATGGAGCAGCTCCTGACTGACTTATTTACACCGAGTTTGAGACCAGTGCTTAATTTCAACTGGAACAGTCCGGAAAGTATTTCTGCAAACAAATGTTCGAGTGCCACAACCCATCGTGCCTTACTTTGTCCTCATTGGTTTTAATTGACATAAACCTGTTCATATGATTATCGGGATATCGGGTACAATATTATGGGATTATAATGGGTAAGCGCACCTTGTACTCTTGTGGTAGTGCCTTACTCCAATAATAGATACAGTAAAACCTTGGATTGCGAGTAACTTGGTCTGCGAGAGTTTTGCAAGACGAGCAATTTTTTTAAATACATTTTAATTCGATAAACGAGCGAGGTCTTGCAATACGAGTAGTACGTGTATACGCTTTGTCTGCCGAGCGCCACGTGATCACAACTGACATACGAGTGCTTTGATATACGAGTGCTTTGGATTACAAACACGTTTCCGGAACGAATTATGCTCGCAATCCAAGGTTCTACTCTAGTTAAATATATTTTATTTATTTCAGCAGGAAGAGCCCGGTGAACTTGCTCGGCTCTATTTCATGGGCGTCCTAAGTACAGATGACAACCCAACCATGGGTACATGGGTCGCGACACGAAACAGAAAGTGTCGCTACGTGCTTCAAATGTCGATAACCCCTACTCCGAGCCAATCTTGCAGCGTTCAAGTGAGAAATCCAGCACCTGGTTGTACCCCGGAGCGAGGCTTGAACAATCTCGGTAGGTGCCCCTTGGTTGTCCAACGGTTCAGGACTGATACCTGGGTCTGGAGTCCCCAGTTGTGTGGGACGCTGACACTGCTGCCACCCTGTGCCTCGGTCATAGTGACGCACCGTTGGTCTCGCTCGTGCTCAACAGCGGTCGTAAAATCCTCCTATTGTGATTTTGAGGACCCTGGCCATTGGACATTGATTGGAGAGCTGAATGGAGTTCAAAATAGCTCACAGACACCTTGTGAAAGAACCAAACGCAGAAGTTCCCTGGATTTGACCTTCCACAAAGCTCGTGGTCCCCACCCTAAACCTCATCCACTGCACAAACCATGGCCGTCGATGCGGATACCTGATGCACAAATTGAAAATGGAAAACTCTCTAGTGTGCGACCGTGGTCATCCAGAACAGATCGTACAACATCTAACAACGCAATGCCCGATCCACAGATACGAAGGGAGACATCACAGCGATACACTCCACTGCTCCTGGCACGGTTATCTGGCTTGACCACCTGAATGTGAAATTGCAGTTGTTGTTCTGCATCGACATCAGCCATATGAGAAAAGAAGAAGATTGCACATTGCGATCAGATGTTTAAAATAATTCATCATCATCTTAATGATCCATAGGCAGATAGACCGTAGGTGTCCAATGCACGTTCGTTCATTTGTTTCCACTTTTCTCTGTCTTGTGCCAAAATGCTCAAGTCGTGGCCACATTTTTCTGGCACCGTCGTCAACCCATTCTCTGTGAGGTCTTCCTCTTGATATGTAAACTCCTTTGTCAAGGCGCACTCCTCCTCCCACCCAGCTTAAAATACGCTGCCAAGCTTAGCAGTGTTCATTAAGACGCTGTCTTTCCGACAGCTCTGTTTCTTCACCAGAGGACGGCTGCTTGCATTGTGGCCGAAACGTCGTGAGAATTTTATTTGATGATGTTTTATTTTATTATTTTATTATTTTACTATTTCCCTTCTTCGTGACTTTACCGAAAGAACCGAGAATATAGGTCTTCCTCTCTTTCCTATTCTTCCATTTTTACGAACAACACACTTTACATTTTCCTGTTATTGTCCATCGTACATGTGCCGAAATATAATGAAATATATGTTAATAATGTAATATATCTAGTTGTCGATTTTTTTAAATCAAATTATTAAATATATCTAATAATGGGGGAAATGTTGCCTCCTTTAAGTATGCCCGCATGCACATGGCACACGGAGTTTCTCTTGAAGTGGCCTTTAATCAATTGCCTGCTGTTCGTTTAGGATGAATATCGGGGCTTCACGTTGAGTAAAGAATGGTGTTGACATTGCTTGATGCATTTTTGAAAATGTACGAGTTTCTCCGTCGTGTCTTCATGCAGGCTGACTTAATTCTCTGATCATTGAGACTAATTTTCTTGAACGACTGCGAGACCAAAGGGTTCTGAAATGTTTTCATTATTCATATTATTATCTATAACATAACTCCTGTCATATGCCGCCCTCTTACCTGCGTCCCCGAATATCTGCGCAGCCTGTTTTCGCCTCTGGCTCAATTTTGAAAGTAACGGAGGTGAGATTGGAGGTCAGAGCAATGATCCGACACAGCTGAGAATCGTGGGTTTGACTCCATTCAACCGCACGTGGTTAAACCGGTTCCTCAAGTGCAGGGAGATGATGGCGTCAGCCCGGTCAAGAATGAAACTAAACCTAAAACATGTTTTTTTTAATGTTATTTTACCAGGTAAGGCCCACTAAGATATTATAGTTGGTTTTCAAAAGCGACCTGGCTATCACAAATGATAGCCTAATGAAGTGGCTTAGGGGCCATCCATTTAGTACGTACGCGAAAAATATGTCAAAACTTGACCCCTCCCCCCATCCCTGTACGCATGCGTACTTTTTACACCCCCCGCCCCCCACTTGCGTACGTACGCCTGACGCACCCCCCCCCCCCCCCGAATCCTAGAAAACGGCCGATATTTAATCCACGCAGCAACGATCAAGGATTAATAATGTTAACGTGTTTAAGCAAACAGATAGTCCACCGCCGGACTATCTAACTCGTTTGAAGTCCAATGTAGACAAATTATTATCGAGGCTTCACCCCCTTCCTACCGTTTCCTATGCTACGCACATTGTCAGTAGACCCTCCATACGCAAGCGTACGCATTTGGGTACATACTAAATGGATGGCCCCTTATCACGTAGACATGTATAGCAGCCAAATACTCTGAATACATATTGATTCTGAATGTGGAGGGAACTAAATCGGAGGACTCCGGAGAACAATCCACGCGACCACGGGTAGAACATGCAAACTCCAAATATACAACAGGCCTCAGGGTCGGGATCAAACCCATGACCTCCTGTATACCAGGCGAGGTAGTTAACATCTCGCAACCGCGGCGCCCCTGTGACAACACAAGCGAACCACCACATTAAATTTGTTTCTGCGCTTCATGTGGAAAAATTCATGCCCTGAGAATTAAAATATCGGTGTAAGTGTCATGCGATGAACCTCACTCTCATAGGCGGAGTGGTAAATGCTGCCCTCGACTGTATGTGGACCGGAGAGTTACTTTAAGGCATCTCAAAGGTAGTTCTGTGATATCCACTTTCATGGGCCGTTTTTAAGCCGGAAGGGTTGCACTGCTCTGTGAAATATGAGGGAGGATGCTTCGCCATTGTGATATAACGCTGTAAGCACGATAGGGATGCCATTTGGGGAAAATCACAAAATTATTCATCCATTTTGGATTCCGGTTAGGCCACGTTGTAGTTTTATGCCACAATTATTGTCATTGGTATAAAACTGTGAATTGGGTTAAGCTAAAAACAAATAAGAATTTTATATTGACTCGGAAAACCTACGTTTTATGTTGACAACATATTTATGATAAAGGGACTATAGAAAACAAGACTGGAGTTAGCCTTGATGTTCGAGGACTCTGTCAGAGCTGGGCCATTAAGTGCCATTTGAAATCTGGCCAAATAAATTCGTCCACGACTCCATTATGTTGAAATGTTTGGAAGCATTAACTTAAAAAAAAAATACCCACATGGGCTTTGCTGAAGTCATCCAGCAGTATAAAGTGTGGTCATAATAATCATAATGTCTTTTATAAATAGAGTTGAGAATGTTGGTGCTGTCTCATCGTGGCCCTGAGGCTGGAGTGAAAAGATGCATTCATCTGTGGAAGCTTATTCAGTTGTCATTCATGCTCTAGTTTCAGAATCTGTATATAACTATTAATCTGGGCCAGAAAAACTTATGTAATAAACGTGTGTGTGCGTGCGTGCGTGTGTTTACTGTCGGGGAGCGGTGGTGTAGCGGTTAGTACGCTGCGCTACGAACCTGACGACCCAGGATCGATTCCCGCTCACGGACAACACCAGTGACGAATATCTGAACCGGTCCTGGGCCTCCCTTGGTTCGACTCAGCCTCAAATGAGTACCTGGTGCGATGTGTAAATATCGCCACTCGGGAGACAAAGGCGGTCGGGCGTGGTGTTGGCCACCCACCCTCTCGTGTACCGTGCCGGCCTTCAAAGGTGCTCGCTAACAGCACTTGCCCCAACAGTCTGCTACGGCTACACGGGGTGGTCTCTGTCTTTGCTTCCAAGTGCATTTGTGCAACTGACCAATTTGCAATTACATAGCATCTCAATCTCATTTAACCCACAATATCCCGGATCTGTCCCATGGCCTCCTGCCAGCAAGCCTTCCAGATCGTGAGGTGGCCTCATAGCGCACCTAGCCGAGTGCATGCGCTGTGACGACATCACCGTCACTTAGTGAAGAATAGTGGCTTTTGTTGTTGTATGTGTGTGTATGTACTGTGCGAAGATCAGTGGCGGAGTGGTTAGCACACTATGCTGCAATTCCTGACTCAGAAGTACATGGACTCTGGCACGGGCTACGTTATCGCCAAAGGGCAGACCAGCAAGGTGAGGCTCTCACCCAGTTATGGATTGTGTGATGGCATGGAATCGACGTGTTGATAGGCATCTGTGAAGGACATGAGTACCTCCGAAATATTGGCACGTGTCGTGACGTGTACTGCAAGATGCGGCGACGTCCGTCCGCATCGCACGCTTTCAGATTCACTTCTGCGGTCGTCTGGAAAGCTCTTCTTTCCGATGTCAGGAAGCCACTGCGACTGTGCACTTTTAAATCATCATCTAGATTGAAAAGTAATTTCTTTAGAACTGCTTTATGTGTTTAGTTTAGCACGGTAGGCTATGTACGGTGCGAAAGAAGTTCAACATGCATACATATCGGAAGAGTGGAAATAATGCATGTAAAATGAAGTGGTGATTCATTGCCGTCGTTGTTGTTATTAACAATGACAAAGCGAGGCTTTTACTGCCCCAGGATGGCTGACGTTTCCCAGCAAAGCAGGTGACCTCAATACGAGACAGAGCTTGGGAAACCCAGGACAGGTTGCCGTCCTCGAGTGACCTCTCGTCGACATGCCCACAGATCGCCGCGGGCGATACACAATTTAGCCACACTGACACTGACTACATTTGCCTGTCAACGGCTGGAAATCGCCAGACATGATGTTAACTACCTCGCCTGGTATGCAGGAGGTCGTGGGTTAGATCCTGACCCTGACGCCTCCTGTATATTTAGAGTTTGCATGGTGGTGAGATGTTAACTACCTCGCCTGGTAGGCTGGTATACAGGAAATCGTGGGTTAGATGCAGACCCTGACGCCTGCTGTATATTTGGAGTTTGCATGGTGGTGAGATGTTAACTACCTCGCCTGGTATACAGGAGATCGTGGGTTAGATGCAGACCCTGACGCCTGCTGTACATTTGGAGTTTGCATGGTGGTGAGATGTTAACTACCTCGCCTGGTATACAGGAGACCGTGGGTTAGATGCAGACCCTGACGCCTGCTGTATATTTGGAGTTTGCATGGTGGTGAGATGTTAACTACCTCGCCTGGTATACAGGAGATCGTGGGTTAGATGCAGACCCTGACGCCTGCTGTATATTTGGAGTTTGCACGGAAGTGAGATGTTAACTACTTCGCCTGGTATGCAGGAGGTCGTGGGTTAGATCCTGACCCTGACGCCTCCTGTATATTTGGAGTTTGCATGGTGGTGAGATGTTAACTACCTCGCCTGGTATACAGGAGGTCGTGGGTTAGATGCGGACCCTGACGCCTGATGTATGTTTGGAGTTTGCATGGTGGTGAGATGTTAACTACCTCGCCTGGTATACATGCGGTCGTGAGTTAGATCCTAACCCTGACGTCTGTTGTATATTTGGAGTTTGCATGGTGGTGAGATGTTAACTACCTCGCCTGGTATACAGGAGATCGTGGGTTAGATCCTGACCCTGACGCCTGCTGTATATTTGGAGTTTGCATGGTGGTGAGATGTTAACTACCTCGCCTGGTATGCAGGAGGTCGTGAGTTATATGCGGACCCTGACGCCTGCTGTATATTTGGAGTTTGCACGTTTTCTCAGTGGCCGCATAGATTTTTTCTCCGGATCTTCCGTTTCTCCCCCTCCACATTTAGAACCAACGTCACGGCGTTTAGGGTATTTGGCTGCTATAAATTTCCACGTGATGATGATAAGCCGCTTTGTTGAGCCAAGTGGTCAGGTCGCTTCTGGAAATGGAGCTACACGGCTCAGTGGGCCTCAGCTGGTAAAATGAAAAATAGTTTTTAGTACATTTTGGCGGGAAAAATCGCCACAAAGCAATGGAGTTGTTTGAGGTAAACATTTTTTTTTATTTTGCACTGGGAGTTACATCACTGCGGTAAGAGGGTGAGTAATCGATGATAGGGAAGCAATTATTCACTAACAGGGTGGGGAAGGATGTTGCCCTTGAGGAGCAAATGGGGACGCCCAGGGGAGAGGCCTCCAAATGAGCTCTCGTGAGGAAACGAGCAGACAAGCCGTGGGTAGCCGTTGAGTCTCCACGATTGTGATTTTTTTGTTGCGAAAGGGCGGCTGAGAGGTGATTAATACGCAGGCGTGTGGAGTTGTCGAGCCTCAGTGGGTTAATTTAGTGCAGAAATGGTGGCGTCAGGTGATCGAAAGGTTTAGGCGGTTATTGACCAGGGCGGTCCAGACCCACCCACGACATTTTTTTCCCTATGTATATTCATTTCTGTTTAAAATAAACCCTACTAAGGGGCCGTCCATAAATGACGTCACGCACTTAGGGGGGGGGGGGTCAGACATTTGTGACGATGTGTGACGAAGGGGGGGGGGGGTGAGAAATGTGACGTCACATCAAAATGCGCAACTTTAAATAAATATAGACAACACGTTCTACTTAATTAAATAGACTTTTTAATACATGTTTTCTCGTACAACATCAGAGTGCAGCGCCACATTAAATACGCACTACAATTGACAATAGTTTGAAGCGATTTGAAGCATGTTTTATTTGGGGGGGGGGTAGGCAGAGCTTTGTGACGTCATATTTGAGGGGGGGTCTGACTTTTTGTGACGCCGTGTGACGAAGGGGGGGGGGGGGTCAAAAATCGTCCAAATTCGCGTGACGTCATTTATGGACGGCCCCTAATAAAATATCAAAGTTGAATAGAATTAAATGGGGGTCACAAGACATCTCGACGACCCCGTACACGTGAACGTTTAACTTATTTCGCACCGGACGTAGCCAACCTAATCGGAGGTGCGTGGGTGAAGGACAATACCGAGCTGAGCACATTGCCAAGCCTGCGTCGGTGTGTGGCTCACTCGTGTACCTGCCGATGCCCTGCAGGTTAAGCGAAAGTTGTTGACTGCAAGATGGATGGTGGGTGGCTTTTCATCAACGCTTCGTTAGGCAGAACCAGGCCACCGAGCAGCCCACGCAGACAGCTGGTTGTAATTTCTGTACCGTGGGAGGGGGTTGAACGGTGTATGGTGGCGGGTGCTGAATGAAAGTGGCCGAGTAGAAAATAGTGCATGCAAAAGGATACCGTGCATGCTACCGAGGGCAAAATGTTTTAAACACATTCCTGCGGAGGGAGCTGGTAGGAACGTTGGGTTGCTCGGTCAATGGCCAGGGTCAACAGTGGCATGGTGTATTCCGCAAATATGGCCGACTGTGAGGGTGGGCACAAGCCGGCGTGAGTAGGTTAAACGTTGAGTTTTATTATGGCACCACGGGGTGACCAGCAACTCCCCACCTAGCCCCATAATTAGGTGTGTTGCAATCGAAACGTCGTGAGAATTTTATAGTTGTATTTTTCTTATTTTATTATTTCCCTTCTACGTGACTTTACCGAAAGAACCAAAAATATGAATCCCTGCAGTCACGAAAGGTTTAAATCGAAATTTTGTTCTCCTCTTGAAAATATTACTGGGGGTCTCACAATACCTGTAGTCCCGGGGCCTACAAAATCTTAATCCGGCCCTGGTTGTAAGCAGTTATTGTAACACTAAGCGGTGGCTCTGTGCAAAGATTCACTGAGTGACAGAGATACGGAGACATGGACTTGGATGGAGACTGATGCAGAACATTCTCGGAGAATCTAACAATAAAAATAACTTATAAGAGCGCACCTCGGAGTGCTTTACACGTGAGAAGCGACTTGCAGCTCATCTCAGACATCAGAAGGGTGCCCCTGGTGGCAGCTGTCCCTGTGTGGCACCTGGCCTGCAAGTCAAGTGGGCATTCGTCTGACGGTAGGGGCGACGACTGCTGTTGTTACTGTGTGTGTATTGATCAGTCAACCCGTGGCACCTGGGTCTGTCCCGCGACCTCCTGCCAGCGGGAGTTCGCCGCTTCACGTGGCCTTAACGTTCACATGGCCTGGCTCGCGCGCCGTGGTGACGTCACCGCCACTTAGTGTGGAACAACGGTTGTTGTTGTTGTAATCCTAATTGAGAAATGTACCGGTTGGCCTATTCGTCCAGAAATGAATTCAGTGGATCTTTAACGTCTCTCGTGAAGCGGACGGCGCGTCCATTCACCGTTAATGCCAACCCGCAGTAATAACCGGGGCGTTCTGCCGGATTCGAACCTTGGAACTTCTGCAACAAGTGTCGAGAGCACGGCACCGCTGGGCCATGTCACAGGGCTAAACGATGGAAGGGAAGTACCAGAAACCTCTACACATGTCGCACATTCTTAAAGGTGACAGCACTAATTATACGTTGATCTGGAGAAGCAGAGGCTTTTTATGTTTTATTACCCCCCTTGCTCTCACAAGTAGATGTCCAATTACTATAATGAATGTTGTTCAGGCCATGTGGAATCATACATATATGCAGAAGCTCCCATACTTAACATTTTTACAAGTGGACCCTTAAAATGTCTCTCGTTCAGTAAGCACCCCCCCCCCCCAAATAAAAACACATTAAAGCACAACTGTGGCAAATGTTACACACGGTCCGGGGTTGAGTTACGGGCTTTCAAATGAGTGCGAGAGAAAGATGCTGAAATGTCAAGTTGTAAGAATTCACACTGCGCCGTTGGGGGGAAATGGGATCGTAAATTTACTCCGCTCGCGGTTTAGCAAAAAAAAAATTAGCGGACATTAATTTGAAGCCCCGGGGACTTTACCGAAATGTTCTCCCTCTCCCCCAGTGAATTTGACACTTTTTTGGCCACAATTCAACGTCGGTTGGAGCCACGATTATTAACTAAACGATGTCCATGTTTAAAGGGATTCATTATATATTTTGTCCATTATTAAATTTCTGCTTTATGAAAATAAATGAGATTTATACCACGTAACTTTATATATGTGTGTGTGTGTGATGTATTGTAACTGTTTTTTTGTATCTCTTCGTCTCTTAATTGTGCTTATTTAGTGGTTCATGTTCAACATACAGCCATGCTGTTCCATACTTGGTCTTTTAAAACTAATGTAATATGTACTCTTTGGTGGCTCCACCTGATGAAGATTTCTTGTGTTGCGATCGAAACGTCGTGATTTGTTTTATTTTATTTTATTTCTACCTACGTGACTTTACCGAAAGAACCAAAGAGTATGGATTCCTGCAGTCACAAAAGCTTCAAATCAAGATTAATGTAATATGATTTGTTGACAATTTCAATGATAATTTTCTTCAAGCTAGTGTAGAGGAGTAAAATGGGGACGTGACGTCGTGTGTGCCGTCCAGTGCGGTGACGTCACGGAACGTGACGTCATGCGCGCTGGGCGGCTCGATGACGTCACGTCTCCTAGAGTATTTAAGGTAGAGTATGAAGGGTGAAGAGGGAACCAGGGGTAGAGAGAGGGATCGAATAGTGAGTCTAGGGAGAAGCCGGTGGTAGCCGTAGAGGTGCTTCTTTCTCTGGTCGGTGGAGTCGGCAAAGTCCACGATCCGACACGAGAGAGAGAGACCGGAGCTAGCCGGGCAGGGACCAGGACTCAGTGTAGGACCCCTAGCCCCTGGGAGTTGTGTACCCTGTGTGTTATTGATATTCTTTAATAAGCCCTTGGCGAAAGCCCATAACTTACCTCTGTCTCCGAGTGCGTCCGTGGGAGCTCCTCTACACTAGCATGCATGTGGTTGATATTAACTCAGAAACAACAGCACTGGACTGGAGGACAAATGTCCATTGTGAAGTAAACCAGGCTTACATTTGTATTTAAAGCTTTCGTGACTGCATGGATTCATATTCTTGGTTCTTTCGGTAAAGTCACGTAGAAGGGAAACAATAAAATAATAAAAAATTCAAATAATAAACAATAAAATTATCACGACGTTTTGACTGCAACATAAGCAATCATCATCAGGTGTGAAAAACACAGCAACAAAATTGGAAAAAAGTGGCGATTTTTTCTTAACGTCAGCACCACGGACAGCGATTTGACAGTTGTTCAGATGGACGAGTCCATCTATGTTGGGAAAAGAGGAGGGGGGAGAGGAAGAGAATGGAATGCGGTCTGAAAGTCACCGTAAGCGTGAACACAATCAATTAAGACCCGACATGGTTTATCAAATACTTCCAATGATTGCTAAGCCAGAATCCATCTTCTCGGTTGAGATTGTCTCTGTGTTTGTATATGTGGATATCCTCATGAACGAATCTCTCATGGTAGCCAGATGGCTTGCAGAGAACCTCTGTCTTTGAGAAGTCAATATCATGTGAGCCCACTGAATTGTAACAGTGATCTGCCACGGCCTAGGTGTTGGTCCTACCATGTTTTAGGTCCGCTTTGTGTTCACGGATACGGTCCGATACATGTCGTTTGGTTTCTCCAATGTAACTACTACCACAGAGGCAACTCAGTTTGTAAACTGTATGTCCGGAATCACATCTTTTACAGATGGAACCAGATCACGAATTTTATGTAATTTGTTGAATCGGACTTGGATCTTGCGTTTATTCAAGATTTTGGAGATCTTTATTGTGACCCCCCAATGTAGGGTAAGGTGATGGTTTTGAATCGCTCCTCAAGAGGGTCCTTCTTCATGGTTGGAGTGATTGCTTTGCGGATTGTGTAGTCGGAGTAACCATTAGCCTTAAGAGCTTGGTGTACGTGCTTGAGTTCACTGGCAATGTGTTCCTGGTCAGAGATGCATTGGGCTCTATGGTGCAGAGTCTTGATGAGGGAATTCTTCTGGGATGGATGGTGGTGGGAATCCGGTTCAGGTAAGCATCCGTATGGGTAGCTTTCCTGTAGACAGAGTGGCTCATTGAACCATCCAAAATCGCTGTCTGTGGTACTAACGTTAAGAAAAACCGCCACTTTTTTCTAATTTTCTTGCCGTGTTTTTCACACCTGATGATGATTGCTTGTGTTGCAGTCGTAACGTCGTGATAATTTTATTGTTTTATGTTTTTATTATTTTATTATTTTATTGTTTCCCTTCTACGTGACTTTACCGAAAGAACCAAGTATATAAACCAGGCTCATTTATGCATAGTCGGTTCAGCCTTATTGATTATTAATTGATTATGACTGACGATGATGATGACGGTGACTGATGATGATGGAGCCTTGCTTGGATTTGAACTTAAGCTCGCAAGCCTTTGAAGTCGGCTTTTGCACCAGCTGACGTGCACTGAGTGATCCAAACATACATGGGTACCCATGCGAATAATATAAGTGAGGAAATTATAGATTAAAGCAATATTGGATCTCACAGCCTCCACACGTCTCCCACCGGTCTTAAGTCACTCAATTTTGGTGCTCTCTTCCATAAGGTATGACGCCATCGCGTTTACAATATTCAATCATCTGTTGAAAGAGATGCAAGTGAGTCAATTAGCAATCGGTGAGGTATCTATAAGTGGATCAGACTTTATTAAGAAGGTTCCACGTGAAATCAATGGTGTTCGTTTCACGTATCGAGATATATTTAACACACTTTCATCATAATTAGGTTTTTTTATACTTGTCAAAAAAGGGTCAAGTACTCAATAAGCATTAGGAGATGCTCTTCTCTGCTTCAATCCTCATTGACCAGTGATGGGAATTCCAGATTCCTGTGGCAGAGACCAATTTATCCAACAGAAAATAACTGTTGACTTCTTCAAAAAGCAGCATGAATTCGCCCACTTTCGCCCCCCAAATATTATCTGAACATGCAACCTTTTCAACTCGTCATTAATTTGCTCTGTTGCGGGGCCAGCCAACCATTCATATTGTGTAGATTTTCTTTTCGGGTTGACGTTCATTGCTCTTTGTCATTTTGCCCCAATTGTATCCCGACTGTGCCATCGGCATCACGTCGCGAGACGAACAATCCATTCGGAGATCTCGCAGAGCAGTGGTCCCTCGGTTAACGGTGACATCGGTTAACGGTTTGTCGGTTAACGATTAGTTTCCACTAACCGTTCTAATGTTGATGAACGGTCTGTTTACCTTATGCACGCGTGCGCCAATTTTGGCCAATCTGAGCGCTCGTCAGTGGCACTGAGCCATGCCTTCAGCCAATCAGCGACACCCATTTTTGAGCATTTGGTTACATTGTGTTTTCTGTTTTTGACAGAAATGCAAATTCCTATATTCGATGAGGAGTTTTTTTTATGTTCACAGGAGTTTTCGTGGAAGGGATTTAAAACGTTAATCGAGGGTCAACTGTGCAACCCTTCGCGTTAGATAATGGCCCACGGAAGTAGATATCCCAGGGCTTCCACTGACCTTCATTCAAGCGACCTCTGTTGAGCACACAGTAGAGGGCAGCAATTTCCCACCCACTCGGCGCATGGCACGAAAAATGTTCATCGCGTGACGGTCAACTGATAAATCTATTCATGAAGCTGGAATGTAGCCAAAAGAAGTACACGCCCACATTTAACGTGATTTTTCTTGGTTACTCAGGTCATCAACTCAAGACACTGGATTTGCATGTGTCACGCAAACCAATCACATACAATGGATATGAATCGGAAGAAAAAAGTGTTCTTGTTATGCACGCGGTTAGAAGAATGTGTCAGCGTCATGTAAGGTCACCTTACCTGAACGAATAAATACATATATAGTTGCTGGGAAGCAGGGAATGGGATTGGCTGGGAGGGTCAATTGCGGGTAGAGGTGCGAAATGAGGGAGCGGATGGTTTGTGCTGTAGAAGGAATAGAGAAGGTGTTTGGTGGTGGAGAAGACAAGCAGATGCAGAGAGAAAGAGACAATATTCTGGAAAGTTCTGAAATGAACGGGGGGTGAGGGGATATAAGGGGGGTGCTTAGAGAAGTGGTGTTTTGGCAGTGAAGCTTCTCAAAAGTTTGTGTGTTGTGATACCGATGCAATCCAGATCGTTTACGAGGACGACTCGTCTGCACTGCCCTTCCTGTGCACCATGGCTGGTGCAGTCATTGGTGAAACGGGCTGAGAACATCAACTCGCGGACGGTTGAAAGGTGGATTGGAACCCAGACTTTCGGTGGTACCGGATCAGCTCCTCCCACTGACCTCACCCAGCCACCAGTTTTTTTAATTCGAACTATGAAAACGATCTCGGTAGCCGACGCAACAATTGGCCCTGGAGAAGCCTTAGCATGAACAATCGATTAAAAAAAACATATAAACGAGAGACCACATTGATAATTGTTTTTTTACCCTTCTATCTGGCAACAAAACTGACACCTTTTTTACAAGGAGTCATGTTTGCATAGACAACAATACCTGCAGCCATAATGCAAACAAAAAACATAACTCTGATTTAAAAAAAAGGTGTCAGTTTTGTTGCCAGATAGAAGGGTAAAAAAACAATTATCATATTTTTTATTGGCAAATGAGGTTCCAATGGTGTAAATGCTTACCCCGAGCTCTCATACTTTGATGGTGCATTGCCTTTGAGTTGTGCGCCTTTTGGCATCATCTGGTCCAACCCATGTGAGACTAGGCTCTAAGGAAAGCTGTCTCGGGTGTGGACCAATCAACTTCAAGGACAGTGCATATATTATCAGAGTTATGTTTTTTGTTTGCATTATGGCTGCAGGTATTGTGGTCTATGCAAACATGACTCCTTGTAAAAAGGTGTCCGTTTTGTTGCCAGATAGAAGGGTAAAAAAACAATTATCATATTTTTTACTGGCAAATGAGGTTCCAATGGTGAGAGACCACATTGTTATTCATCATCGTCATCATCATTGTCGTCATTATTGATCGCCACTGTTATGTTTTATGTGAATGAGGGTCAATCTGCCGTTTGGGTTACACAGCCACAGTGACGAATGCCACCCGTGTAATGACGAGGGGAGGCCCTGTGCGTGCGACTGCGCGTGGGTAAGAAAGACGGGGATGATTGGCCACGTGACAATTATCAATTAATTATCAAGCGGTCGTTACTTTCACCAAGTTGGGACTATCATGTCTATCGCCGCATTCTCCTTCATAATTAGCAGCAGCAGCCGTTAATTAAGGTATCTTGCTCTGGTGATAAAAGTTAAATCAAGTGCGCGTTCTGCGGAGAGATTTGGCACGCAGGCTCCATGCGCTTATCGTGTCTGCGGCGAGTGCCGAAAGTTGGTCGGTGTAGCGTCTCACTCGCTCAGGGGATGTTAACTACCTCGCCTGGTAAGCAGGAGGTCGTGGGTTCGATCCCGCCATGTGACGCCTGCTGCACATTTGGAGTTTGCCTCTCTCTCTCATCATCATCACTGTGGCTAAGGGATGTTAACTACCTCGCCTGGTATGAAGGAGGTCGTGGGTTCGATCCTGACCATGTGACGCCTGCTGCACATTTGGAGTTTGCCTCTCTCTCTCATCATCATCACTGTGGCTAAGGGATGTTAACTACCTCGCCTGGTATGGAGGAGGTCGTGGGTTCGATCCCGCCTTGTGACGCCTGCTGCACACTTGGAGTTTGCCTCTCTCTCTCATCATCATCACTGTGGCTAAGGGATGTTAACTACCTCTCCTGGTATGGAGGAGGTCGTGGGTTCGATCCCGCCATGTGACGCCTGCTGCACACTTGGAGTTTGCGTCTCTCTCTCTCTCTCATCATCATCATCACGGTGGCTAGGAGGTGTTAACTATCTCGCCTGGTATGCAGGAGGTCGTGGGTTCGATCCCGCCATGTGACGCCTGCTGCACACTTGGAGTTTGCGTCTCTCTCTCTCATCATCATCACGGTGGCTAGGAGGTGTTAACTACCTCGTCTGATATGCAGGAGGTCGTGGGTTCTATCCCGACCGTGACGCCTGCTGTATATTTGGAGTTTGTGGTGTCTCTCTCCACGTGGTCGCGTGGATTTTTCTCTGGGTGCTCCTGCGTTTTCCCTCCACATTTAGAATAAACATCAGGCGTTTAGAGAGTTGTGCTGCAGCTATAAATGTCAACGTGATCATAAGCCACTTCGTTGAGCGATCATTTGTGAGGGCCAGGTTGCTTCTGAAAAGGAGCTACAAAGTCTCATTTGGCCTTACCTGGCAACATTAAAACAATAGTTAAGTTTAGTCAGTGGAGGAACTTCTGCATTTCAAAGGCAACCACGATTGATTTCACACACAGGGTCATTACCCTTTGTATAGTCCTTGGGGGCATGGATAGACTGAGTCAGCCCCCCCCCCCCCCACAAGGATTTCCATTTTAAATTTTACAATTTTTATATTGGCACTGCCAAATGTACTACTCGGCTGAATATTCTTGCGTGCATCTGCATACCATACACATTGTGTGTGAACTCGGGGGAATCTCACTGCGTGATAGGTCGTTTTTAATCTTTCACGGGGGGTGGGTGAGGGGGGTCTTGCATTGCGTTAACGCCCAACCTATGCCCTGGCGTTAACGGTCAGCGTGCTGGACTTAAAAATCCACGGATTGTCGGTTCGATTCAATTTTCCGGGTGCAGCGGCGTGAAGCAAGTTTCTCCATTCCTGTTGCGCTGCAATCCAGCCGAGGCGGATGATCGCCAAACGATCCGCCGACTTCAAATTCATATTGCTGGGCTTGCATCCCCTCCCCCCTCCGCCACGCTCGCCGTGACCCTAATCGCATCTGAACAACTCCATCTCCTCCAAGCTCATCCCCTCGGAGCGAGTCCACACTCACGGCTGCCCGCTCCGTCGCCAGCGATTCCTCCTTTGGCTGACATCCCCCGCGGCAATGTAACTCCTTCCGCCACAAGTTTTTTTCTTCTCTTCCCAGACGCACTCCGTACAAAGTTTCAGAACCGTGTGGTTATGCGCACGTCTCTTCGCGTTAGGCCAAGTGCGCGTCTTTCCCCGTTGCCTCTCCGCGTGACCGCGTGGCTTTTGTGCCAAATTTCTACGTCAACAGCCCGCGACTCGGTCCCGCTTGTCACGACTGGCCGTGTTGTTTTTTTGATGAAGGTCTTTCTCCCGAGGCGTGATGGCATTTTATGCTCCCGCTACCGCTGCTAAAGGGTACGTTCATTTGCAAGCGCCCTCCGTTTATCGCTTTTAGTTCGCCGCTTGTTTTTTTTGTCGAACTGGCTGCTTGCAGACATTATTCTAATCACGACTTCTGTCCGTACTTGATCTGGCCCGGTGGATCTTGTGTGCGAGAACTTTGACACCATTATTGTGTTTAACGTGCGAGTTCAAATCCCAGTCGGTAAACTTATGATGACGTTCCACGAACAACTTTGTGAGAAATCAAAATGTGCCCGTCCTGTGGATGGACTGCCCCTATTAGAGGAATGTGGAATTTACACCACTGGATTATGGCCACCAAAAGAGATAAGTGCCTCCCCCGCCCCCCTTTGCTCATATTGCCAAGGAGAGATTTTGAGTTTGTTTTACTTACATTTAGTTTTGTTCGGAAATAAAGCATGTCACGATAAAGCCCAATACTCTTTGGTTCTTTTGGTAAAATCACGTTGGTAGTTCTACTGCTGGATTATTTTTCTGCCTGACGACGATCGCTTGTGTTGCGATCGAAACGTCGTGATATATTTTTTATTATTATTTTATTTTATTTTTCTACCTTTGTGACTTTACCGAAAGAACCAAAGATTATGGATTCCTGCAGTCACGAAAGCTTCAAATCAAGATAGAGCACAATATCATATCATAATCTTTGGTTTTTTCGGTAAAGTCACGTAGGTATAAAATAAAATAAATTAAATCACGACGTTTCGGGCGCAACACAAGTGCCCGTTATCAGGTGGAAGCACCCACAGCAATAAACAATTTCCCACTTTAGCAAAAAAACTTCAAATCTAGAATATCGTATCAGACTGAACGGGGAAAGAGGGTCGACTTTAAGTCCTTTTAATATTCTTCCACCGCTGTTTTCTGATACAATATATCCCATTCACCGTGATAGAATGAACATTATGTGTGTACGTACGTTGCACTTCTTTTGCACCGTACGTAGCCAACCGTGCTAATCGTAGGTGCGTGGGGAAAGGCAACAAACTAGACACAAAAATCAGCTCTAAAGATGTGACTTTCCAATAGTCTAGATAAAAATAATAATACTTATTTTCTTTATTTCAGGCACGTTTCAGTTGTATTCCTCCCTCTCCTTGTCATGCCCTCCCTGTTACTTAAAAAAATAAACACCCTTAACCCCTTTCCGTGGGGCCTCGTCTGGTTTGTGGCAGTGGGGTCCGTCGCCGTCTTTCTATCCCCTCCTTTTCCACAACCGATTTAGTTTATGGGAATGCGCCGCTGCGCAAGATTTTCCAAATGGATTCTTCACCTCACTGCGTGAGAACCGCCGGAGGGCTTTTCTCACTTGATACAGCTATCGTGCTTTGACGGTTCCACCTGAAGACTGAAGCTTGTGTTGCCTCCGAAACGTCGTGATTTTTTTATTTTTTTTATTTTACTTTTATTAATCTTAATTTTTTACCTACGTGACTTTACCGAAAAAAACCTAAGAATATGGCTTTTGGGGGATTGGTGGTGCCGGCTCACGGCCTCGCGGCTGCCTTCTCTGAGTGTCGGTGGCTCCTCTGGGCGTCTCCGAGCCGACGCCGTGCTTTGATTTTTTTTTTGCTTTACAATTAGAAATTGTGATAATTGTGATCGTTGTTGCAATGCCGATAGCACAATTGGATCAAAGCAAAGTGGGAGGGGTGGAACAAGAGGAGGTGGGTGTGTGGGGGAAATGACATCTGTCTCTAAAAATAAATCTCGTGCGTGCGTATCGTTTCCCTTTGGCCAGAAAGTCTTGCGTCTAATAAGTGTTACACAATCCCCCCAAATCAATGCCGCAATTGATCTTCATACTCGTGCTTTCAGGGCACACTAATCAAATTACAGTGCATTTCACTGTTGGGGATTAACCTCATTTTTGTCTTTTAAAGTGAAAGGGTTTTAAATGCCACTAATCCTGTTGTAATAGACGCGGTTTTAAGGAGTTTAAAATGAATTCAATTGATTACAAAGTCTCTGGTATAATTGTCAACATTCAAAGTGATTTCCTGCAAAAAAGAGCCGTTGGCGCAGTTCTCATCCACTCTTTACAGCCCTCCAAGCCAATGGTGGAAATTCCACATTCCCATGGTGGGGGTGAGAGACTGTCCGGTAAGAAACCACCTTCGACTTCTCCATGAAGTGGTAAGAGTTTATCGACCCCAGAGAGATGAATGGCTGAATCAACCACATTGAACTTGCAACATTTAAATTGCGAGCCACTCACCGCTGTCACTGAGACACCTCGCCGGATCTCACAATGGGCGCTGCGGTGGTGAGATGTTAACTCCCTCGCCTGGTATACAGGAGGTCGTGGGTTCGAACCCGACCTTGACACCTGCTGTATATTTGGAGTTTGCATGGTGTAGAGATGTTAACTCCCTCGCCTGGTATACAGGAGGTCGTGGGTTCGAACCCGACCCTGACACCTGCTGTATATTTGGAGTTTGCATGGTGGTGAGATGTTAACTCCCTCGCCTGATATACAGGATGGTCGTGGGTTCGAACCCGACCCTGACACCTGCTGTATATTTGGAGTTTGCGTGTTTTCTCGCCTTGGTCGTGTGGATTTTTCTTCGGGTCCTCTGTTTTTTTTCCTCCACGTACGTTCAAGTATTTGGCTTGCGATGAATTTCCACATGATGATAAGCCACTTCGTTGAGCGATCATTTGTGGCCAGGTCGCTTCTGAAAATAGCTATACAGCTTAAGTGGGCCTTACCCGGTAAAATGAATAGACAAATGCCTTGCTTATAGTTTCGTTTAAGTGGTGCAATTTACGCCCCAAAGTAAGTTACAAGAATCAGGCCGTGCGGCACCGTGGTTTAGAGTTAAGCATGCAACGATGTATTGGTTCATCTTTTGACATCGATTTTTTATCTCATTTATAAATTGATCACCTTGCACGTTTAAGAATAGGTTACTTACACTGTGTGCATATTGTATACAAAATGTTCTAGTCCTGACCACGGCCAGAAATAATCCTTTTGAGCCATTTGCCACATTTGGGTCTCGAGCCGATGGCTGAAAGTGGCTTCATAATAAAGCGGCTTCAATCTGGATTTGAAGCTTTCGTCACTGCCGGAATCCATACTCTTTGGTTCTTTCGGTAAAGTCACGTAGGTATACGATAAAAAATAAAGAAATCACGACGTTTCGAGTGCAACACAAGTGTCCGTCATCAGGTGAGAAAGCATGATCTGCTGCTGAGGCAGACTGTTTTAAAACGTTTGAAGTGGGTGTAGTCCATTAACATCACTAGCCCCGGCCACTTCTTTATGACCCTTGGGCTCCACCCACTTCAAACCTTTTAAAACAGTCTGGCTCAGCAGCAGACCATGCTTTCTCACCTGATGACGGACGCTTGTGTTGCACTCGAAACGTCCCGATTTATTACATTTTTATTTTACACCTACGTGACTTTACCGAAAAAAACAAAGAGTATAAAGCGGCTTGTTGATACCATCGAGGGTGGCCAATGCTAACAACGATTGTCTTCAACTCTTTCATCTCTTGGTTACAGCATGCTCGTCGCGGTGGCTCTATATTAATAGGGGGAAAAAAAATGATGAACACTACCGTCGTGTGTTTTGGGCGGAAAATAAACTCACGCGCAATTACACATCTTTGGACTATGGAAAGAAATAAAATGTCTAATAAACAGACGTTAGCTACGCTAATCTTTCTACCCATGGTGGATACTGGTCACATTTGACCCAATTCCATTGACTCATGGGCTAAGTGGTAAATATATGAACTTGTCCTGCGCGTCCCCGAGGTCAATTCAACTTCACATGATTACCTCGTAGTCGTGAATAAACGTCAGCGCTGGGGAGACAAAGTTTCCCTTGCGCGTTGCTGGAGACGACAGTCTATGAATGTTATAATGGGGAATAATAGATGAATAATTGGCCTCAAATGCAATCAAAATCGTGCGCTCGCCACGTGCTGTTGCAGCGAGAAAACGTCCAAGTCATGGAAGTTTACCAAACCCCGCACGTTTTGTGTCGGACAGCTCAAAAAGTCAACACCGGAACGGCTGCTAAAAGCGCCCTTTAAAAGGTAGCATTCATACCGCAGGTAAACAAACACCCCAGACGTTGTTTTATCAGGATGTGTTTTTTTAAAGCACACGAGCCATAATGAAAGTATACGTTCAATTTGAACAAATTTTACAATTTGGTTTTTGTTGTTGATAATTGCATTCGTGCACAATAAAACAAAACTTTGCCTAGCCATTAATGTAATTAGACAGTACCCAGTTATTTTTTTTAATAAGTAACCACATTAGGCAGACGTTCAATATCACGATGCATCAATCTGCTACGTATGCCTCAAGGACCATATGGTGTAGAATGTGGCCAAACCAGCATGCCACGGTGGGTGGCGTGGCTAGCACCATGCTCTGCCACGTTTGCCTCCGCAGACGGTGTGTTAATTCCCGATCAAAAATAGACTCGCTCGAGGCTGAGTCACCCTAGCGGAGGCCGAAGTAGACAAATGCGCGGCCCTGCAATTGCTTTCTGACAACACTGGCGGAGGAAGGGGGCCCTCCTCCGAGTGATGTCTCAATAGATCTGATCGACCCTCCTCCGTTGGCGAGACGTCTTAGAAGAGGTGGGAGTCCCCACACTTTACCCCACCGCATGCAACCTCACAGTCAATTGGGGGAGGCGCAGAAGCAGTTTGTATTGTTTTCCTTGCCACTGTTGTAAATTGAAGTGGAGTCAAACTCAGGTAGCTGAGGTTCCAGTGGGCTCACGAACCACGGCACCACAGTGCTCCACTGATTGTTTGGTGTTGAGTTTGTTGTCCTTCTCCACGCACCTCTGATTAGGACAGTTGGCTACGTACGGTGCAAAAATAGTTCAACATATATACAAATAGCACACGTAAATAGATGTCACAGAGCTACCTCCGATATCCCTGTAGACCAGAGAGCATAGGGCGGCACTTTCCCACGCGCTCGGCGTATAATTAGCACGGATGACTTCGTACGGTGGAAAAGAAGTTCAACATGCAGTACATGCACACATAATACATACACATCGACTTTCATTTACCACCAAGCGGCGGTGATGGAATCAAAATGCTCGTGCCAGGCTAGGTGACTGAGGCTATGTGAGTTGGCAAACGCTGGGTAATGAATCAGAATAAATGCTTAATTTGGTATTTGAGCCATTGTGATAGCACAAGGATACCACACAGGTGTTATACTTCACAGGCGGGGCTAAGTGTGCAGTCGTTGGGGATTCTGCTATGCGGATTTACCCAATTAAGCAATTTCAATTTTTCTAATTTGCCAAAATTTGTACTGTGACGCAGGCACACCTGGGCCGACTCTCTTTCGAATAGCATCACGGAATCTGTAACGGCCACCGCGAGGCAGACGGCGCTTGGCTATTTGCGGCTCACAAATCACCGGCAAGCATTAACCAGGGCGGCCGCCGCGCTTCGACCGCGAGGCTCGGCAACAAGCGGCGAACGCCTTACTCCGCCACGCCACTGCCGAATCGAGCGAGGCGATCCAGATGGTGGGGATTAGCCCACCAGGGTCCCGTAGTCGGTGCACCACCTGCACAACCTGCGTTGTGCCAACTTTTTATCGCTGTATGTCTAATTTATTAATATTTTTTTTCTGCCCGTCTCTCTCCTTGCTGTTCAAAGCATCGTTCTCCCTCCACCACCTCCCGTAGTTGCTGGAGGGTGGCTGCAACCAGCTGGCCTGTAGCAATTACCCACGAAACACGCAAGCAGTTCTCTCTGAACTTGGCCTCACAGATCGCAGGGTTTGTCGCGAGCGCCTATTAACGCCGGAGCGGCACACGAGGGGGTGGGCACAGCGCTCAGCTGTCTTTGTCTTCCCCGTGCTGATTTTCTACACTGCCTTGCCAGTTGTGCATTTGAAGCAGGTCCCAGCTCTGGGGAGGCCCACAACACATTGCGATAGCTGCGACTTGCCCATGAAATGCATGGCCAGGAATCGAACTCGGGTGGTGCAGGGATAGTAGTGCATTGTGCGCGAACCACTGCACCACCGCACGCGGAACATAAAGACAAAGATCCTCCTTGTAGGCTATATAGCCTGTTGGGGCAATTGCCATTCGCGAGCGCCTGTGAAGGCCGACACAGCACACGAGGGGGTGGTGTGGCCAGTACCACGCCCGGCCGCCTTTGTTTTCCTAGTGGCGATGTTTACACACCGCACCGGGTACTCATTTGAGGCTGAGTAGACCTAGGGGAGGCACAGGACCGCTTCAGACAATCGTCACTGGAGTTGACCGCGCGCGGGAATCGAACCCGGGTCGCGGTGTTGGTAGCCCAGCGGCGCTAACCACTACGCTGCCGCTCCCCACTACCGCACACAAAGACAAAGAGACCCCGTATAGCCTTAACATAATGTTGGGGTAAGTGCTGTTAGCGAGCACCTATGAAGGCCGGCACGGAACACGAGGGGGTGGGTGACCAACGCCACGCCCGGCCGCCTTTATCTCCCTAGTGGCAATGCTCACACATCGCACCAGGTACTCATTTGAGGCTGAGTCAGCCTAGAGGAGGCCCAGGACCCGTTCAGATAATCGTCACCGGTGTTGGCCGCGAGCGGGAATCGAACTCGGGTCGCCAGGTTCGTAGCGCAGCGCGCTAACCGCTACACTACCGCTCCACTACCGCGCACACACACAGACACAGACACGCACGCACGCGCGCGCGCAGTCACGCGCACCTTTTGAAACGTTGTCGGGTTGATTGATCGCCGGGTGTCGGAATTCAGCCCCCCTCATTGGAGCCCCACTTTCCCAAGGACGGCGCTGATAGGGGAAGGCTCTTCGCTGTTGGGCGAGAGGGTCGAGCGAGGGCTTGGCGTGACTGTAACTCACTCCGCCGATGACCTTGAGAAATAGCCGACGTCAGCAGTGGTTTTGGGGGGGGGAGTGGATTTCTACGTGACAGTCGACAAGGTGTGGTGGAGGAGAAGGTGGAGGAGGGGGCGGGGGCGAATGCTACCACGCCGAGACGTTCCGTCGAAGTCAAAACGAACGAATGGGTGGCTGCGATACTGGTGAGATCGAGCGAAGTTTGAAAGGCCGTGAGTAAAAAAATATTTAGATTTAAAGCTTTCGTGACTGCAGGGATTCATCTCCTTGGTTCTTTCGGTAAAGTCACATAGAAGGGAAATAATAAAATAATAAAAATAAAACATAATAAAATACAATTCTCACGACGTTTCGGCCACAACGCAAGCAGCCGTCCTCAGGTGAAGAACAGGGCTGTCCATTCGGACGCTGTCTTTCCGACAGCCCTGTTCTTCACCTGAGGACGGCTGCTTGCGTTGTGGTCGAAACGTCGTGAGAATTGTATTTTATTTTATTTTTATTATTTCTAGATTTGAAGCTTTCGTGACTGCAAGGATTAATATTCTTGGGTTTTTTCGGTAAATTCACGTAGGTAGTTTAAAAAAAACAATTTAAAATGAATAAAAGTAAAATAAAAAAAATCACGACGGTTCCACCTGAAGACGGAAGCTTGTGTTGCCTCCGAAACGTCGTGGTTTAGTTTTTTTTACTTTTATTAATTTTAATTTTAATTTTTTACCTACGTGACTTTACCGAAAAAACCCAAGAATATAAATATTTTCTTATTTCATTATTTTCCTTCTACGTGACTTTACCGAAAGAACCAAGAAGATAAAAAAATACCTTTATAAGGACAGATCCCCAGCCTGGCCCTGACATGGGGTGTCACCAAATGTTCTCTCGCTTTTCTCGTATCTGCGGCCCGGTTCACTCTCGCACAACGAGACTCCCTTCCCGGTCCACCCGAGTTCCAATCTTGATTGAGCAAAGTAAATTCAACTCTGGGAGTTTTTTTTCTTTTCGAAATCCGTTTCAACTCGTGGTTCGCTACGCCAATCGTACAATGCGCGCTCATCAGCTGTGCACGATTCTTTTGTAGACATGTTACGGCACATCGATGAATCGATTAAATCAATGCCAGATCTATACTGCAAGAGATACATAAAAAGCGTTGGGTGGGCTGTCGAAGGTTCACCTCTACTCATACGTTCCCGAACACAGCCGACTGAAACGTCAATACCATATTTGTATTTAATTGCATTTATTTTTGCTTTGTAGAAACTCAATATAGGTCGAATTTATATCATCGCAGAAACGCCCTTGACGTCGACCCTGATCTACATTGGAAATTCCACATTCCACTTGCAATTTCACGACGACCAATAACCTACAGATGTGGCAGTAATTCAACCCTCGGGAGAATGGGCAATGGAAAACGAACGATGCTGCCTGCGTATCGGGCTCGCGTCAATTGCAGCGTAAACAGGAATTTAAAGGCGTTTAATCTGGTGCCATGTCCACTTGTACAGCGAAACAAACGCGGCTCCGAAATGTTGGCTGATTTGCGATAACGTTTTATTTATTTCGCAATCGATTTCTCTTGGCACTTACAATCAATTCTGAGCTAAATAAACATCCGCACACATGCGGGCACATATGCACACGTTTGGACAGGGACAAAGGTTCCCGACTTCATCTACACAAGCGACTGGGACAAGTGCTGTTAGCGAGTACCTATGAAGACAGTCGTGGCGTGTAAAGCGATTGTGTGGCCAGCGACTATGCCCGGCTGCCTTTGTCTCCCCAGCGCAGATGCTTACACACAGCACCAGATACTAATTTAAGGCTGAGTCGACTTAAGGGAGGCCCACGACCAGTTCAGATAATTACCAAAGAATCAGATAATTATTATCATCACTGGTGTTGGCCGTGAGCGGGAATCGAACCGGGGTCCCCGGGTTCGTAGCGCACTCACCGCTAAACTGCCGCTCGCCACACACTCATTCAAGCACACACAATGTACTCACCCCAATCGTGCATCCACTGAAGATCATTATAAAACATTAGACAATAGCTTGCTATTGTTCAGGAAGTAAATTGCTTATTGATTGCATTTCTTTTAATTTAACCAACATTAACGTCACCATGCCGCATGATTACTATACTTACAAACGGTGTTCATAGGTCGACCATGAGGTGACCACAGGTACATGTTTTGGACTCTGAGGTGGCCTCGTGATAGCAGTACATCAACTGGATTCTTCCATCCATCTATGTGGAGCTGTGTTATTCTCAGATATGCTGTGGTGGGGTTTCTTCAGCTCCTCCGGATTTCCTGTCACGTGCCACTCACGAATGGCGATTGGCCAAACATTTCAATGCACAACCCCTCCTGAAAATGAATCTTGAGACTCCGCAATGAATTGCCGCGGTGTCTATGTTAGCGGCACGCCGCAGTCCAGAGGTCGCCGGTTCGGTTTGATCTCCCGGCGCGCGGCAGTTGAAATTATGGTCCCGGGTTTCTCAAATGCACACCCCCTGCCGCTGCCTTCTGTCAACCCAGCTGTCAAAATAGATTCACCATAGTTAGTCGATTGGCAGGTGGCGTGTGATGGGGTAAAGTGTAGGACACTCTTACCTCTCGCTAGATGTCTGGCCGGTTTGGAAGAGTAGGCCAAATAGCCTCTGGAGGGTGGCTCCCTGGAGGCTTCTACGGTGGCGTGAGCGTGCAATCACGGGGCTGCTCCTATACTCGTGTGATATCATTTGATTAGATTCTAGTCCCTCGGGGGGTTAATCGAGATATAATTTCAGCAGCCCCCTATTAAATAAGACTGCCTGCCCCGGGGCTACGGTAGGCAGGTAAGTTGAGAGAGATATTAAATACGGCCATGCAAGAGGGAGGACTTTCAGAGTAGACGGCTTATTGCTCGAGACGGCTTCATAGGGTTCTCAATACCTGCGCTAGAGTGTGTGGCAAGATAGGCACGGCATGAGTCCATGTTTAATGTATTGCCTGGAATTAGATTTTTTGTATATGTAATTGTAACAATAATTAGGTGAGGGCCCTTTGCGACTAGTTTCTTGCAGAGCAGGACTGGGTTCCGAATACGGGCGCAAAAGTGCTTAAAATAAATACATCGACATATAAAAACGTCGATGCAATCGGCAGTGGTGAGTGGTGTGTTATTGGGGGGGGGGGGGTTAGCCCCCTCCGCTTACCTGCCTCTTGACCAGTGCGGTGAAATATGGTCAAACAACTCCCATGAACGATATGGCATGGTAAGGTGCTCATGCAGTAGTGGAATAACAATAAGCCATACATTTTATTTATCTATTTTGCCAACTTTATGCAAATGGATTATGAGTTGCAAATATCACAATCTAGCCGCGGCGGTGTTCCATCAATCAATCTTCATATTGCGCGCCAATATGGCCCCTCAATAAAGTAGGCGTCTGCGCACATTACATCGGAACGGGCAACGGTTACAAGGATGGCGTAAAGCAATGGAAATGAAACGTGAAGCCCGTCACGACCTCGGCGGTGAAGGCTGCGCTAGTCTCTCATGCCGCACAGGGACAGCTGCCACTATGGGGGAGGGTGGTCCCTTGGCTGGACTCCGTCAAAAATATGTTTTAAAGTGCCCTATAAATGAAAATCCCCCTGCTAATGGGGCGTAGTGGTAGTAATAATAATAATGATCAGATATACAAAAAGAAATTTGTAAAGATTATTGGATCGAATTGTGAACTGGGGAATTGTGGAGATGCATCACATTGCTGGGGCCAGGTGTTTTTTTTTTTGCGTGTGAATTTGAATTGCATGCCAAACTTTAAAGGCCATGAAAAAAATAATGCAAAAAAAACCACACGAACGTTGAAGGTAAAGCATAATAAAATAAAGAATACCCGTGAGCATTAAATTACGTCCTCCTTCCCTGTGCTATGCTCATTCATCTTAAAGAATAATGCATGGTATTTGATGCCATGCAATATCATTCTTTGTTTACCCTGGAAAGCCTCACTCGAGTTTTTGAAGGCTGTCCTTAGGATCTGTCTCTGCGATATTTCAGATGAAGTCGAGAAAACCCTTTTAAGGAGGACAACTCCCAAGCTGCACACCACTCTTCACTTCACTACGTTGGTGTTCGCCACCAATGTTGTGATTCATAATTGACCTTTGGGTGAGGCTTACGGTAATGACCTGACCACATTTTTCGTCGCGTCACACAAATATCGAGGGGCGGTGGGTGGTGGAGGGCTCTGAGACACATATTTGGCCAAATCGTTGCGTGGCCATAACGCAAAAGTCAATTATGAATTGGTGTTGATTTAAGGCGGCATTTTTTTAAATTATGTTATAGTCTCAGTCTATAGTCCATTACAAGCTGTACAATGTTGGTCAAGTCGTACTCTGTGGAGTTCATTTATTCATTCTTTGAGTCCACGCTACCAAATCAGCCACGCATTTAGTCCGCGCTGAATTGCTATTATCATAGAGGGGCTCTCTGTAGCTCCTGCTAGTGGAGAGACCATTAATTACAGGGTTGCACCTTTAGCTTTACACGATGTGAATAATCACAGGCACGTACATTTTTATTTTATTTATATGTGTGTGCGGATAAATGGCAAAATGAAGAATGGCTTAAATTAATCAACACAAAATTAGAATTCACCAACGTGACATAATACCAGTGGGTGTTACATTAATGCTTTCATTCATTTGGGAACTTCACAAGACTAGAGTCTCCAGCTGTTTGGCTAATTGTCTGCTCAATTGACTTTGGAGAAAATTGTGGGAGAATTAATGATGTTACAGCCGTTGTGCGTTTTTAGGACAATTCACTCCACTTTAGTTTAACAGGTTTTCTAATTATTATTTTTTTGCAATGCAGCACACTTAATGTGTTGGCACACACAGAGACTTGACGTTTCTTTGGATTATTATGACTGTGGAAAATGACAACTCTCGCGATTTTCACTTTTTGACGTGCCAGTTTTTTGACGTGTGGCGCACAAAAGTACCGACGTTAGTTTGAAACGAAAATAATATAGACGTGATAGATGTTGGCACCGCACCTCGTGCATTTCTCCAGGCAAAAGGAAGGCGGCGGTGTTATTTTGAAAAGTTTAAGTCTGCCCTGCGTAGCACAACAATTTTCCAAAAGGTTATTTTGGGGCGCCACAGTGGTGAGATGTTAACTACCTCGCCTGGTATACAGGAGGTCGTGGGTTCGATGCTGACCCCTGACGATGCCTGCTGTATACATGGAGTTTGTGTATCTCTCTCTCATCATCACCACGGTGGCTAGGATATGTTAACTACCTTGCCTGGTATACAGGAGGTCGTGGGTTCGATGCTGACCCCTGACGATGCCTGCTGTATACATGGAGTTTGCTTATCTCTCTCTCATCATCACCACGGTGGCTAGGAGATGTTAACTACCTCGCCTGGTATACAGGAGGTCGTATGTTAGATCCCGACCCTGACGCCTGCTGTATATTTGGAGTTTGTACGTTCTCTCCGTGGTAGTGTGTATTTTTCTCCGAGTCCTCCAGTTTTTTCCCTCCACATTTAGACTCAACGTCACGCGTTCAGAGTTATTTACGTGAAAAATCTCGTGACGTTCTTAAACAAATAAAGCGTAGGCCAAGTGTGCTGGCGTCACCGTTCAAATGTACATCATTACGCCCGACCACCTTGAGCTCCCCCCCCCCAGTGGTGATGTGTACACACGATATCAGGTGCCGATTTAAGCCCGAGTAGATCTATGAGATGCACAGCAACAGTTGAGATTTCACTCGCCACTGTTTTTATGGCCAGGCATCGTAAACGCTGCACCACCATTCTCCACGCACGCACGCACACGCACACACGCACACACGCACGCACACACACGTGCAGACACACGAAGATCGCCTGAATAGTCTTGATAAGACTGTAGGGGCGAGTGATGTTAGCGAGCACCTATGAAGGCCGGCACCTATGAAGGCCGGCACCTATGAAGGCCGGTACGACAAACGAGGGGGGCGGGTAGCCAGCACCACGCCCTTCTCCCCATTGGCGACATTTACACATCGCGCCGGGTACTCATTCGAGGTTGAGTCGACCTAGGGGAGTCCCAGGACCGGTTCAGATAATCGTCACTGAAGTTGACCGTGAACGGGAATCGAACCCGGGTAGCCTGTGTTCGTAGCGGAACCGCGCTAACCGCTACGCCACGGCTCCATCCCCACGGCACAAACGCACACACGCACACGGTAACCCACAAGGGAAGTCTGTGCATCTTTGTTCACGTCCGTACCCACACGAAAAATATAAACAAACGCATCTTCGATGTTGACACGAAAACCTTTGATGATGATGATGATGGAAAACTGGCCGAGAGAGGGAGAGAGACGAGACACTCTGTTCCATGAGGCGAGAGGGCCGCCTGTGTGCTCACGCGTTGAGCACACAGGCGGTGGCAAGCGCGCACGTGGGAAATTACAGAAACCTCTCGCCCCATCGCCAGCTGGCGAACGCGTTTTTCTTTTAAATTAAGAATCGCACTCCTGCCCCTGTCGGATCGGCGCTCGTTCCTCGCTCTCACGTCACCCCCCACCGTGACGTGGGCACCGGCGGTCGTATCGCGCCCGGCTTTTTTGCGTTTCCTTCGTGTGCGGTTTCAAAAACAAAAAGTACGTTAATTCTAGATTTGAAGCTTTCGTGACTGCAAGGATTGATATTCTTAGGTTTTGTCGGTAAAGTCACGTAGGTAAAAAAATTAAATTTAAATTAATAAAAGTAAAATGAAATAAAAATCACGAAGTTTCGGAGGCAACACAAGCTTCCGTCTTCAGGTGGAACCGTCACAGCACGCTTGCTGTATCAAGTAAATGAGAGATTCCAAGAGCTACTACCCCGTATATATACTGGTTGAGGGAGGGGGGAGGTGGGCCAGGACAAGCCCCCTTTTTATTATTATGGTAAGGTGCGGCTTGAGACTACGGCTAGGCTACATAACAAAGGACTGAGCCTTTGTTATGTAGACTGGCTGAGAGGGGGGGGGGGGTGCCAGAATTATTAAAGTGCAACTGCTGCTAATGAGACCGAGCCTCTGCTATGTAGATGGTAAAAGCACAAAAGCAGGTCATTAAATTGTATTAATTTTAATTTTAATTTTTTCCCTCAGTGACTTTACCGAAAAAGTCACGTAAGTAAAAAATTAAAATTAATAAAAGTAAAATAAAATAAAAAATCACGACGTTTCGGAGGCAACACAAGCTTCCTGAAGACGGAACGTCGTGAATTTTTATTTTATTTTACTTTTATTAATTTAACATTTTTACCTATGTGACTTTACCGAAAAAACCTAAGAATATGAATCCTTGCAGTCACGAAAGCTTCAAATCTAGAATTTACCGAAAAAACCTAAGAATAAAAAAGTACGTTCCTCGGCGAAAATACAAAAAAAAATAGAAAGATCAGAACGGCGAGCGTTAACCCGTCGTGCGGGGAATGTTACACGAGATTTTCATTCTGAATCTTAGATCAAAAGCCACGGGTTTGCTAAGTATGTAAAACCGTGCTTCGTAGTCTTTCGTCGTCCGTTTGAATTTCACGGTCCGCCTGATTGGTGCTTCGGATGTTAATTGAGTTCAAATGGCCCGTTGGGCAATGACTCAGCCCAGCACTATTGCTCTGGGGCTGATACAATTATTGGCCAATTTATGGGATGTCAACAGCGATTATTCCCAAGGAAATACTAACTCCCGCTCTAGGAATGTGGAATTTTCACTGCTTGCTGAACGAGGGCTGCGACAGGCATACATACCTGTCAACCCCTTATCAGTGCCCTACCTTATTACAGGCAAATTCAGACCTTATTGGTTACGCCGTGCCCTTACAGCTCTCAACGTTCATCCTACAAAGTCCCATCACGAGGGAGAAACACAAACAAATAGACAAAACATGTTTTTTGTGCCCATATAAAAACGGCTGTATGCCGTATGGACCTGAAAACCCAGTTTTCCTGTACAAGAATACGGGTAAACCATTTGGGTTGACAGGCATGGGTGTCTGTGCTGCTCCATACCAAGAGCCCCTTAGTTTATGAATTCGCAACGGTAAGTCATTCGATGTTAAAACTGTCTGTGGTAGTTGGAGAGATCTGGACAAAATGGTCTATCCCACGGCTGGGTCAAAGGAACCCCAAGCCAATCGTCGACCCCCTCTATGCAGGGTGGTCCAAAAGTCAGGAAACATTTTTTTAACAATGGCATTGACACCATTTGAATTCATCTTCTTGGTTCTTTCGGTAAAGTCACGTAGAATGGAAATAATAAAATAATAAAAATAAAACATAATAAAATAATTCTCACGACGTTTCGGCCACAACGAAAGCAGCCGTCCTCAGGTGAAGAACATGTATGTCGAGAAGACAGAGTCTGAATGACACACTCCAGGCTTGGAGCGACTATTTAAGCTGGGATGGAGGGGGGAAGGGCGCTTAGACAAAAAAATTGTTTATTTTTTAAAGTAAATAATGTATCTATTAGCATTATTAATGCATGTATAGTTTTCTTCCTCTCTTTCAGATGGCGTTTAAAAATGGAAAGAAAATCGACGATTAAAGACGACCGATTTCAATTCGTTTTTGAGATGTATGCTCCAGAAGGCAGCTCTTTAAAAAGTCATACATTTATTTCAAAATAGAATGTATGCATCATACATTAATGTTAATAATGGAAGTCAGTATGATTATTTGTTAAAATAAATTAAATAACCCAATGTGCTTTGTTGATATAAATACAATAACCCTATGTATCCTGATTTTTGGGCCACCGTGTACATACGGGGTGAGAGTTATGGCAGAATGCACCATGAGAGGCAAAACCCACAGTGGCTAGGAGATGTTAACTACTTCGCCTGGTATATAGGAGGTCGTGGGTTCGATCCCGACCCTGACACCTGCGGTATATTCGGAGTTTGCATGTTCTCCCCGTGGTCGCGTACATTTTTCTCCGGGTCCTCCGGTTTTTCCCCCTTCACGTTTAGAATCAACGTGCGTTAAGAGTATTTGACCGCTACAAATTTCCACACGATGATAAGCCACTTCGTTGAGCTATCGTTAAAGAGCCATATAGCTTAGTGGGCCTTACTTGGTAATAAAAAAACACGGCTTCATAAGGAAACAGTTTCAAAGCAGATCGTACCGCTTACTCAATCCGTTTGACGTTTAACATTTGTTTAGAGTTGATCATTGTTTGCGCAGTGCCCCCTCGGAATTGTCCGTGCCCCCCACTTAAACAAGGTTACCCTGCGCTGTTGTCCAATGTTCCTTTTGAAAGGGAGACGGGGACCCCCTTTAACATTCGCTTCTAATGCCACGCATGCTTCTCAGCAGCAACACAAGAACCAAGAAGGCCACCTGGGTATAATAATCACTCTGAAGACGTACAAATATCCCCCCCCCCCCACGATGCATTCCCCTGAACGTGAACTAGGAAATTAGTACATCAGTTAACGAGCCACGGGGGGGGGGGGTGGGGGGAGCAGGCGGGGGTCAAAGGGCGGCGGGGGGGGGGGGGCTCCGAGCGGTTCAAGGAGAAGGCCAGGAGAGGCAGGATAAAGAGGAACAGGCAAAGGGAGAAGCTTTGACATTGGCTTTAAACGTGACTCACAACGACTCGTGACGCTGTTCGCAAGGGGCATTATGTCCATTGTGTGCCTTGTGCTGCAGCCAACATTATAACACAAAAAGTAAAAACCGATCCAAGCGCGAAAAAATGCATTCATTCAATCCGAAGGGTGCAATGGAAATGTTCTTTGATGGTGACGCTGTTGGAGAAATGAATTATGCACGGACTGAACTCCTTTAGCGATAGGCGCGCACTGCGTGAATGCGCACGGATGCGTAAGCGCGTGACCTCGAAAATATCAAGACGCCAAGCTTCAATCGAGAAATTGCGGATAATTTGAAGAATTCTACGGTAATTTAACGTCAAGAGAAGGCACGGTCGCTTCGTGGATGTGTGGCTGATATCGCACAATTGTGAAGAAATTTCACCTCCTGATGAGCAACGCGTCAAAGCATACACTGGTCAACACACTTTTTCTGGCATAAGGTATTACAACGGTTTTAAGGTAATTTTGGGGTGCCCATTCCAAATTTGGCATCAGTTTTTGTCTATCACATCAGGTTTTTGAGATATCAAATATTGCATTTTCAATAAAAACTGCAGAAGAAAAATATTAAATAGATGTGGATATCTGCATAAAATGATATTATAAACACACTATCCTAAAAATACAGCACCATATTTTAACACTAAAGCAGTCACTGACTCGCAACAACTTGCAATCATAAGTGACAGAGTTAATTTCGGGTAAAATCAATGAAAATGGGGTATGCCGATAGCATAAAAATGAGATGTGATAGAGCAAATCTGAGATCAGATTTGGAATCAGCACCCTGAAATTAGTATAAAACAGCTGCAAAAGTCCAGGCCAGAAAAAAATGTTTTTTTTTGTTGACCAGTGAATTATGCAAGGCAAAATTGCTTTCTACACTCTTGGCCCTTGCAACAAATTGCTGCCTATATATTTGAACAATTATCTCAGCATAAATTAGGTATTTTTTGGTTTTATGAATGCAAAATCCTGCTACTTATTTTGTAACGATGAATGTTGAAATGTATTTTGTCCCCAGCCTAACAGGTAAATCGGCGCTGAGGCCAGCGCAAGCAATTTTTCATCATTTATTTCCATTTTCCAAACTGACACGATCTTGTGGCATCTCTCCTCTATTTCTCCCCAATCCCTGTATTTTACCCTCTCACCTTTTCAAAGACAATCATAGGCGCGTGAGTGAGTACGTTTGTGTGCTGCGTGTCGTTGACCCCGGCCTCAAGTGAGCACTTTCCCCAAGAGTATGTGAAGCCTATATGGGGGATCTTTGTCCTTGTTCCGCGTGTATCTATGCGGGGAGTGGAAGTGCAGTGGTTAGCGCACTGCACTTCAAACCCGCCAACCCTAATTCAATTACTGCTCACAGCCAACCACAGTGATGATTTAGATTTAAAGCTTTCGTGACTGCAGGGATTCATCTTCTTGGTTCTTTCGGTAAAGTCACGTAGAAGGGAAATAATAAAATAATAAAAGACAGCGTCTGAATGACCTGTTCTTCACCTGAGGACGGCTGCTTGCGTTATGGCCGAAACGTCGTGAGAATTATTTTATTGTTTTATTTTTATTATTTTGTTATTTCCCTTCTACGTGACTTTATCGAAAGAACCACGAAGACACAGTGATGATTATTATCTGAACCAGTCCTGGGCCTCCCCTAGGTCGACTCAGCCTTATAATAATAAGTACCGGGTGCCGGGTGTAATCATGGCCACTAGGGAGACAAAGGTGGCTGGGCGTGGCACTGCCCGTACCACTCTCTTGTGTGCTATGCCGGCCTTAATAGGTGCTCGCTAACATAATTTGCCCCGGTAGTCTATGTAGTCCAGAGCTTGGTGATTCTCACAGTTCTTCGACTGGACTCGGGATTCCGTTCGTAGAATTGAACATGATTCCTGGCGAGATGTGTAGAATCTTGGCGGGGCTTTTTTTTATTCTCTCCAGATATTCACAGCTCTAATGTAGGCTAGATGGGGGGGGGGAGGAGCGGGCGGGCGGGCGAGGGATATTTGTCTTTGTGTACTGTGTATGTGAACGCACGTGCATGCGTGCGGGTCCATTAAGTTGGCACGCGATAATGCGATAGAGTCTCTTTGCGAAATCTGCGAACGATTGCAAATCTCTAGCGATCGTTTTGCCCTAAATTGTCCATCTGGTCGATATTTTCCCTGCTTTGCTCGAACCAAAACAAATACAAAAGAGAGCAAGAGTTAGGCCGGTGATGTTACCGCATGCGGTGATGTTACCGCACGCGCTGATGTTACCGCACGCGGTGATGTTACCGCACGCGGTGATGTTACCGCACGCCGAATTGCCATCGTCGTCGTCATCAGCTGTTAGTCTGTCCGCCTCTGGATGAAGACCTCCCCATGACATCGCCATCCATCAAAGTCTTGCAATGTCACAATCCATATCACTCCCGCCAGAGCTGCTCTTATGGTTGTCCTCCAGGTGCGTTCATCCCTTTGACTGTTATTCTATCACTCGGCTCGTCAATCAGCCATCATCCTTTCCACCGATGCGCCCTGCCAAAGCTCACTTCGGGTAAATGTGATGTCTCTCGTGTTCAAGTAGGGTAAATATGTCTCTCATTTGCATGTGTTCCTGATCTATGTGCTACTCTTACTCCTGAGCAGGACGCTACCCTGACTTTGCCTCACAAAACTAGGCCCCAAAAGCATTATGGGTAAGAGGAAATATAAACAGAGCTCAAATTTCGAGGCTCACACATATGAATACAGATACGTTCACATTAGTCTGGTAAGCTCATAGGCTGATGGATTGTAACAAATATTGTAAATTCGCAGTACGTGGTGAAAAGCAGAATTGGGATTCTGATTATGTTTGCTTTTATCAATCCTCTCGGTAATTCAGGGCTGCACTTTTCAATAAAAACACATTCACGTAATTGCACTTATCCCAAAGCGGCAACGTAACGTGCATGCACGCGACAGCACAATGTGCTCTCAAATACAATGCAACAAATTACAGACTTACATTTTTATATATATATATGGCTTTGTTGAAAAGGCAGGGAGGGGTAATTGCTGCGTACGCTGTTTAAATTAACACCCGCAAAGCGCCGCGCGCAATTCTACGCTTTGGAGCGACAATTTTAGCGCGGGTTTAAATCGGCGCTCTCGTCGGTGGTGTAAAGGGACGGGAGGCCACCATTACACTTTCAGCAGGGAGTGCCGTTAGGCGTAATGAATTGGAGCGTTCACCCTCGCGGGACGTGCAAACGCGTGCCTAAGGGTGCTGCTCACTTCAAGATTATCTGACCCCTAGCGAGGGCTCTTCCCCAGGGCTCCTCGCCAGACGCCGCTCGATTTGAGACTCGGCCAAGCACACGTGGAGGTTCTAGAATAAAATAAGCGGTGGGGATTTGAACCAGAATTCGTGACGCTGCGCGGTCTGTTATTGCGCGGGATTTTGTTTGTTTGTTTGTTTTTGAGGCCCGTCTACCTGGGCCCTGTTATTAGTTGGTGGTGGCTACGAAGATGGCATACAAACCAAAACAAACTTCGTCCAGGACCGGGATTCTCTCTGTCTCTCTCGTCGCGACGGCTGCGCACGGCGCTGAACCGCGCTCGGACGCAGCGCGGGTGGATGCGCCTCGTAACGCGTTGTTCCAGAAATGTAAAATCGAAGATTCGCAAAACCGCCGTCAAACTCATCGCCGACGAGGTGCGGACGTCACCCACGCGCACGAGCCGGCGGTGTCGCATCTACCGCCGCCTCGGATTGGTTGAAGGGCGTTGACGTTCAACTGTGACGTCATGTACACACACTGTTGCTTACGCGCCACACGAAAGGAGAAGAGAGGAGGAGGGGGGAGGAGGGGGGAGGGAGAGTGAGAAGAAGGAGGGAGGAGGAGGGAGGAGGGGGGAAGGAGGGGGGAGGGAGAGAGGGAGAGTGGGAAGAAGGAGGGAGGAGGTGGGAGGAGGGGGGAAGGAGGGGGGAGGGAGAGAGGGAGAGTGGGAAGAAGGAGGGAGGAGGAGGGAGGAGGGAGCTGTAGGGAGGGGAAGGGAGGGGAGAGAAAGAGGAGGGAGGAGGGGGGAAGGACGGGGGAGAGAGGGGGAAGGGCTGAGAGAGAGTGGGAAGAAGGAGGGAGGAGTCGGGGGGGGGGAATAAGGAGGAGGGAGGAGGGGGGAAGGGCGCTGGAGGGAGGGAGGGAGGGGGAAGAAGGAAGGAGGAGAAGGGAGGGGGAATAAGGAGGAGTGAGGGAGCTGGAGGGAGGGGGGAGGGAGGGGGAAGGAGGGAGGAGTCGGGGGGGGTGTGAGCCCCGCACCCTCCAACGGTGGAAATGCGAGAGGGGGTGGGGGGTGCTCGTGGCGAATGTGTTTGAGCGTGAAATGAGGCGTCGCAACTGTTCGCCGGTGTTTTTTTGATAAGCCAAAGTCAGAACGAGAGTATTCCTTTACGCTGGCGGAATCCGACGGGCTGTAAAGTTCTCTTTTCACAGATGTCCAGTAAGGGCACTGGGTCACAACGCTACAACAACAGACGATGCTAAAACACGATAGGAGCGCAAAGTAAAGGAAAGGAAAACAGATAACTTTTAAAAGAAAAAGAAACACTTTTTTTTATTTTAACAGGTCAAGCACGCTGGGCTATTGGCTCATTTTTCAGAAGGCGCTCGGCCACAAATGACAGCTCAACGAAGTGGCTCATCGCGTGGACATTTAATGCAGCGAAAATAACGTAAATAATCAAGCGGTGGGAACTCCACATTTCTATGACGGGGCCATTTTCTCGAGAAGACGCCCGCTGTTGACTCTCCACAATGCGTGGTACCTACTTTATCGACCCTAACTGGATGATGGGCGGCGTCAACCCCCTGATTCTGCACTTGCTCTATTACTATAGCACCATACTGCCTTCAACTTTTTATGAACGACTGGGTGTTAAAGGTGAGCTATTTGTCGTATTATCCGGCTGTATAGCGAATGAAAAAATACAATTACTTTACTATGTAAGGAAAAAAATGTGTTTTAATATTTACGTGTTTTTTTGTTTTTATTTAGGGCCCATTTATAACAGATTGCTACAGGCCCCGCACTAGCTTCATCCGGCATTGGCGGTGACCCCCGTCTTTATCCGATGGTTGGTCAAAAGCCGCTGCCGCGAGGATGACCGCAGTCCGCGTGTTTGCGGTGCGTTAACATCAGCGACGCCAACGCTACGCGGACACAACGGTGGCAGGTTTGTCTGCTGCTTCCGGGACACGCCAACCCACCTAGACTTAATAGGCGCTCGCTAACAACACCGCCTGCTCAAAGCAACACGGCGGTGGGTGGGGGAGGGGTGAGCATCATTATTTCCGTGTGGTCGTATGCTCATCACGTGCTATCAATCAGTTGCGAATGTATCTAAAATAAGTGAACGGATCCACGCTTGTTGGACTTAAGTTGCCCAGGGCTTGATTTAGAGCTTTCGTGACTGCAGGAATTCCTCTTTGGTTCTTTCGGTAAAGTCACGTAGAAAGAGAACATCATAATGAGTTTCCCAAGGCTCGTTGTATTTAGACGAAGCTCATTAGCAACAAGAGACTTTGACCTTGCAAATGCTGCTGGAGGTGTTAAACCTGAGCTGTGTGCGTCGGTAATGAATGGTAATTTAAAGCCACGCGTGTAACTGAATTAAATATCTATCTGACGGCCACTGCCGCAACGCTTTCAGCTCTGCTGGTGAAAAACTAAGTAGAATTTAAAAACAAATGAGTAGGGACGGTGCAAATTTCCTTCCTGTGCAGTTATACCGAAAACAAACGGAGCATGAGATGCATCATGGCACTTGATGACCATGAATGATGGTGACGGTGTGGGCAGGCCTTCATCCAGAAGTGGATAGATCTTGGCTCACGATTTCAAGGACACGTGTATTGTTTGTCCAAAGTCAACAGGTCAATTCTGTTTCGGTGGCTCAGTTGTGCAAATTTCTGATTCCTATGATGGGTGGCAGTGTCTGGCAGCCACCATGAATTCGTCAATTCACTGCTAGACGGAGGCCTTGCCATGCCATGCCAAGCATCAGATTCGTTTTGATCAAACTTCAGCACGCTGGTCAGTGCAAGTTGGTGAAGATGGGGGCCCAGGAATCGGTTCAAATATCACTGACCATTGGTGTTAGCTGTGGCTGGGAATTTAACTCTGGTCGCCGAGTTCATAGTGCAATGTCCTAACCACCCTTCCTCTGCTACTCGTTATAATTGCGTCTAAAAAAGGAATTAAATTGTGTAATCTAACGTATTTCGTACGGTACTTGAACAGCATATAAAACCGTTCATCCCAGGATTTGGAAACATCACAACGCCCGCAGTGGCAGGAATGGGACAACTTAAAGTACTTACGTAACTTTCGAGCATTGGCGGCACCAAAAAAAAAAGTCTAACATCTTAAATGGAATACGTTTTCGCGAGAAATAAAACAGGACCCTGCGGGGTGGGCTGGTAGGAACGAATAACCAAATAATATAAACATAATGTATTATTACACTTGTTAAGCCAGGAAAGCCCCACTGAGTCAAAAGGTTTTTGTAGGGTCCTGCCAAGTGTTTGCAGTAGGGGTCCATGTTGATACACGGACGGACGGACGGACGGACGGACGGACGATATAATCTATTGGTGGTCTGGTCCACTTCGTTCCTACCAGTATAAATAAAATGTAGCCATTGAAATGAAAGTGAGTGCGTACGGTACCATAGAGCTGAGCTGGCAGGTCGGGTGCTCGTCTGTGGCTCTGACAAGTTTTGAATGGTGGCCTAGCGGATCAGCGCTCTTGCCCTGTCATTCCAGAGGTTGCCGGTTCAAATCCAACCTTCGCCACTGTTCGTTCATAAACGTTTTGCAATTTAAACAGACAACAACAAAAAAACCCCACGTCACATCAGTCGCAAGGCTAAAACAATTTATCTGCTAATTCATTGTCTACTGCTAGTACTGAAACCACATTTTACAATTGCCAAGGCCATATGCATTTCCACTAATTACCGTGACGAAAAATAAACCTTTAATGTAATTGCCCATTTGAATATTCCTTGGGTATTTCGGTAAAGCCACGTAGATAGAAATAAAAATAATAACAATATCACGAAGTTTCGATCGCAACACAAGCAATCGTCATCAGGTGGCTTTACCGAAAGACCCAAAGAATATGAATTCCTGCAGTCACGAAAGCTTTAAGCCAAGATTTACCCATTTGAATATATATTTTTTGCATGGTGTCTCGTTCGTGTGGAATGATATTACATCGCAGACATATTTAATCATATATATATAACCATGGTCAACCTTTGTTGGAGTCAGTTATTGGAACAATGTCTTGTTTTAAAGTCTGATGAACAAAATAATCGATAGTTTTGAAATATAATAATAATTTAAAATGCAATAATTGAAGGCCCCTTAGTCAGCCCACTGTTGTACGAAGGCCTTCCCATACTGTGTCGGTCATGGTGGTTGTTCGACCATACTCCACCAGGCTGGTCAGTGCGAGTTGGTGAACGGGAGATGGGGGCAGGACCGATACAGATGTGACGTGCCACTGATGTCAAGCCAGACATCGATCTTACGGCTCCACTGCACCACTACTCCCTTGCTCAATATCATTAAATATAACAACTCTAATAATTATCGTGTTATAACTGCTGGATGAAGGCTTCCCCATGCGATGTTGTTTGGCCTTACATCGCTAACCACCTTACAGCTGGTTTGTGTGGATTGATGAACGTTGGTTGCAGAGGTCCAGGCGCAAGAATGTACTGCTCGTCAATGTAATGCTAGATTTGAATTGATTGGTTTCGATGTTACTTTTACGTAAAATACGTGAAAGAAGCTGCCATCACGGCCAATTTTAATGTAATGCCACTTCATCAGCGCTCCCTTGGATCGCTCCGCTGTTTCAAGTCAAGCCCAGACCTCTCCTTAAAAGTACAAAGTGTTTTCTTTTCCATCTTCAACATTTCATGACCTGACGTTTTCAATTTAGTTCACGATTCAACTGCACGGTAAAATGTTATTATTATCATTATTATTATTTCTCACGAGAATACTTTGAGGACGTGGCTTTACAATTATATTAAGACGCCACTGCTGAAATAAATGTGCGGAAGACATTACTACATTTTGATTAGACTTGTTTTCCCTCTACATCAGTTTGTTTTGGCATATTTAACCTGTTATTGTTTATTAGGTTAATGCTTTATCAGAAGTTTTGTTTTGAAGAATTTTATTTATCATGTATATTTCCAATTTAGCTATGGCAATCTTAACATAATTGTTAATACAATAATTAGAAAATGTTCTCTATTTTTACGACCTTTTTAAGGGTGGCATTTTTTTTTATTGACCTTAAAAGAGGAGTGCATCTATGAATACTCACGTAAATTTTTCCTTCCAAATCCCAGTGTTCTTTAACTGACATTTAAGGTGCGGTGAGCCTGATGATGTCACCTCCACTACCTGATGGGCGTCCAACGGGCAGGTGACTGAAGGATTTGTCTGGCCATGTGATACTTCCCAATTTTACGGCATATTGTGCCAACATTTTCCAAACGGTTTAGGCCTCATGCCAACGTGAATGGTCACCAACAACCTTTTAAAACGGCATATTGCCCTGGGCAGGAACCTAACAACCCCTGAAGACGGCATGAGGCAGTGTGTGCTGCAGTTGTGAAACACTACCGAGGTCTGATATGGTTTCTACATAACTTATAAACACCTATGTTTTGTATGGTGGTCGCCCATCCAAGCACTATCAAGGCTCACTGTTGCTTAGCTTCTGAGATCTAACAATGTCGTGTGCATTCTGGGTAAAAAAATCAACTAATGTTGTCAAAGCTGATGAGCATTGGGCCAAAGGCCCACAATGTTAAACGACGAGCAAGAAACGGTGCAATCAAAATTGTCGTTGATTAAAAGTTAACAAAGTTAACATTTTCTTGAAATCAGTGAGGTTATAAGAGCTTGGGAAATAGAGACGATGGGAGGAAAATCCAACGTGGAGCAATGCGAGGGAAGATGCAGCGAGAGAGAAGCGTTGTGATCAGCAGTGTACCGAGTGAGTGGGTGAGCGTATGGGTGAGTGATTGAGTTGATGAGTCGGTGAGCGAGTGGGGTGGGTGGGTGAGTGAGTGAGTTGGTGAGCGATTGAGTGGACGAGTGAGTGAGCGCGTTGTTGTGACCGGCAGTGCAGTGGTTGAATGAGGTGAAAGAGGCAGTCTGGTCGACCGAGTCTTCATCACGAGTGGAGAAAGCAATGAGTCAAGTTGGCTCGCGGTGAATCTTTCATCATCTCGTTTGAGTCAAATCGCGAGCGACTGTTTAACATTCATTATTTAACGCTTTCTGAAAATGTGTTTTGGTAGACAGTGCCTGCATGAGAGATCGTCCGCTTCATGGGCAGTGAATTTCTGTGTGCGGGTATTTTCCGGGAGTGCTTTGAGTTACAGTGTCCTATATTTAACCAAACGAGGGTGGAATAGCATCTCGCTACTTGCTAGGCACTGAATTCGTTCATGCTGAGGTGTATCCATCCTTGGCAAACCATTCAAAAGCAAAAGAGGCAGGCTGGTGCATTCCCAAGCAAATATTTACATATAGTGAATTTCTAGAATATATATATTTAAGCCACAATATATTCACCAAATATCGCCATGTCGCTCAGCAGCTACCTGGAAATATTTGGCTGCCAATCGGCTGGATTGTTTTGGTCGCAAGTTCAAATACTGGCTGTCGCTTAACTTGGGGCATCTACCCTCCAGGGTTGATTAACCCTTTCCCGTTTGGAGACGTATGCAGGTAGCAAGGTGGGTATCCCGTTCACTGTTGAATCTCGGAACGTGCAAGTGGCTATTAGCGTTCAACTTTACTGAGAGAGGCGTTGCGCCATTGTTTTTCAAGACGTAATACTCACACCGCAGAGAACTGTAGCGACACGACCACACTCTATGATAGCTGGTGCCAAACTGGGCCACACGCCCTTTCATATGGCCTTGTGGGAGCCTCGGTACCGATGAAATTATTTTCTTTTTTGTTTTCTTCCAGTCCCGTTATGATGACGTACACGTTCGTCAGGTAAGGCCCACTGAGTTATGTGGCTCTTTTTCAGAAGCGGCCTCGACACGAGTGATAGCTCAACGAGATGGCTTATCACGTGGAAATGTATAACGGCCAAGTATTTGAAACGCAGGTTTCTAAATGTGGAGGGGAAAAAAACCGGAGGACCCGGAGAGAAAAAACAACGTGACCACGGGGAGAGAGACATGCAAACTACATATATACAGCAGGCGTCAGGGTCGGGATCGAGCCCACGACCTCCTGAATACCAGGCGAGGGAGTTAACATCTCCTATCCACCGTGATGATGATGGAGAGAGAGAGAGAGAGACACGCAAACCCCACGTATACAGCAGGCGTCAGGGTCGGGATCGAGCCCACGACCTCCTGCATACCAGGCGATGGAGTTAACATCTACTAGCCACCGTGGTGATGATGATGAAAGACAGATGCAAACTACAAATATACAGCAGGCGTCAAGGTCGGGATCGAAGCCTACGACCTCCTGCATACCAGGCGAGGGAGTTAACATCTCATAGCCACCGCGGCACCCCATACAATGGGTGCTGTTTGCTTCGCAGTGGCCTGTCGGATCCTCTGATGTCAGCCGAGTAAGGCCGCCGTTTGCTGGCGACAGGGTCGAGTTTTAGCAAGTGAAAAAAAATATATATTCGCAAATTACCCGCACAGCGACATCACACCCGGCTGTGAACCGACTGCAGACTGCGCCTATTCAACACAGCGCCTTTCGCGACAGCTTTGCTCGATACGGAATGGCGTGAATAGCAAATCTACTCAACTGTTAATTCATATAACATCGCTTCACAACTCAATTGAACTAAAGACCGCTCTTGCGTAGGAGACAAGTGCCGTACGTCTGTAAAGCCTGACCTGTTTAACTAAAGGAAAGGTATGCCATTAAACATGCTCTTGTGTTCTGCAAAGCAGGTTATTGCGAAGCCTTTTCCTTAAACATAACGGAAATCAATTGTTGTCCCAGAAAGGAGACAGAAAAATCACAGCCATGAATGATGGCTGTAATGTAGCTGTACTTTCTTAATATATTTATTTATATACATTTTATTTAGCACAAACCAGTGCTCCGAGTTTGATTCCCGGCTGTGGCTGTTATCGGTGGTTAGTGACTGCTGAACTGGTCCTGGGCTGTCCCCTTCACCAACTGGCGTGGTGAAGTAGACAAACCGCATGATTGACACAGCATGCAGACTGATGAAGGTCTGCATATTATCACGCGCTTTTAGGTGCACTTCTGCGGCCGTCTGGAACGCTCTTCCTTCCAACATGAGAAGGCGACTGAAGCTGTGCAATTTTAAACCATCTATATTGAAAACGAATTTCTTTAGAACTGCTTTGTTGGTATTTAGCATCGTTGCCCTCCCCCCGCACCTCCAATAAGCGCGGTTGTCTACGTACGGCGCGAAAGAAGTTCAACGTAAACACATTTTGTTATCATCATACGCTCGGTTATCATCGTATATGCACCATTAGCATGTGTGCAGTATGGCGGACGACGCAATACCAAGAAGGGCATTGGCGCCATACCCAGGACTTGTAAGGGGGCTGCGGTGACCTTTTAATATTGACCTTGGCTGACAAGCCGCTTGCTTTGCACTGGAACGAATGGATGCTAATCAGGCACGTTTCCCATTAGCGGACATTCGCCCACGCCTGCAGCGCTCACCTGGAAATCATTTGCATTAGCGCAAGCTCATTTCCTCCATCCGCGATTAAGCAGCCTCCAGGTTTATTTTGTTGTGTCTCTCTGAGCGATGGCATTGCAAGCTTGCAAGTTGTGTGTGTGTGTGTGTGAGACAGAGCGTGCAACTTGCAATCCGGAAACCGACGGTCGATCTCTCGGCATGGCAGTTGAAACACTGGAACCCCCCTCTCCTCTCTGTTCGCAACAACAGGATGAGTCGACCCAGGGCTCGATGACTCGTGGAATATTTGTAGGCCCGCAGCCATCAACCGCTCCTCCTCCCCTAACCCTGTCCCCGATTCCACTAAAGCGACATGTGGAATTCTAGATTTGAAGCTTTCGTGACTGCAAGGATTCATATTCTTAGGTTTTTTCGGTAAAGACACGTAGGTAAATAATTAAAATTAATACAAGTAAAATACAAATAAAATAAAAATCACGACGTTTCGGAAGCAACACAAGCTTCCGTCTTCAGGTGGAACAGTCACAGCACGATAGCTGTATCAAGTGATACAGCTATCGTGCTGTGAAATTACAGGTTTTCCTGTAATTTCTCTTTTCCTGTAATTTCTCTCACTTGATACAGCTATCGTGCTGTGACTGTTCCACCTGAAGACGGAAGCTTGTGTTGCTTCCGAAACGTCGTGATTTTTATTTTATTTTTATTTTACTTGAATAAATTCATATTTTTTACCTACGTGACTTTACCGAAAAAACCTAAGGACATGTGAAATATCTGGTGCGGGTTCGTGGACTTGCCGGTGGTAAACATGCTAAATGAAAAACAAAAATGATGGAGAAAAACAAAACTCACTTTAAAATTCCCGAGCACTTTCAATATCACGCTCGGCTAGGGGGAATCGCATCGCTGCGACTAACTTTGAACCCTCGACGTTACATTTTGGTGGCAGCATCGCGCAGAGGATGAGAGAACGGCACCCGGTCCCAGCGCTAATAAATAACGCGACACTTCCACGCCCTGGGGGCGATGGGTTGGCGGGGGGGAGGGGGAGATGTAGTGGAACATTTTTCGGAACGTAAACACCGACAAAGAATAACGTCTGCTCCCCGTTGTGACCGCTGAGCACACGCGCTCCAAGTCCTCAGATTGAGAGCCACGGGAGAGTGAAGAGTCTCCACTCACCCCCACGCCCACGCCCCCCCCCTCGGTGGTTGCAGGTGGAGCACGTACGTGTGCGTACGTTGAACTTCTTTCGCACCGCACGTAGCCAATCACGCTAATCGGAGGCGCGGGGGGGAAAGGACAATAAACTTCACTCAAAAAAGCAGTTCGAAAGAAATGAGTTTTCAATCTTGATGAATCAAAAGTGCGCACCTCCGCGGGAGATTCCTGGATATCGGCGGGGAGATGATTCCAGGCGGGGCTAAAAGTGCACCTGAAAGCGCGCGATTCGGTGGCGGTCTTTGTTCGATGGCCTGCACGGAAGCACATCACTCAAAGCCGCCCAACACTCTCACCTCACAGTCCAGGAGCCCAAGCGAACATCGGTAGCACTTAAGTGGGAGGTCGGCAAACCCGCCGCTTCGGAACCGCGTGCGGTGGCTCTTCAAGGACTGCTGTTTCGTGGCAGTTATTCATCACGGACCCACCGCCTCGTATCCACCACGTGCATTGGGGCTCTTGAAGTATTGAGTGTTTTGGCCGAATTCGCAAAGAGAAAACAAATGGCTCTTCTTGTGTCCTTTGTTTTCCGACCTCTGACCGGAGGTAACAATGCCTGACATCCCACTCGTTTCAAATGGGTTTCAGGTCACCCACTGTTATTTGCCAACTTCATAACCAGTCAGCCTTGCTCGAAACACTACTGGTGAACTGCCATACGTTTACAGCAAGGACCATTTTTTGTTAGATATGGGTCATATTTTTTATTGAATGTAGCACTGATTAAGAAAAAAATATTCAGACTTTGCTTGCATTGAACCAATGCTGCTAATACAAATATGTTAAGTATGTTGGCAGCTTTCGTTTTTTATAATCGTTTATATTAACATTTAATTAAGTAACAACTGTAAACCATGTCCAAATTATGAATCCAGATGTTGGCCTTAGAGGATGATGATTGTGAGCACGACTCAGTCGACATGAGTTCAACCATAGACTCACACAGAGACCCATAGACTCAGACAGACCCATACACTCAACACATATTGGCCAATAGACTCACACGGAGACCCATAGAGGCGACACAGATGTTGAGAAACCCACAGGCGCACACATACGATGTTAAGCCTACTGCATGCAGGCAGGGAGATTCCTGATTTCTGAGTGGTGGCGTTGGCGGTGTTGGGATCCGGGATGAGGGACTGATTCGGGACGATGTTTGCCTCCTCCCAATTGCTCCTCCGCCGCTCTTCGATGCTGCCCTACGCCTGTGCGGCGGGGTCTTTTGTGCTGTGTTCCAGGATGGCTTTATCAATTCGGGTCATATTATCAGGAGGTTGTTGAGGTCTGTTTACATGGGCAGGTCTTTGTCTTGATAGTGGACGCATTCCCGGATTGTTGCCGCTTCGGCGTGTGTGTAAATAATAATAATGGAAACAAACAGCCCAAGGCTGTCAGGTTCTTGAATGCATTATCTTTAATCCCAAGCTGTCAGCTGCAGCTTGCACACACCACCAATGTGTGACCTTTGCAGTGTTGCACATGGCATCAGGAGTGCCTGTCGCAAACAGATTTCGCGTGGACCTGCAAGCACAATTGCGATTAAAAGATGTATTGACAAAATTACATTTTCTCATTTACCCCCCCGAAAGCTTCGCCTTAGTCTCGAGACTCTTCTCAGGAGTGGCCAGCGTTGTTAAAGAAGTGTGGCGATTTCCATATTCGTTTTTTTTTTACGTGGGAGAAAACAGGAATACCTGGAGAAAATTCGCACACATTAGGCGGTTAAACGGTACACCCCTGCAAATTCTTAGCTAACGCCGCAGCTGGCAAAGGGGCCTCTACCAGATCGAGTTCTTAGAAGGCCTATCTAGAGGATATTTGGCCTACCCATCCAGACATTTTGGAAATATGTCTGCATGTATGTTGACTTTCTTTCGCACCGCACGTAGCCAACGGTGCAAGTCGGAGGTCTTCTTCTTTTGAATGGATTCAGAGCAGATTATAGGTGTAATTCTGGATTTGTTATCCACTTAATTGTCTGTTCAGACGCAGACTGGATCCCGTTCCGTTCCTCCTTTGATGGAGTCAAAGCAGCAGCGGAGTGTTTTTACGATGCAGTCGATGGTTTGGGATTCGTGACCGCAATCGCAGGCCGGCCCAATCCTTTCATGTGTCCGTTCGTGCATCGAGTGGCCCCATCGGCCACATGGTCCGGTCTTGATTCGGTCGATGGTGTCGACCATTGGCAGCGTGGAAAGTGGAAGCCGGGAGGTTCGATGGTAGGGTCCTGTATGAGATGTTAATCGGAGGGGGGGCGGCGGGGGGGACAACAAACTATAAACACGAAAAGCATTTCTCAAGAAATGCGGTTTTTAATCGAGATAATGTAAAAGTGCAATGCTCCAGTGGCTTCCCAATATCGGAAGGACGGAGCGTCCCAGACTGCCGCAGAAGTGGTGGGGTTACCCACGTTTTACCCCCCCCAGACACAACCTGCCAGTTGACTAACTGTGGCGCACCCATTGTCCCAACTGCCTCACCGGGAGATCGAGTTGGCAACCTCTGGATTGCAATTGCAGTGTGCTAACCTTTAAACCCGTCATGTAACATCGTGGGTTAATACTCGGAATTCCATATGAATAGGCCGGGATTCCACTGACTGTACTGTCATGTATCACCTTAACACATCACAACTCGCTAGTTTAAGAGTCTGACCGCACACGATCTCTGTGTGATCCGTTAACTCTCTTCCAAATGACTGAATTGCACGCATGGGCCACCACACTACAGATGATCATGAATTCGTTCGGTGTAAAGTGGAACCATAGCCTGCTAGGTGGCTCAGTGAGAGATTGAGTGGCTTGCAATTGGAAATCATGGCTGGCGTTGGCTCAGCCCATCATCCCTCTGGGGGTCAATAAAATAGCTGCCACTTTTGTGGGAAAGTCAACAGTGGCTGTCCTTTGGAGATACTCGCCCCCTGCCATGGGAATGTGGATTTTCCACCACTGGCTCATGGATGTAAATGGAAGATGAGCGCAGTCTCAATGCTCATTTTAAACAAGAAATCACAAACTTTTTGACGAACGAACCCTGTCCAATGTATACACATGTAAATATTTAATAGGATCATAACAAGACCAGAAGCTGAAAGATATATTTTATACATAGTAAAGGTCAGGGCCATCCACTGACAGAGACTTCAAACTCAAGTTGGGGAAATAATGAAAATTTAAAGTAATGTCTAGTAGCTCGCGTAATGAGCAAAACAGCTATCGAATTTCCCACCCATAATTTACTTGTGGAATATGTTACGCTAACGCACGTGGTGGTAACACTGCACAAATTAGGCTCTTCATTAGCATCTTCTCAGTGCCGGGGAGTAACACATTACACGAAACGTATCCCTGTAATCAGGATACTTTTAGCTGGTACCGGTAATGATCATCATCCTCGTTAGCCGTGGTCAATCCACTGCTGGATGAAGGTCTCACTTATTCCGTCGCCACCGCACGGTCCAGATACGTAATAATCTACCCTGCACCTGTACACGAACTGGTTTCATTATTCCACCTCCTCCGTGGGATGTCCAGTCCATTCCGTAGCTGGCAACAACGGTATCATCTCTCCACACTCATCGTCGAAGCATATTGCCGCTATTCTCTTGTACCGTTTAAAGACCGCAGTCTTAATAATCAGAAGAGTGGTGAGCACGCGGCAGGTTTCGTCGTATTGTAGATTTGATGAGTGCAAAGCATACTCTTAGTTCTTTCGGTAAAGTCACGTAGGTAAAAAATGAAACAAAAATTTATAAAATAAAAATAAAAATCACGACGTTTCGGAGGCAACACAAGTCTCCGTCATCAGGTGGGACCGTCACAGCCAGATTTGCTGCATCAAGTGTTGCCTCCGAAACGTCGTGATTTTTATTTTAATTTTTATTAATTTTTATTTCATTTTTTACCTACGTGACTTTACCGAAATAACTAAGAGTATGAATCCTTGCAGTCACAAAAGCTTCAAATCTAGAGTGCAAAGCAGCCTGCGCTGAGTGGGATGTGTGTGTCCTCCTTATTTTTTCCCTCCACAATGAAAGCGCGTTTGGAGTGTTCATGCCGCTTTACATTTCCACGTGATAAGCCGCTGCGCTGGGCTGCCATTTGTGGCCGGGTCGCTTCTGAAAAAGAACTGCACAGCTCAGCGGGGCGTACCTGGTAAAATAACAAAAAAAACAATTGGAGAGAAAATCCGTAGGATCCAGACAAAACTCCACGCGATCACGCAGACAAAACGCAAACTCCAAATATACAGTAGCCGTCAGGGTTACGATCGAACCTACGACCTTCTGCATACCCGACGAGGGAGTAATGAACTTCCCTCGTTCATCATGGGACCTCCTTTGCCAGTACCAAAATATGAGAAAAGGTTTTCCCCTTTTTTCTGGCAACAAACGTTGCCAGAAAATATTACCAGAAAAAAGGGGAAAATCTATTTTTAACTCCCCTCCTCTCATCATTATTATCATCAGCCACGATCAATCAATACACCGGTCGTCGAAGGCCTCCCGAAGCCGTCACCATCACTCACAGTCTTGTGATCCAACGATCAACTGAACCCCTGCACGCCAGCTGCCTTCATCACTCCACCTCTTTAATTGATGTCCGCTCGAGTGCGGGCACTCCTTTGCCTCGATATAAAAAAAAAGTGTTTCAGCGACAAGTGGAAAATAAAACGACGATCATGCCACGAAAGGGGCCAGGTGCCCGCCCTAGCAATGTGGAATTGCCACCCACTGTCTCAAGACTTCCGGTGGATATGAGCGACACATCCAATTGCTCGTTTGAGCTTAGAGCAAATCGGTCGACTCCGACCCGACCGTTCGCACTGACACCGCCGTGGCTGCTGTTCCGGGTTAACCGATGAACAAATGCAATCGTGAGATGCCAGGGCACTTTGCCGCAGCGCGAATGTATTCAGAACGCAGCCTCCAACTCGTTTCTGTCTTCGCGAACTACCAACCCTCGCGTGACGAACGACTGGACCGCCGCTGAGGTTGGGTGGCCGTGGACAATGCGCAAACCGTAAATCACGATGCTGATAATGGACCTCCCAATTTTATTTCTGAGCCCGACGTATTGTTACCGGTGCCACGTGTGTCTGTCTGTTTGTTTGTTAGTTTGTTTCGGCCTGGCACGAGCGTATGGTGTAGACACCGTTCTTACAGGGCGAGGAGCAATGGGCATCTTGAAAACATCTTTTTAAATTTGGGTCTTGTCTGGTGGTCGGTTGTAATTGGACAAATGTCAACACTCGGCAAATTTTCTAGGCAAACGCAAAACACAAAAGGCTCTTTATATAGTCAGGTGGAAAACAACAGAGAAGATTTTGATTTAAAGCTTTCGTGACTGCAGGGATTCATATTCTTGGTTCTTTCGGTAAAGTCACGTAGAAGGGAAATAATACAATAATAAAAATATATTATTATTTGCAATTATTATTATTGTATTGTTTCCCTTCTATGTGACTTTACCGAAAGAACCAAGAATATAAAAGAGAAGATTGTTTAGCAGACGTGTCAAAATAAACCGTGGGAAGAGTTAATTTTCGCAGAGGGCCCGTGTCTGTGAATTTTCTGTTCTTCCGTATTTTTTTACGTTACCGTGCTCAGGCCAGATCTTGGATGGATGGAGGCCATGTGTACTCCTGTGCGGTCGTGCTGGGGATCTGACAAGTGGCAAGAAAGCGTTGGCGGAGCTTCGGTCCACGGTGACGCCTCGATCATGGATGCTCCATTCCGTAATTGTTGTTTTTGCGGAGGAGCAAATGAATCCGAAGAAAAAGCCGCGGTCATGTCGACGGGACATCGGAATGCATTTGCCGTCACTTCCAGGCGAATCATTTCGTCCACGGTCTAGCACGGATAATAGCGTGGACTTATTTTCAGCCAGTAGGAGTAATTGGCGTTGCAGATGAGAAAAGTCTCACCGCGCATGTACAATCCTGCGTTTTACGCAGTAGCGAGGACATTTCCCCCAAACTGTTTTAATGAACAAACGATTCAGGTACACACAGAGGACATGTATAGGAATTGACACCAGCATAGACACAATGCGAAGTATATATCTATGCATGTTGCACTTTTTTCGCACCGTACATAGCCAACTGAGCTAAACGGAGGTGTGGGGGAAGGACAACAAACTAAACACAAAAATCAGTTAAAAATAAATTAGTTTTCAATCTAGATTATTTAAAAGTGCATAGCTCCGGTGGCTTCCTAATCTCTGAAGAGCGTTCCAGACGGTCGCAGAAGCACATCTAAAAGCTCCGAGAAGAAAACAAGAAGGAAAAGCCCAGACATCGCACTTATGTTACTTTATTTCCTATATAATTTGGTTACATGATTCCCCTTCCTCTTCCCGCTTGTAAGTATGTATGGATGTTGAACTTCGTTCGCACCGTACATAGTCAACCGCGCTAAACGGAGGTGCAGGGGAAGGGCAGCAAACGAACTACGAAACGGAGTTAAAAATAAATTAGTTTTTAGTCGAGATGCTTTAAAAGTGCCATAGCTCCAGTGGCCTCCCAATCTCGGAAGGAAGAGCGTTCCAGACGGCCGCAGAAAACGACGACGATTTATCAGCGATAACGTGTTGACAATGTTTATCACCAACGTCTGTTAACCGTGTGTTTCGGCCGCGGACATTCTTTTATTGGGAGACCGGGGATTGATTGTCTGATGGTTGAGGATACCCTTTGTTGTGGGAGGGTTTCCTTTTTCAGGAGGAGGGGTGCGGGCACCTGTCTGGGCTCAAGCGCGGCACGCTCTCGCACGCCACTGCTTGTGTGCCGCCCTTTTAAAGTGCTTTTTAGTTTTGAAGGTGAGCAAATAAATAAATATTCTTCCTGCACTTCACAGTTAGGAAGCAAATTAAGGAGCCATCGAAGAGAGAGAGGGAGCAATGTCACAACACTAATGCTGCACGGACATTTAAAAGGGTTCATCATTCATGGAGGAGCATTACTGCCCATGAGGTCAGCACTAAATGTATGTTTTTGTCTGGTTCTCCGATGTGTTTTTTTCGGAGTGTACCGCGTGCTGTCTGGCATGACCACGTGAACCATGACGGAGACTCGAACTCAGGTCACCAGGTTCATGGCGCAGTGTGCTAACCACTGCGCCACCACTCCCATCCCTTATTTTTACTCATATTATTATTATTATCCACTTGTAGAAATTTGAACTGTTCTTGATATCTGATAATAACCGAAATCTGAAAAATGCAACCTTTTTATAGAATTTGTTGTTGTTGTTAAGAAACCTTGCGTGTTTTTTTGGGTCAGGAGAATGTCATCGCATTTGCACTTATTTGATATTAAAAACATAATTGAGAACTCTATGGCCGATTGTTGTTCGTGCCCATGGGCTTTGGAAATCTACCCCGGTGAACCACCTACACACGGCTTTTCTGCTGGGTTGACTTTGCAAATATTATTTAAAACATCTGGGCCAGTATAAAGTAATACAAAAATATTCCACGTAAAAAAATCGCTTTCCATCTGTCAAGTCCCTTGAAACGATTGTTGACAATATGACAGATAAATTGTGAGGCTTTTGTAAGCTTGTCCCTTCCCCATAAGCGCACATGGCTAAACAGCGATCGTTGGAGAAGAGGGCTCGATATGTCCACGCGTAAATTTTCTGCGTGCATGTGGCGATGTCGGGACTTTACCCAAATCTCGGTCTTTACGCCGATGGTAATTGACTTGAAAATCAGTCGTTATAAATACACCGGCGGCTGGAAGAAAATAGAAAACCCCTTAATCCTGTATGGCCCACCGTGGATGATTCCGTGGTGTAAATTGTGAGCACTCGCTTGCAAATGAGGCTATCCCGTGTCTCATGAGTTCTCAGCTCGTTAAACATACAAACCTGACTTGACTCTGGAGCCTACGATCCAGAGGTCACCGGTTCAGCTTCAGCAAGCCTTCATGCAGCAGTGGAATGTACCGTGGCCGATGCTCATGATGACGATGACAATAATGAAAGAACAAAATGTTTTACTTTAATTTAGCATCAAATGAATTTTTGTATCGAAATTACAAACTCAAGATGGAGTTTTGTTTACCGTCCCCCCCCCGTGGCAGATGTTGCTGTCAATGCCCACATTGCCAATTGTCTTGTTAAAGAAAATAATAATAATACTTTTGGAATTGTTCATACTTGAGTACATGATGCTATAAGACAAGGAGTCGGGCTTCGTGCACTGGCATATGCGTAGTTTCTGCGAATCCATCATAAAACCCTTCGGGAGAAAACACGCATTTCCATATTCTTTTCAGGGTCTGCTAACCTTTTCTAAAAAACAGATTTGCCATTTGAAGTTTATTAAAATTATACTTTATAAGCAGTGTTGCCACGGAACGAGCGCTAACCCATTTTTCTTGTAATATAAAGTGTCTTGCATGGAAAACAGGAACGCATATTTAAACCGTGGGAACCCGAGCAGAGGGGAATCCACGGCTGTGTGTGCTGTGTGCGTCCGCACACCACCAATGCTCTGACATATCGCTAAGAGGCACGCACAACATCGTGGATTACATTTTTCGTTTAGACTCTCTTCAAACACATAACGGAGGTACTAATTTGTGCCAATGACGGAACCTTTAGATTGAGTTCTGAGTCGGTATTCAATAGTGCTGTAGACTCGATATAATTACAGTACAGTAGAACGAGAGGTTGGTGAAAGAAAGGAGCATAGATGTGGGAACAAGTACAGTACAACGATGTATATTTCCGCAACATCCACAATATAGCCCTGCAGACTTTCACGATCTGTTGTGAATTGGGGCTACCCATCCAAGCACTAGCCAGTTTCAACTCTGCTGAGCTCCAAAAGCATGAGGAGGAGATTGGCCAAATCGGGGTTATTAGGACTACTACGAATGAACACATTTTAAGAAAACAAAGGCAATAAAGATAGTACCTGCACAACTAGGCGTTATTAAAACTTTTGACTACCTTTGACACAGCAAGCTAATAAACAAAACGTTGAGATGGAGTTGTCCATGGTGCTGAAACAGCGCACTGGACTTGCAAACCAAAGGTCGCACAAGTTCAATGCCATCTCCCGGTGGCAATGGGGGAACGTTTCTTAAATCCACCACCGCCTCCTCTCTACACCTAGCAGGGCACCATAGTGACTAAGAGATGTTAACTACCTCGCTTGTTATACAGGAGGTCGTGGGTTCGACCCTCACGCCCGCTGTATAGTTGGAGTTTGCATGTTTCTCTTCCCGTGGTTGTGTGGATTTTTCTTCGGGTTTTTCGGTTTTTCCCTCCACATTAACAAAAAAACACGCGTTTAGAATATTTGACAACCGCTATGCATTTTCAAGTGATAGGCCCCTTCGTTGTCGCTATCATTTATGGCCAGGTCGCTTCTGAAAAATAACTTCATAGCTCAGTGGGCCTTATCTGGTAAAATACAAACATAGCTTCGTTTTGGTTTTCTCAGTGTAAATGACTCGGCCGGCAGCTGGGGTAAGAGTCTGCGCACTGTCATGGTGCCGTAGTGTAGCGGTCAGCACACTGGACTTGTCATGCAGACGCCACCAGTTTGATCTCCCGCTGTGGCAATTGTAACAATGATGCAAGATTCTTAAATCCCACCCTCCCCACCCCCCCCCCCCCGCCAATGCTATGCCACCACCCCCGCAGCCTCCGTCCACCCAGCCGTATCGATGACGACACGGCAATGAGTCGATCAGCGGGTCGCGCACGTGGCGGGGTTACATTTGCGGGTGCGCCCACCTCTTCCAACGTGGAAGAGTCGACCCGTGATAACCCTTCTCGAGCTTTCCCTGAGCGAGATGCCCTTCCGCCAGCGGTGGCGGTAAAGCGGGCAACTGCAGGGCCGCGCCGTTACCTTAAATCCAATTTCTTCCTCCGAGCTTAGCGCTGTGCGGTTGTTCGCATCGTCTTGAGCGAGCGCGCCCGATGCACAACGAAATCTGGAGACGGTCAACTCCCCGGGAGGGGGGGGAGGCTGACCTGTGTCGTTGCGTTTAATAACGCCGTGGCCACTTGCTCCCTTCACGCCTCGATCTTATCAAGCGGCGCCTTTGCATGCACGAGCAGATTTATGAACCTGATGATATTTTTGGGGATCCGAAAGCGGCGGCTATAATGCAGCGCGTTCGCGTGCGGGTTCCTTGCGGCGCCTTGGCGCTAGTCCATTATCGTTGAAACAATACACTTCTCGCAAGTAAGGCGATATTACGCACGGGAGGAGAAGGAAGAGGGGGAGCACACGGGTTACAAAGCAGCCGGGCATCTCTCCGGAGCTTTGACTTTGCTCATGGGACTCATAATGGCCTGCCAGATCACCGAGTCAGCACCGCTGAGATGCCTTTTTTTCAAATCCCCCGGGATATTGGGTTCATATTCCAGGCAGCTGACCACATATTTTTTTTAAACCCAACATTTGTTGTTATGTATTTGTAGCGTCACGTGCGAGCCGACGGTGGATGATGGTTTTACAATCCAATCGGAGAGAAATCTGGTTTAATGCTCAATGCAGCCTTGCCTCATTTATCAAGGCTGCAATAATATTTGTAAAATGTACCTCCGCGAATATTGCAATTGTACGTTTGTATGTTGAATTTCTTTTTCACACTGTGCATCGCCAACAGTGCTAATCGGAGGTGTGGTGGAAGGACAACAAAAGAATAAACTGAACACTAAAATATTATTTCTCTCCGTCATTTGCATTACGATTCCACGTTGCTCTCCAAGCAATCATCGACTTCCTTTTTTGTTGCTAGCAAACGTTGGCAGTGCGCGCGGCGTGATCTTCATTCGTGTGTGTGCCGCATTCTCCAATTTGTCGTAATTATTTTTACGAATTGTTTCACGGGGTTCTGTGTACCCCAGCTCTCGTTCGACATTTAATTTTCGTATTTATCCTTTTCTTCAACGTGCTTTCCGTGGTTTCGGATGGCTTATTCTCTTGCCTCCCCCACCCCCACCCCAATGGCATTACATCGTCCGTGCAATGACAGATACATCGTTCGTAAAAGTGGTGAAACGTATTCAGCAATGTTGCTACCCTGGGAATTACAATCTCTGGCATTGGTCGTGGCTGACTCGTTCGACCACCCGAGCCGTGTTTGTGCCGTTGCCTGCAAATAAACGTGGCCCTCTCGTTGGCAATATTCAAGCATCATTTGCATCGCGCCCGCCTGCGATCAGCTCATGTGCCGAACGTGATGCAGGCAGAGCCAGCGCTTGATAATCGGGGCTTTGTCCATGACAATAACATCCAATATTTTTTCGTCTTAATTTCTCTGTTCGGGCTCTAACAATGTCACGATTTATCAACTGAAAAATAAAATCCGCGTTGTCTGGGTGGGGGGGGGGTGGGGGTAAGCGTTGGTTCCTTCTGTGCGCGCGTAAGATGAATTCCTTACGCGCACCGCACGTTAAACTTCGTGCACGCACCGTACGGAGCCAACCGTGCTAATCGTAGGTGGTCGCGGATGCAAATTTCTACATCGCTCGCATTTGTTTGCATGAGCTCAACGTGCGCGTGCTGTTGTGACGTAGAACCGAAAAGGTCGCGTTTGAACGGTGCCGGAAATGTCATCTCTAGCACCACACCACCCGTGTGGTTTCCATCGAGGCCGGCTACTGGCACGGGTCGTATTCCACTGCCGTGCCAGGTCGCGGCGCCTCTCTTTCTGCTTCCTCCCCGGCACATTCTCGGCTCTGAAATTCCCTCCCCGTCGTTTCATGTGTTCGCGAGCTCCAGACAATGGTCACCTTGCTCAAGTCAAGGAACCGCGTGAATTCCTCAAACGTTCTCTTTGGTTCTTTCGGTAAAGTCACGTAGAAATAGATAAAATAAAATAATAATAGAATACGACGTTTCGATTGCAACACAAGCAACCATCATCAGGTGAAAATGAATCAGAAAACAAACATAGTAAACTTGGAAATATAATGCAATACAACACAGAGAGACACACAGACAGACACACAAGCAGAGAGAGAGAGAGACACACACAGAGACACAGAGAGACACACAGAGACACACAGACAGACACACAAGCAGAGAGACACACACAGAGACACAGAGAGACACACACAGAGACACACAGACATACACACAAACAGAGAGAGACACACACAGAGACACACAGACAGACACACAAGCAGAGAGAGACTCACACAGAGACACAGACACACACACACAGACACACACACAGACACACACACAGACGCAGACACACACAGACACACACAGAGACACACACATAGACACACAACATAGGCACACAGATTGCAACTCTGTACCGTTCTACTCCTTGCCCGGCCCCTTGACGTGTTTTTTGGTGGTCTTGCGCTCGGCGACCGTGTAAACTAAAACAAAAGTACACGGACTCCCAACTAATTTTACTGCATCGGTTTAAATACGTCCCTTCTGTGGCGACGGACACAGCGGCAGCCAAAGGAGGGTACGCGCCTTGGATGACCTACGGATGACCTACGGATGACCTACTGATGACCTACGGATGACCTATGGATGACCTTTGGATGATCTACTGATGACCTTCGCTGCGTGGAGTTCGGACATTGGAATCGACAAGAGTGGAGGCGGCTCGACAGGCATCACCATCGAGTAATGCTTGCGGCTTGGGTGGGAAGCTTTCATCCAGTAGTGGATAGATCGTGGCAGGCGACGACGACGACGACGACGGGTTAAAACATTCCAGTTGAGGAGGAACAACTCGGGTCATCGTCCCGGTGGACTTTTTTTATTTTGCATTTGCTTGAGTTTATTTTCGTGTCTCTCCACCGTCGCTCCACCGATACACACTCGCGATGCTCAATATCTCATTTGCAGCTTTAACGGAATGATCGGGTAGATTGGTGGCTGTGGAAAGACAGACCGTTGTCAGGTTCATATGAGGCTTGGAGTGGCCACAGTTTGATGTTTGCATATATCAATAACGCGCAATTCATATATATTTATTTAGAGATAAAAATCGTTGTGTGAGTCAGATGGCTAAGCGGTAGAGCGAGCAGCTTGCAATTTTAAGGGTGAGAGTTCAAATCCTGGTTTGGGGTTCAAACGGCCCATTATTCTCATGGGGTCTAAACAATTAATTCCACTTTGTGCAGAAGGCAACAGCCGGTGTAACTATGATGGAGAAATGTGGATTTGCCATTGCTGGTTTGGCAGCGCTGTGAATAGTAGATTAGCAACACCTTAATGCTCATTTGAGCAGAATATCACTGTGACACTGTATCCAACAAAACGGTAAACAAATCGTTACACGTATCTAATATTTAACACAAGTAGTCGTATTTATATTGCCATGGGGGTGTCAGTAACATAACAGCCAGTCTTAATTACAAAAATTCAACGTGCATGGCAGAGCGCTCAGCCCAGCATTGCTGAGAACCTGGGTTCACGTCCATCTCTCAGCTGCTTGATATTAAACTCCGTAGCAAGGTTATCAACTTAACCTGGCCACCAACAGCTGCACACAAACAAACAAACACAAATAACTCGTCTTCGATTTCGCTTCATTCTGCACATTTTAGCTTCGAGAATATAACAACAATCATTCGGTGTCATTGCTCTGCCGTGGTGCCACAGCCGGCACGCAGGCACGGCAAGCCCCACGGGTCGACACTTCGATTCCACCTTGGCAAGTTGAAGCGGTGGGCACGAGTCCCTTGAACTACGTCCACCGCCTCTGTCCACGGACATAAATGGGTCCCGCCACACCTGCACGATCGGCCAGTGTCTCCCCGTGTGGTGGGGCCAAAGATGTTGGTGCGCCCACCTCTTGCAATGCATCTGGTCAAATGACCTCCTTGCTCAGTCCACTGCTGACAAAAGGGCCTCTACAGTGAGGTAAAAAAAGTATTTGATCCCCTGCTGATTTTGTACGTTTGCCCACTGACAAATAAATGATCAGTTTATAATTTTAATTGTAGGTTTATTTGAACAGTGAGAGACAGAACAACAACAACATAATCCATAAAAACGCATGTCAAAAATGTTATACATTTATTTGCATTTTAATGAGGGAAATAAGTATTTGACCCCCTCTCAATCAGAAAGATTTCTGGCTCCCAGGTGTCTTTTATACAGATAACCAGCTGATATTAGGAGCACACTCTTAAAGGGAGCGTGCTGATCTCAGTTTGTTACCTGTATAAAAGACACCTGTTCACAGAAGCAATCAATCAATCAGATTCCAAACTCTCCACCATGGCCAAGGCCAAAGAGCTCTCCAAGGATGTCAGGGACAAGATTGTAGACCTACACAAGGCTGGAATGGGCTAGAAGACCATCGCCAAGCAGCTTGGTGAGAAGGTGACAACAGTTGTTGCGATCATTCGCAAATGGAAGAAACACAAAAGAACTGTCAATCTCCCTCGACCTGGGGCTCCATGCAAGATCTCACCTCGTGGAGTTATAATGATCATGAGAACGGTGAGGAATCAGCCCAGAATTACACGGGAGGATCTTGTCAATGATCTCAAGGCAGCTGGGACCATAGTCACCAAGAAAACAGTTGGTAACACACTACGCCGTGAAGGACTGAAATCCTGCAGCGCCCGCAAGGTCCCCCTGCTCAAGAAAGCACATATACATGCCCGTCTGAAGTTTGCCAATGAACATCTGAATGATTCAGAGGACAACTGGGTGAAAGTGTTGTGGTCAGATGAGACCAAAATGGAGCTCTTTGGTATCAACTGAACTCGCCGTGTTTGGAGGAGGAGGAATGCTGCCTATGACCCCAAGAACACCATCCCCACCGTCAAAAATGGAGGTGGAAACATTATGCTATGGGGGTGTTTTTCTGCTAAGGGGACAGGACAACTTCACCGCATCAAAGGGACGATGGACGGGGCCATGTACCGTCAAATCTTGGGTGAGAACCTCCTTCCCTCAGCCAGGGCATTGAAAATGGGTCGTGGATGGGTATTCCAGCATGACAATGACCCAAAACACACGGCCAAGGCAACAAAGGAGTGGCTCAAGAAGAAGCACATTAAGGTCCTGGAGTGGCCTAGCCAGTATCCAGACCTTAATCCCATAGAAAATCTGTGGAGGGAGCTGAAGGTTCGAGTTGCCAAACGTCAGCCTCGAAACCTTAATGACTTGGAGAAGATCTGCAAAGAGGAGTGGGACAAAATCCCTGCTGAGATGTGTGCAAACCTGGTGGCCAACTACAAGAAACGTCTGACCTCTGTGATTTCCAACAAGAGTTTTGCCACCAAGTACTAAGTCATGTTTTGCAGAGGGGTTAAATACTTATTTCCCTCATTAAAATGCAAATCAATTTATAACATTTTTGACATGCGTTTTTCTTTATTTTGTTGTTGTTATTCTGTCTCTCACTCTTCAAATAAACCTACCATTAAAATTATAGACTGATCATTTCTTTGTCAGTGGGCAAACGTACAAAATCAGCAGGGGATCAAATACTTTTTTCCCTCACTATAGAGGCCCTTTTGTCAGCAGTGGACTGAGCAAGGAGGTCATTTGAAGATACTTGAAAAGTTGTACTTTGTTCTGTAATGGCATCTGCAGGGAGCCCCGCTGCCTTGCGCGATGATCACTGTGAGAGTTAAAGGCGAAATTTATTTTGTCTGCTCATTACATGATGCCCGTAGCTAAGCTGTAATTCGCTGCAAATGGACATCACTCTGCTCGAGCAAGCAATTAGGCGGCGCTCGTCTGCTTTGTCAGCGGAAAATTCCACATTTCCGTGCCGACGGTGGGACAAACAGTGTTGCATTCACACAAAGTAGAACTCTTCCGCAGCTATGTCCAGGAGTTGCTCTCGACACCGAGAGTGAGGACCACGGTCTCCATGCTTCGTCTCATCATTGTCGGCCCCTCCAACCTGGAATGCCCCCATTCCCCTCCACACTCGCAGCGCTGATTTCTTTACCTACCTTTAAGCGCCTTCTAAAAATAACGTTTATTTGACTTTTACTGAGCGGATCTCTAAGCTGGCCTCCGCGCCTCAAGGCCGCTGCCTTCGGCCAATTGAAAATTGTGCACGTTGCAAATTTGCATCGTTATAATTATTATATCTTTCCTTATTTAGCACCTTACTTAAGCTCTCCTCCGATTTTGCACAGTTGGCTACGTACGGGGCGAAACGATCACACTCAGGATGATGTCGAGACGGCAACACTTTTTAATAAAGATCAACGTTGGGATAACCGTACAAACGTAAAACTCAGCTCACGCTGCCCAAAAGAACGGCGAAATGAACCTATATTATCAGAGTATGCTTTTGTTTGCATTCTGACCACAAGAATTGTGGTTAATGCAGACATGATTTCTTGAAAATGGTTTCAGTTTGGTGTTTTAACATCTTAACACCTCAATCTTGATTTGAAGCTTCCGTGACTGCAGGAATCCATACTCTTTGGTTCTTTCGGTAAAGTCACGTAGGTAGAAAATAAAATACATCACGACGTTTCGGGCGCTACACAAGCGTCCGTCATCAGGTGGGACGGGTGCTTGTGTGTTCGCCCAAAACGTCGTGATTTATTTAGTTTAATACCTACGTGACTTTAACGAAAGAACCAAACAGTATATCTTAACACCTGTTTTGTTGCTATAAAAAAATGGGAAAACCTATTTTCTTAAAAATGTGTGTTTTAAAATGCATGTTTTTATTTCATTTAGGGCCCCTTCATAACATATGCTGCAGGCCCCGCACTAGCTTCGTCCGGCACTAACGGTGGGGCCATCATCATCATCACGATCCATGGGCAGATCGCCCAGTAGGTGTCCACTGCACATTTCGTCATTTGCTTCCACTTGTCTCTCTGTCTTGTGCCAATATGGCTCAAGTAGTGGCCGCATTTTTTCTGGCACCAATCTCTTGTGATGTCCTCGTCGTCGTCGTCAAGCCATTCTCTGTGAGGTCTCCTTCCGGTTCCTTCCGTGTTTGCAAACAACACTTTTAATTATCCCGTTGTTGTCCATCCTACCTACGTGTGTCCACATAGTGTCAATGTCCTTCTCATCACTGCCTGCATCATCAGGTCGTATTCTTCTGTGCGCAAACTCTTTTTTATTACGTCTACGCTGGTCACCCTTTGGGTACAGCTTAGACGCAAACATCCTTCAGCGGCAATGCATTTCGAGTGACCAATATCTTGTCTCTGTCAGAACGTAACCATATATATACGTGATTTTTCTCCAAATCTTTCCACTTGTGAGTTGAGCTTTCTGACCACACCGCTACCGCAATCAGACGTGGAAAATAATGGGCATCTGTTTTTGTACCGGCCCTGAATGTTGAAAATTCTGCTTTGAAAAATAAATCCCCACGCAAGGCTCAAATCACTCACCTCCTGACTCCTGAGCTGTGCTTTTTGTTTTAATATGGACACCAGCTGACACACATATATCATCGACTGACTATGTGTTACTTGTTGACACATTTTTCAAAAGTGAAAACGTCAATGTGCTTCACAATATGTCACCAGGGACATATACCCGAAGTCACATCACCCTGTGGCACACAGAGATGGCCAATAACCTACTTAGCACGTTACGTTGATCGTGTGTTTGTGTGTATAAGCAATAGGATGAATATCGTGTGATTCTTACCTGAGTCACATACATGCACAAATGATGAATATTTACTTGTTTTTTCACAACTTTTAAAATCTACTTAGCCGGGTGGCGGTGGTGGCTACGCAACGCGCAGCCCGGAATCCAGCACTGTGGAGGCAGCAGCGAGCGTTGGTGGATTACCGCACACATGTTGTGACACTCCCACCGCGTGGGCATTGAGGAGGTGCCATACCCTGGCTTGCCAGGAGAAGGGCGGTACAGAAAAATGTGGACTCCACCTGTTCCATATGTACGGGGATAGAGCGTTGCTCCCTCGCACGCGTGGGTTTCCTCTGGGCGCTTCGGTGTCCTCCGACACGTGAACGCTCGTCAATTGGCCTACGACATCTGCACATGTAGAGGAATGTAGAGCTTGGGGGGATGGATTTTGACGCCGGCTCACCCGTGTGGCTGCTGCCTTCTCCCGCTCGTGCATGGTTTCTCCTCGGGCATCTGAGTCGTCCCCCCCCCCCCTCTCTGTCTCTAGTTGAGAGTGAGCGAATTCTGTGCGTCACGTTACAATTTGAATCTATTGCGATTATACTGATTTTAAAATAAGCCTCTGACCCTGTAGATATTTACCAATATAATGCGTGTTGCCGTTATGAAAGCATTTGTCAGCTGCTAACATCCAGAGACCATTTTAACATTGGGGGGTGAGAGCAAGCATATGAAGGAATGATTACCGATGGAAAATTGTGTTAGGGTTTGCTCTATGGTGTTCAATATTTAGCTTCTCTTATTATCATTTATTTTAGTTGTTCTCCAAGACGGCACGACGTCAAGAATGATGATAATACGTAACTCACAGCTGCGGCAAGGTTCACAAACATGGTCGTGACAAAAAAAAACCGAATTCAAAGCTGAAAAATGCTCGCAGAAGAAGCGTGCGAGAGGAGGCACGGCTGGAGTTTGACTGAGAGACGGGAAGATGCAGCGCGCGGCAACATAATTCATACTGTTAAGAAAGGCACGCTTGGCTACGTACGGCGCAAAGGAAGTTCAACATGCATTGCCTACGTACATAGGCGGTGGCTTGGGAAGGACGCGTCGACGGGGAGGGACGACAGATGATGGTCGACAGCGGCGAAGGAGTTTCAGCAGAGGAACGGAAGAGTCGCGAGAGGACGTCCACAGAGGAGAAGTGGAAGCGATGAAATCAGCTCGTGCGGCGGCAGGGCCGTTTTCGGTGCAATTTGTCACCTCCGATTATGACGGTTGGCTACGTACGGTGCGAATGAAGTTCAACGCGCATGCTTGCGCACGTCGCGTCCAATAACTGGCTTTATCCAGCAGTGGATTTATCGCGGCTGACAATAAACGAAAGGGGACGTGAACGCGCCCATGTGGGCCCGTGGTTCCAGGCGCCTTGCGACAACTCGCTCGCGTGCACAGAAAGATGCTCGTCGCGAAAAGGCGAGCGCAAGGTGTGTGTGTAGGGGAGCGGTGGTGCAGCGGTTAGCGCGCTGCGCTACGAACCCGGCGACCCGGGTTCGATTCCTGCTCACGGCCAACACCGGTGACGATTATCTGAACCGGTCCTGGGCCTCCCCTATGTGGTGCGGTGTTTAAACATAGCCATTCTGGAGACAAATGCGATCAGGCGTGGTGTTGGCCACCCACCCCCTCGTGAACCGTGCCGGCCTTCGTTGGTGCTTGCTAACAGCACTTGCCCAACAGTCTGTTAGAGGCTATACGGGGGATCTTTGTCTGATACATTGGAGTGCGTTAGCGTAACGGTTGGCTCACTATGCTGCACAACCTGACGACCCGAGTTTCATTCCCACTGACGGCCAGAACCACTGGCAGATGTCTTCACTGGTTCTGAAACTCCCCCGATAAATGCAGCCGTAATAATGATTACCTTGGCCTGCTGTGATGCTGTCCACAAAGACTCCTTGTGCACCGTGGCGGCTTTCATAGGCTCTCGCTTACAGCCCTTGCCCCAACAGTCTATGTAGGCTGTACGGGCATCTTGTTCTTTGCATGTGATTAGGTGTGCATGTGACTTTGCTACGAAGGGTATGTTCTTGTGTGCGAGGCGGCTAAAGTAGGGGGCACAGGTGGTGCATCGACCAGTCATCTCAGTCGGTCAACCCATGGCACCTGGGTCTATTCTGTAACCTGAAGGCGAGCCTTCGACACTTCAGTTTATCTCAAGGTGCACCTAGCCTGGCACTAGTGCCGCGGTGATGTGGTGAACGGCCGTTAATTTATCTGAATGCGGCCTGCACATCCACTAGGTTGACTCCGCCTAAAATGTGTACATAATATAGTGTGGGACACATAGGCAATTTGAAGAGCCAATAGGCAATTGGAAGATCAACGTAACTAAATGCAAACCTGACAACCCCCTACCTTATTGCAGACTAATTCACACCTTATCGATCACCCGGTGCCCTTACAAATCTCAACGTTCATCCCACAAAGTCCCATCACAAGGAGAGAATCACAAACAAATTGACAAAAAAAAATGTTTTTGTGCCCGTATTGAAACGTCTGTACGTCGTACGGACCTGAAAACTCAATTTCCCTGCTGTACAAGAATACGGTTGACCCGTACGGTTTGACGGGTATGTAAATGAGTGCGTTGATGGTCACGCAACTCACCAGCCGCTAACATAGCCGATCCATCGGCTCTCTTTCCTTTTGTCGCGTTTTGTCTGTCCATCTTTTGGGGCTTTTATTTTGCCAACCGATCTCTAGGACGGTCCTTTGCTTCGCCAGGCGAGAGACGCGATTTCAGGCGAGGATCCTCTTGCGGTGATTATCGCCACGTTACACGCAGGAGAAACGGAGCCCACCGGCTACACATTTGGTGCATAGAAACGAATTAAAGACTAAACCGTGTGACGCGAAACAAAACGAATGATCTCTGCTCTTGCATCTCTCCCAGGGTCCGTCTCTGCTGCTCCGTGGCTCCCTTCTCCCTCTCTACTCCTCTCCGCTCCACCGTACCCCCTCGGCTTACCCCCGTTATGACCAATCCCTCTCACTCGGGGTCCCTCTGCGCATCCCCTACACGCCCATCCACCCACCTACCTCCTCACCACCCGTTCCTCCTCGTCCCTCCTTCTCTTCCTCCTCCTACCCACCCACCCACCCTCAGCCCTCCCCGTGTCTCTCCCCTTCTGTCTCACTCGCGCTCCCTGCCCCTCCTCCCTCCCCACCACTCTCGCGGTCCCTGCACTCCCGCCTCTCAGTTGCTACGGCGATGCTCGCAGGAGCGGCTTCCCTAGAGGTGCGCAGGATCGAGCGGCACCGGCGAGGAGGACAATGCGCCAGCCGGCCCGGTGCTGAGCCACCCCACGTGGCACAGTGCCAGGTGAGTTTGTGTGAGTATGTGTGTGTGTGTATGTGTGTATGTATATGTGTATGTATGTGTATGTGTGGGGGGGGGAGCGGCATTCATAGGTGCTCGCTAACAGCACTTGCCCCTAAAGTCTGTTAAGGCTATACGGGGGATCTTTGTCTTTTTCTTTGTGGGGGAGCGGCGGTGTAGCGGTCAGCGCGCTGCGCTACAAACTCTGGCGGTTCCCGCACACGGCCTCCCCTAGGTCGACTCAGCCTCAAATGAGTACCTGGCGCGGTGTGTAAACATCGCCACTGGGGAGACAAAGACGGCGTGGTGTTGGCCACCCATCCCCTCGTGTGCCGTGCCGACCTTCATAGGTGCTCGCTAACAGCACTTGCCCCAACAGTCCGTTAAGGTTACGCGGGGATTCGTTGTCTTCTTCTTTGTATATGTATGGTGCAAGTCTGTGTGTGCGTATGGAGGGGAGCGGTGTCGTGGGTACCGGTAGCGTAGCGGTCAGCGCACGCAGCCACGAACCCGGCGGACCTGAGTTAGACTCCCGCTCGCAGCCGACATCGGTGACGAAAAATATTTAGGCGGTGCGTAAACATCGCCCACATCGTAAACATCGTCCACATCGTAAACATCGCCGATCGGGAGGCAAACGCGGCCGTGCGCTGTGCTCCACACACCATCGCCTCGTGCGCCGTTGCCAGACTTCATAGGTGCCGCTCGCTGGAGCAACACTTTCCCCAATCGTCTGCAAAGGCTACCTGGGCAAGGGTGAGGGCGTGGGAGAGCGAGTGTGGTGGGCTGTGGCATCTTTGCGTTTTTGTCTTTTTTGTTTGAGCGAGAAAAAGAGTCTCGGTACAATCGACGGTCATCACTCGCGTCACCCTCTGGCTTTCTGAGCGAGGTTTGGCTCTTTCGCTCTCTCTCGTGTGTGTGTGAGCGTGTGCGCGTATGCGCGTGTGTGCGCGTGTATGTGTGTACGCGTTAACCGTGTGTGTGTACGCGTGTTTGTGCGTGTGTGTGTGTGCGTGCGTGTGTGTGTGCATGTGTGAGTGTGTGCGTGTGTGCGCGTGTGAGTGTGTGTGCGTGTGCGCGTGTGCGTGTGTGCGCGTGTGTGTGCATGTGTGTGCGTGTGTGTGTGCATGTGTGAGTGTGTGCGTGTGTGCGCGTGTGTGCGTGTGTGTGCGTATGTGCGCAAGGTGTTCAACTTTCTTCAAGCGCGCGTTTTAATTTCACGCGTGACATCTGACGAGAGTGTTGTGTTTTTTTTTTCATTTGAGTTTTGTTCTCACCACGGTGAATCGTTTAATTCGCGCAATGTTCACGTGTGTGTGTCTATACTACGTGGCCAATATATTCGTGTGTGTATGTGCTGTAGCGGTTATCGCGCCGCGCTGCGAACCCGAGCGACAACTCCGGTGACGATTGTCTGAACCGATCCTGGACCTCCCTTAGGTTGACTCAGCCTCAAATGAGTACCTGGTGGAGACAAAGGCGGGTCCGGGCGTGGTGCTGGCCACCCACCCCCTCGTGTGCTGTACCGGCCTTCATAGGTGCTGCTCGCTAACAGCACTTGCCCGAACAGTCTGGTCAGGCTACACGGGGGATCTTTGTCTTTGTGTATTTTGTGTGTGGGGAGCCGGTGGTCAGCCACAGATGACGCCAGTGGCAAACTGGTTTCCGGGCCTCCTCTCGATCAACTCGGCCTAAAATTAGTGTACATGTGCACACATGGATTAATGCTTGCATAGTATACGTGACCCGGACACGTGTTTGCGTACGTACCCGAGTAGCTGACTTTCATGTATCCGCGCTCACGGCTCCGTACAAGTCAGAATCAGAATGTTTATTTAGACTGGAGGAATCCGATGAGCTATAAAGCTTCTTTTTTTTCACACGTCCACTAAAAGGTCATCGACGCAGTTACCCGCGTGAGAATAATACATTACACACACAAAGACAAAGATCCCCCGTATAGCCTTAACCGACTCTTGGAGCAAGTGTTGTTAGCGAGCACCTATGAAGGCCGGCACGTTACACGAGGGGGTTGGTGGCCAGTACCACGCCCGACCGCCTTTGTCTCCCGAGTGGCGATGTTTACACACCGCACCAGGTAGTAATTTGAGGCTGAGTCGTGTTGACCGCGAGCGGGAATCGAACTCGGGTTCACTGGGTTCGCAGCGCAGCGCGCTAACCACGACACCACCGCTCCTTAACACACACACACGCGCACGCACAGATGCAAAAACAAAAAAAACTCCATCAATGTTCGAGCGGCGACGACATTAACGACAATGAACACGACAAGTATCAACCTGTGCGCAGCCAGCGGGCCCACGTCGTCACACGCGACACACAAAACGTTTCCATTGGGGTGACCTCGCACGGGAAAATCCCCGAGTCTGCCGCTGCTGCCGCTTTGGCGACTGCTCCGCGAAGAGCACCCGGTCCGCTCTCGCTCGCTCGATAAGACGTGTGTCCCCCCCCCCACCCGAGTGAGGGGTTGCCACTTCTGCCGTGCACACAACAACAACAACGGCAACAGAAAAATGGGACGGGATCGTAAATGGGAAGATGCAGATCTCCGAATTCTGCAAGAGGATGTGCAAAAACGTTGAACTTGAGTGGTGTACATAGTCTTTGTGTCTTTCGGTAAAGTCACGTAGATAGAAAAATAATAAAATAATAAGTCAGTCACGAAAGCTTTAAGTCAAGATTGAGTGGTGTTAATGTCGATATTTACATCTCTCTCAATGTCCCGAGAAGACTTTTTTTCCCCGGGACGAACAACCTCAACAACAGGGACGATCCTGGAAAAGCTGGAACGGTTGGCAACGCCGCATCTGAGTAAATCCGCTGGCTAAACCAGAGCCTCGTGCTTTAATTGCGTCCGTTTGGTGCTTGGGCAAAAAAACATCATTTCAGATGGACGTCGATAATTCCCTGCGTTCTACTCCGTGACGCTTCGAGCAAATGCCGCTGGCGCGCGCGTGGATGCCGCGTGAAACCGTTGTCGTCTGCGTGAGCTTCGTATGGACCCATTGATTTGTCTTTTCCATGTTTTTTTTATTCCGAGTAAGACGCAGTGTGACCTCCAGAAGGAAACATCACTCCATACCCCCCCCTCCACCTACGCGCCCCCCCCCCTCTTGTTGATTTGCAAGAGCCAGGGATGACCTTATCGGGTTTCTCGCTTCCGCCGTTGAAGTTGACCGTGAGCATATGTGCGTGCGATTACGTGCGCGCGCGCGTCCAATTGCGTGCGCGTGGAATGGTAGTCTAGCGCACCACACTACGAATCCGGCGACCTGAGTCCCACTCCCGCTCACGATCAATGACAGCGGCAAATATTTGAACTGGCTTTGGGCCTCCCCTAGGTCGACTCAGCCTTAAAAGAGTACCTGGCGCGGTGTGTGGGAGAGACAAATTCGGCAGTGGCACGGTTCTGACCACATCATCCCCCTTCCCACCCCTGCCGCACCGTGCACCGTGTTGGCTTTAATAGGTGCTCGCTGACGGCACTCAAAGGCCGAACAGGGATTTCTGTCTTCGTGTGTGCGTGTGTGTCCACGTGCGCTGGACGCAACGGCCATCGCACCACCGCGCCGCATTGCCAGGCGTTGTTGTTGTCCTTCCCAAGCCCGTCAAGCATCAAACCTGCACCCTTTGCAATGTACACAGAGGTGCACCAGCCTCGTGCATTCATTACAAGGCCCAATGAGAGCTTAAATTTATCCTGGGATTCGATTGTTTGATGTTTCAAATTGATCCCTCCCCTCCCTCCCCCCGTTTCCTCCCTACAACTGCCACCCTTCTGGCCAGCAAGGCAGACTTAAGGATGTTTTACCCGTGGTTATGACCGCTGCATGACAACGACAGTGAATCGCCGCACTCTGAATGTATTAACAAATGTGTCGTCCGTTGGTCAGCGAGACCGACAAATATTATTGCGTATTTGTTTTTTTTTTATCCTTTATATTAAGTTCACTGGCTTGCTTGCTTGCGCGCTTACGACCGTGCAAATCTTTCGGTAGTTTTTTTTAACCCACTTCCCGTGATCCAATCGAGATGACATTTTGCACACATACTCGTTGTGCGTGACAATTCATTTTCGTGAAAAAAAATTCCCAAAATTTTCCACTTTTTAGGAAAAAATTGTTTTCATATTTTATTTAAAATACCAATGTGATAAAAATGAAACTCTTACTCAAGAAAAACAGAAATTAATAATAAAATAAAACCGATACCACGCATATAAACGATTTATAGTGAAAAACTTAGTTTTTACGGGTTAATTTTTTTGTTTTCTAGTATTTGTAACGTGCTTTTATCCATAATTTGTCACAACAACGCGTAATTTTGTGCACGGCATTGCTTTTTGCGTCGAGTAGGGCCCTATAATTTCGGTGGAGTGCTCTTGCCGACAATATCTGGTAACGCAGCAGCATTTGTTTAACAATCCTGACTGTGCTGATGAGACCCAGAAGGTGGAAACCGATTCAGTTGCCTTGCTTCAACAAAGCTGCTTGATAACATTGATCTCGAAACATGTATATAGAGGCTGATGGATTATAAAAAAAAAGTTTTATTTACGTGTGGAAGACACACGAACCGAGTTCAGCTCGTATAAAACTTAGTGATTAAAATGTATTGCACGAGTCCCATCCTTCTGAACGTCCACGTGTAATTGGTGACCCATTGAGATTCAGGTGGTGGCTATAACCCCGGCTGTGATTGTGAGTTCCTGTGAATGTATTATCTTGGTATTCACATCGTCGCTCACAGAACCCAAGCATTTCAAGCCACGCGCTTCAAACCGCCGTGTAATTATGAATCATTAATATTGGACGGTGATATGTTTGCTGACACCCTGGATGTAAACGTGTGGGTTTTTTTTTTTACGACGCGTTACATCATTGGGTAAATAATGCGTCGCTTCCGGTGCTTAAAATTTGCAGTCGGGAACGTCCCAAACTACTTGCTGGAGGAATTAATTTGGCGTGCAACATCCACCTCGCCTCGGTTCGTCTTCGTGATGCTCGATTATCCATCGCTCTTCATGCAGCGTGCTCGCCACTGTGGCTGCGTCGACGTTGAATCTCGTCCCTTAAAAAATGACGCACTGGTGTTTGTCCTCACCGGGATATAGGGTACAGGAGTATAGGATTATTATGGTATAGAAGTATAGGATTATTATGGTACAGGAGTATAGGATTATTATGGTATAGGAGTATAGGATTATTATGGTACAGGAGTATAGGATTATTATGGTATAGAAGTATAGGATTATTATGGTACAGGAGTATAGGATTATTATGGTATAGGAGTATAGGATTATTATGGTATAGAAGTATAGGATTATTATGGTATAGGAGTATAGGATTATTATGGTATAGGAGTATAGGATTATTATGGTATAGAAGTATAGGATTATTATGGTACAGGAGTATAGGATTATTATGGTATAGAAGTATAGGATTATTATGGTATAGAAGTATAGGATTATTATGGTATAGGAGTATAGGATTATTATGGTACAGGAGTATAGGATTATTATGGTATAGGAGTATAGGATTATTATGGTATAGAAGTATAGGATTATTATGGTATAGGAGTATAGGATTATTATGGTACAGGAGTATAGGATTATTATGGTATAGGAGTATAGGATTATTATGGTATAGGAGTATAGGATTATTATGGTATAGGAGTATAGGATTATTATGGTACAGGAGTATAGGATTATTATGGTATAGGAGTATAGGATTATTATGGTATAGGAGTATAGGATTATTATGGTATAGGAGTATAGGATTATTATGGTATAGGAGTATAGGATTATTATGGTACAGGAGTATAGGATTATTATGGTACATGGGTATAGGATTATTATGGCATAGGAGTATAGGATTATTATGGTATAGGAGTATAGGATTATTATGGTATAGGAGTATAGGATTATTATGGTATAGGAGTATAGGATTATTATGGTACAGGAGTATAGGATTATTATGGTATAGGAGTATAGGATTATTATGGTACAGGAGTATAGGATTATTATGGTACATGGGTATAGGATTATTATGGTATAGGAGTATAGGATTATTATGGTATAGGAGTATAGGATTATTATGGTATAGGAGTATAGGATTATTATGGTACAGGAGTATAGGATTATTATGGTATAGGAGTATAGGATTATTATGGTATAGGAGTATAGGATTATTATGGTACAGGAGTATAGGATTATTATGGTACAGGAGTATAGGATTATTATGGTATAGGAGTATAGGATTATTATGGTATAGGAGTATAGGATTATTATGGTATAGGAGTATAGGATTATTATGGTATAGGAGTATAGGATTATTATGGTATAGGAGTATAGGATTATTATGGTACAGGAGTATAGGATTATTATGGTACAGGAGTATAGGATTATTATGGCATAGGAGTATAGGATTATTATGGTATAGGAGTATAGGATTATTATGGTATAGAAGTATAGAATTATTATGGTATAGAAGTATAGGATTATTATGGTATAGAAGTATAGGATTATTATGGTATAGGAGTATAGGATTATTATGGTATAGGAGTATAGGATTATTATGGTTCAGGAGTATAGGATTATTATGGTACAGGAGTATAGGATTATTATGGTACAGGAGTATAGGATTATTATGGTATAGGAGTATAGGATTATTATGGTACAGGAGTATAGGATTATTATGGTATAGGAGTATAGGATTATTATGGTATAGGAGTATAGGATTATTATGGTACAGGAGTATAGGATTATTATGGTATAGGAGTATAGGATTATTATGGTACAGGAGTATAGGATTATTATGGTATAGGAGTATAGGATTATTATGGTATAGAAGTATAGGATTATTATGGTATAGGAGTATAGGATTATTATGGTATAGGAGTATAGGATTATTATGGTATAGGAGTATAGGATTATTATGGTATAGAAGTATATGATTATTATGGTATAGGAGTATAGGATTATTATGGTACAGAAGTATAGGATTATTATGGTATATGAGTATAGGATTATTATGGTATAGGAGTATAGGATTATTATGGTATAGGAGTATAGGATTATTATGGTACAGGAGTATAGGATTATTATGGTACAGGAGTATAGGATTATTATGGTATAGAAGTATATGATTATTATGGTATAGGAGTATAGGATTATTATGGTATAGGAGTATAGGATTATTATGGTATATGAGTATAGGATTATTATGGTATAGGAGTATAGGATTATTATGGTATAGGAGTATAGGATTATTATGGTATAGGAGTATAGGATTATTATGGTATAGAAGTATAGGATTATTATGGTATAGGAGTATAGGATTATTATGGTATAGGAGTATAGGATTATTATGGTATAGAAGTATAGGATTATTATGGTATACGAGTATAGGATTATTATGGTATAGGAGTATAGGATTATTATGGTATAGGAGTATAGGATTATTATGGTATAGGAGTATAGGATTATTATGGTATAGTAGTATAGGATTATTATGGTATAGGAGTATAGGATTATTATGGTATAGGAGTATAGGATTATTATGGTATAGTAGTATAGGATTATTATGGTACAGGAGTATAGGATTATTATGGTATAGGAGTATAGGATTATTATGGTATAGAAGTATAGGATTATTATGGTATAGGAGTATAGGATTATTATGGTATAGGAGTATAGGATTATTATGGTATAGGAGTATAGGATTATTATGGTACATGGGTATAGGATTATTATGGTACATGGGTATAGGATTATTATGGTACAGATGTATGGGAGTATTATGGTACAGGAGTATAGTAGTATTATGGTACAGGAGTATAGGATTATTATGGTACATGGGTATAGGATTATTATGGTACGTGAGTATATGATTATTATGGTACAGGAGTATAGTAGTATTATGGTATAGGATTATTATGGTACAGGAGTATAGCATTATCATGGTACAGGCAGAATAGGATTATTATGGTACAGAAGTATGGCATTATTATGGTTCAGTAGTATAGGGATTATTATGGTACAGAAGTATAGGTTTATTATGGTACATAATTATAGGATTATTATGGATAGACCTACGGTACTATTGGAGTGGTTATAATCCCCTCCTCTCCGGAAAAAAAAATCGAGTTTAGAAAAAGCAGCGCTGGGTTGCGGCATTAATAAGTAATTCATGACAGTGAACACATAGGCAGCTGGTAATGATCCCATATGATTGTTATAGCTCCTACACAATTTCCATTTGGTGTTGTCGGATTGCGGTTTGCGGATTTACGCGCGCACAATAAAAGAAAAACCGTAGACGGTTGCACAATGGAAGGCGATTGCCGCCGTCGGCAGCAGCCGCGGGTTAATGTGAAGGGGACATCACCAGCAGAGCGTGCAAAGAGCGAAGAATCAGCAGCAGAAGCAGCAGCAGCAGACAACGACAGCCGAGCGAAACGTGACGTTGTGAGTGCCTATTAAAAAAAAATGTTTTAATGCGATTTTTCATTTGCTTTAAAAAGTACCCAGTATAGAATGACTTCTGAAAGCTCGCGTGATCAAGTAGCCGGTAAAGCAGATACTGATTTATTGATTACATGAATAGAAGTCACCCTCGCAGGCGAACGATGCGTTTCTCGAGTGTGTGCGTCGTGCGCGGAAGATTGCGACGCTGAAACTTACAGAGTCGCGGCCCTTTCGTGAATCCGTCGCTGGATGAAGACTTCCCCCGCACCGTGGCGGCCGGCCGGGGGTTTGTTTGACCATACTTCACCGCATTGGTCAGCGAAGGCTGATGTGGCCGCAGCGAGAGGGAGGTGAGTTGGGTGGCAGGTGTAGTTTTAGATATAAATCCCCAAAGTTATTAGCCATAATCTTGATTTGAAGCTTTCGTGACTGCAGGAATCCAATACTCTTTGATTCTTTCGGTAAAGTCGCGTAGGTATCAAAATAAAATAAATCACGACGTTTCGGGCGCAACACAAGCGTCCGTCATCAGGTGGGAAGGCATGGCCTACTGCTGATGCAGACTGTCGTGATTTATTTTATTTTATTACTAGCCATAGTTGGGGAATCGAACTCGGGTGAGCGGGGGATCAAAGCGCCCTGCTGTAATCTTTACAAATCGGCTCATCCCAATGCGTGGTCATTCATTAAAAACGATGCACGCGGATGGCAAGATGCATTCCCTCGATGCATTCATCACCCTTCGCCATCGTCATCAATGTGTGGGGCATCGCCTGTCTCGTTCGGAGTGTTATTTATTCCCGTGGGGTAGATGTTCGGTCGGTGCAGTGTGTGGGGGGGGGGGATGGATCTTATGGATGGACCGAAAAACCTGGCGTCATGATTCAAATGAACCAATTGCTTCCGAGAGGGAGGGGGTTCGCAACACCGAGGAGATGGAGCAATGGAATCAGCTCGGGTGCAGGCGCTGGACAGATTGTTAAGTCGCAGAAACGTGTGCGACGGCGGTGGCTTGGACAATTATTCTTAGTTCACCAGGTAAAGGCCCATCGAGCTAAAAAGCTGTATTACAGAAGCGACCTGGCCGCATGTGTAGCTCAATGAAGTAGCTTATCATCATGTGGAAATGCATTGCAGCCAAATACTCTGAACCCGTAATGTTCATTCTAAATGTGGAGGAGAAAACCGGAGGACCCGGACGAAAATCAACGCAACCAGGGGGAGAGAGAGAGAGAGAGACACGCAAACTCCAATATACGGGTAGGCGTCAGGGTCGGGATCCAACCCACGATCTCTTGTATACCAGGCGAAGTAGTTATCATATCGCTACCGTAACAGCGGATTCACCATGCCTCATGATGATGTAAAGGAAGGAGCTGATTTTTCAAAACGGTGCGTAGACTGCATTGACCAGCGTGGTGAAGTATGGTCAAAGAACCCACACAGGACCAATAGAGTGCATGATGTCTTCATGCAATGGGCTGCAATTTGTTATTATTATTATTTACGACGATTATAGTGAAACACACTCGAGGGCGTACCTACATGAATATAAATCACAACCCAAAAATACTGTATGCACGCTCACTGATGTGTGCGCACGAATTGTATTTTTACATAATGCAACATGAATGCACGGCGGCAAAAAAAAAACAGACTTGCCTTATTAAACTTGTGCTGTATGCACATCCAGCAGCAGTCTCCAATATTGCTTAAGCAAAATATAATGGAAAGCCCAGATTTGCATAATTAGCTTCATTGAAATACAATAGAAAAGCCCCCGTGCAGAATAAATCTTTGCCGTCACGTCCCCTTGCCGCGCCCGTATGCCCACACACACACACACACAGGTGTCTGTGTGTCTGTGTGTGGGCACACAGGTGTCTGTGTGTCTGTGTGTGTGCGCGCGCGTGCAGGTGAGCATACCCACGATGTAAACTCGCTAACCCGAGTTCCATTGTCCTCTCACGGCCAACGGACCTCCGATAGGTTGACTCGGCCTCAAACGATTATCTACGCGCGCGTGTAGAGCCATGCACGGCGTGTATGTTTGAACTGGTCTTGGGATTCCTCTAGGTCGACTCAGCCCAAATGGCACACGAGGAGGTGGCCACACCGCCACCGTTTTCGGCCTTAATAGATTCTCCCCGACAGCGCTTGCCCCAACAGTTTGGTTAAACGCTATGAGGACGGAGCTTCGTATTTGTCTAGTATCTACTGCACTCACATCCGAGCCGCGTGTGTCAGGTAATGGCTTTGGCCACAACCATCCGCTACGTGTGTGCCTTGCCCGTCTTCATTCGGTGCTCGATTACGAGAGCACTTGCCCCGGTCGTTGACGAGACTAACCGGGGGATCTTTGTCTTCGCCTTTACTGCCTGCGTGCGTCTTGGACAGGTGCGCGCGTTTCGAAAGCCAGGTAATAAAATGCGCCGATGCCATCTGCAACAGGTGCTCAGTCCCAACAGAGCGACGTGAGAGAATCCGCGTCAGTTTGGCTGTGGTCGCCGTTTCTCCGGAGGTCATTTCCGCACCAGTTTTCATTTTTAAGCAGTCGGTTTAGCATTTTTTTCTTTCTTTCTCTCTCTATCTCTCCTGCCAAGTCAGAGCGCGTAAAATGCCATCTGTTTTTATTTCGCGAGCATATGCTTGTAAATTTACCACCGCGTGCAAAGGTTGCTCATTTAATATCGATCATGCGACGAGGACTCATTTACAGGAATTAAAATAGCCCAATTACAACCGCGACACTCTCTCCTTTCCAGCCTCTCGATGTTTGATCAGCCCTTTCGGAATGTTGTCTTGCATTTGAAATGCCCTGTCGAAGGGGACAAAGGTATCGTGCGCCAAATCACGTGGGATCTTTGCGACGTGGATTCCAGCGCCTTCGTATGATGAATTTCAATCCCTAAACAATGAAACATCAAATCTTTATATGCCGGAGACAATTGTGTGTGCGCTGTGTGTGTGTATGTGTGTGCATATGTAGGATTATCTGAGCCGGTCCCTGGGCCCCCCCCCTCTAGGTCTACTCAGCCTAAAAATGAGTATTTGGTGAAATGTGTAAAAAAAAACATCGTTACTGGGGAGACAAAGGCGGCCGGGCGTGGTGCTGGCCACCCACTCTCCTCGTGTGCGCCGTGCCGTCCTTCATAGGTGCTGCTGCTCGCTACTGACAGCACTTGACACAACAGTCTGTTACAGCACCGGTTTCGTAGAAGACAATTTTTTCACAGACGGGGAGGGGGGGGGTCATCATGGGTGTTTCCCCCTTTTCAAAGAAGCTCTCCGCGACGTTTGTGTTTTACTCATTGTGGCTCAGGGTTAGAGCTTGTGGGCTTACCAACACTGTGTGACTGAGACGAGTGCACAGTGCGGGAAAGAGGCGCCGACGGAAGTGGTAAATAATAAAATAATTGGGGCGGGCCACGCGCGGACTCACCGCTCTCACCTCGTGCTGCTGTGCGGCCCGGTTCCTAACAGGCCACGTGACCGGGGTTTGGAGACCCCTGTGTTACAGGATGCACAGTGATCTGTGTCTTTGTGGATACGCAGCAGCAGCAGCAGCAGCGTTGATAGCGGCGTGGCCCCGTGGTCAGCACTCACAATTTCAGTTTAACACGTAGGCTTTCGCGACCAATATTATGAACTCACAATTTCCCTCCCAAGCCTGCCGGGTATCTTCCGTGGGGCATTTACCAAAAGAGCGCCGTTTGCTGTGAAATCAACATTCAAAGACTGTTTGCCACATCGGCAAGTGTTTAAAAAAATGATAAGCATTGGCTGTGATATTACCATTTAGTAACTATTATATAATGCTAATCGGCTTGCGCACATGTGTTAGGTCAATTACTACATCACATCACATGGAGAGTTTAAGAGGCCTTCATCCAGCGGTGGACTGATCAAAGCTGATGATGAGATAGATACACATTCACAGTATGTAAAATTCAGCATAAATTTTTGTTGTTGTTGTAAATGATCCAATAAAACTCAGCTGCAATGTGAATAACAACGGAGGAAAGGCGAGACGTGGCGCTCGGAGGTAACTGCCTGCTGAGGACGCTGCGCAAACGTCCACGTCGTAAAGATCAAAAGTCAAAGGTCACAAAGGTCGAACGCGTTACGAGGACGGTGGCGAGAAAAGAGGTCCTCGCACTCTGTTTCTGTTTTCTCTGCACAGGTGCAAATCCCTTCGCAGTGAGTGCACGACGGCTTTCTTTTTTGTCGCCGCGGTGTTAATGCCAACCGTCACACCGCATCACTCGTCCAACCTAAATTAGCACTCACCCTGCCTCTTTCCAGCGGGAAGACGGCGATTTACGTTTGTGGTTATTTTGTTCTGCCGTGATGCGTCACAGCCAGCGGCGATGCCTCTCTGGGGGACTGTCGGCAAAAAAAAACCCACCACCGGTTCCGAGCGATGGCGCAGCAGGGCCACGTGTGTGACTCGTCCGGACAATTGACTTTTTTACCCGTCGACCTGCGATCAATGTGGTCCGTCCTCGAGTTCTGAGTATTCGAGACCCGTATGCGCTTGCGTCAACGCGCAATGACTCAGTTTTCTCTGCTGCGTCATCTGGGCTCTGAATTGCGCTGCATTCGTCCCCGTGGGGGTGGTCCCTCTCTCTCTCGCTCGCTCCTCCCCGTTCTCCTTGTCCTCCGCCGCTTCTCGAGCAGGTGCTTTGCACTCCCTGCCTCTCGGGCTCATCCGCGGACGTTGCATCTCGCGGATGCGGAGTTGCGCGGAGGAGTTGCGCCCCACGTGGCTTTCAAACAATGCGCACGCGCACGCACGCGCGCGCACGCGCGCGCACGTCGCTGGCTTTGCGTTGTTCATCGCTCGTTATTTGTCCCGGAGAGCCGCGCTCAGTCGGAGGAATCGGTTTTTTTTTGTCAGGAGGCCTTCCTGTGACGCGCGTTGGGTTTTTTTTAGTAAGATAATGTTTGTTTCTTTCAGCCAATTTGCGATGAGTGTTTGTTTGACGTGTGCGACGGAAACCGGAGCACCAGGAGATAACGCACGCCTTGAGCGAGGGGTCCACCACTCAATTCACCGTACAGATGGAAACAGATGGAAATTTCTCCACTTGTTGTAACGCCTTCTCCTGGCGAGCCCACGGGAAGGGAGTTTCACAGCCTGTGTGTGAGCCACCAACGCTGGATTACAGGCGTGCGCTACCACTGTACGATGATCACAATTGCAATGACAGCCTATAGACCGACGGACTGTGTTACGTGTGGAGGCACTGAATGGAGTTCTGCTTGTTTCATTGTGTTGAACGGGTGGTCCCATGAATCCAGTGGAAGTGGTCCTTGCCAATAACAGCCAGTCAACCCGCGTGCTTAAATAGTGGGTTAATAAGCCTGCTGATGAGACCCAAAATGTCAAAACCCATCGAGAATGTGCTCGCTTTAAACCAAATGCTGCTGGATAATATTGACCTGGAAAGCTGATGGACTACATGTGTTTTGTTTATATGTTAGCTTAACGTAAGGATGCGTTTGCTTATACCTTAACTGCACTGAAGCCAGCACGAGACGATTTGCCACTTGGAGTTGCAAAGGCGTGCGTACAGGAGGATTTCGTAACACCCAGGTGTGGTGTTGGTATGCAAGCAAGCAGCAATAGCCCCGAGCACACAATCACTACGGAACAGATGCCCCTTTTCACGAATCAAATTCATTGTGATTAACATACACAATGCCATACGGAAAGGCTTCGCTGGATAGTCACCAAAACAAACGGGTTAAAGAACCACTCGTGGAGTCTCGACTGTCCCTGTGATGATTTACCTTGCCAATATTGCGAGCTATAATAAAAAAAAAACATGAAAGGTATGTTATAAATTGAATGTAAATAAAATACCAATTTTCAGGCTATGAGGAGGGGTATAGAGGGGGGGGGATTGGGGTCTTACCCACCCTCCACACCTCATGTACATATGTATGTTGAACTTCTTTCGCGCCATACGTAGACAAACGTGCTAATTGGAGGTGCGGGATAGGGAGAACAAATAAAACGCAAAAAGCAGTTGCAAAGAAATTAGTTTTACATTTTTATTTCAAAGTGCATGGCTTCCTAATGTCGGAAAGAAGAGCGTTCCAGACGGCCGCAGTAGCACATCTGAGAGCGAGCGATGCCGTGACCATCTTTGTTCGATGGCAGCAGCCAAAAGCCCCCGCCGCTGCTGCTGCGTGGATGATCGGTGTTCGCGTGATGGTTTATGCTCCTTAACGAGATCAATGAGGTTATAAATCACCTCCTTCCCTGACGTGATTGCCCCACTGTGGGTGCCGCGGTGGCGAGATCTTAACTCCCGCGTCGAGTATGCAGGAGGCCGTGGGTTCGATCCCGATCCCGACCCTGATGCCTGCTGTATATTTGTACGATTTTCTCCCCGTGGTCGCGTCGATTTGTCCCCGGATTTTTTGGGGGTTTTCATCCCCATTTAGAATATTTGCCCGCTATCAATTCCCACATGAATCAGCCACTAACTTGAGCCATCGTTGTTGACAGCCAGGCCGCTTATTAAAAAAAGAGTTATATAGTAGCTCAGCCGGCCTTACTTGGTAAAAACAAAAAAGTAGTTGTAAAGCCATACTGCATCACGTGACTCCCGATGGTGACAGCGCAGTCGGGATACAATTGGGTGGACAAACGACGGCGGGTTAAAACCTCCGCGGGCACACAAGCTGCCTTCGTCCGTGACGCCGCTGCTACGGGTCGGGCACTCTCCCGGTCTCTGCTGAATCACTCAGCTTCCTACGTCCCTCCGGACGACGCCCCAAAAGCTCTCCTCCGATCTTAGCGTCGGAATGATGTAAGCGGTGTCCTCGCGGAGTGCTTCGTGATGCCGGCCAAACGGATTGCCCGTCTTGGTTATGAGGTCCGAGCGGATTGGGCTGTAGCTTTGCTCGTCGGCGGCGCTCAGCATGTTTCCAGGTGAACGAAGGGTGGGTCCGGGCTGGAGCGATCGTCGTAGCGGACACTCACAGACACACACACGCGTGCTCACACACAATCACAGACACACACGCGTGCTCACACACAATCACAGACACACACGCGTGCTCACACACACTCACAGACACGCTCGCGTGCTCACACACACTCACAGACACACACACGCGTGCTCACACACACTCACAGACACACACACGCGTGCTCACACACAATCACAGACACACACGCGTGCTCACACACACTCACAGACACACACACACACGCGTGCTCACACACAATCACAGACACACACGCGTGCTCACACACACACTCACAGACACACACACGCGTGCTCACACACACTCACAGACACACACACGCGTGCTCACACACACTCACAGACACACACACGCGTGCTCACACACACTCACAGACACACACGCGTGCTCACACACACTCACAGACACACACGCGTGCTCACACACACTCACAGACACACACACGCGTGCTCACACACACTCACAGACACACACACGCGTGCTCACACACACTCACAGACACACACACGCGTGCTCACACACACTCACAGACACACACACGCGTGCTCACACACACTCACAGACACACACGCGTGCTCACACACACTCACAGACACACACGCGTGCTCACACACACTCACAGACACACACGCGTGCGTGTCTGTGAGTGTGTCTGTGAGTGTGTGTTTCCCGCTCACGGCCAACACCAGTGACGATTATCTGAACCGGTCCCGGGCCTCCCCTAGGTGGACTCAGCCTCCAATGAGTACCTGGTGCGGTGTGTAAACATCGCCACTGGGGGGACAAAGGCGGCCGGGCGTGGTGCTGGCCACCCACCCCCTCGTGTGCCTTGCCGGCTTTCACAGGTGCTCGCTAACAGCACTTGCCCCAACAGCCGTTTGCAGACTATACGGAGGGATCTTTGTCTTTATGATTGCATACGTGTGTATGTGGTGCGCACATGCGTGTGTATGTGCGCACAGGCGACGTGGCGCCCACGGCAAGGGGAGTTTCAACGAATTCGCGCGACCCACCCAAACCCTGCGTCGAGTTTACCGGGCCACGGCGGTGCAGAGCAGCTCAGATAATGAATAAATAGGCGAACAAAACGCATAAATAACCACTCCCTGCCCAGGTGGTTGTCACGCGGCTCCCTTTGAGAGTAAACAAGGGGTGGAGCAGCGGGAGTCTACAGGGTATGAAACTGTGAGATTAAGGGAATGGGTGGTTGACAAATGAGAATGTCCTTGAATTAATAACGGTGCGAATGGAGTGTTTCGACTGTGGGGAGATCAAGGCTAACAGAGGGGGCGGGGGGATATGGGAGCGCGCGCCAATGTGCACAAGGTCAGTCTTTGTGGGGTTTTTTTAACTCCGGTTCAAAATTGAGATGTGAGTGTCACACTCGAAGTCTCTCCTGCGTGGGTACTTCAAGTTGAAGGCAATGTCGCTCCCACATACCTACGGTAGAAGGCCAGGGGTATCGTAGCCAGCCAGTGATACGGCTGGCTTGTGTTGTTGTTGTTGATGTTGCCTTGGAGACCTGGGAGATCGATGATCGATGTTCGGTCGCCGCGTCGATGGCGTTCTTAGTGATGACTCACTTAACAGAGTGTGACCACGTGAAGGCTGCCACCTTCAACTCCAACCAGCGCAGAGGTTTGTACGACGCACGAGGACGCGACGCGCGATCCACAAATACGAAGGTGCCATCGCAACGATGTCACGTGCTCCTACTGAGCGGTTGTCTGCTGGCTTGACCACCTTGATGTGAAATTGGCGCTGTTGCTCTGCATCTACATCAGCCGCCGTACGAAAGAAGAAGAAGCAGCAGAGGTGATGCATTCACACAAGCCGCTACTCGCTTTACATTGACGCCAGATGAACGATCGTGCTTCGTCGATCTTTGCCCAGCATTTGAATTCGTGACCTGAATGAGTCTCGCGGTTACACGCTCACCATGTGCCTTCGCACACATTTCGGCTCGTTCACCTTGCGTTGCAAGACGCATCACCGTTCGCTGTGGCGAAGTAGGACGGCGTTTATGCGGTGTGCGTCAGCATGCTTTGACATCTGGATCGCACCCATGAACGTTCACAAAAGGAAGCAAAATTAACCTTGTGGTGCTCCCCACATGACAACAATAAAAAAATAGTTAAAATGGAAGTGACCCAAACATGCCACGTAGGATGCTCTTCAGAAAAGAAAAAAAAACATTCTTGAAGATCAGTGAGGGTTTTCTTTGGGTAAATAGAGAAGCATTACTCCCGTAAAACTGGTTTCGCCTGTGCCCATTTAGACTGCAGAGGTCATGCGCCCATTGATTTGATCGGAATTTTCAGCATTGGGCCGGGCAGTCGCAAGACAAGCGATTGGCATCGCGCGATGCCGGGGTGAGATAATCCGCGAATAAAATATCGATTGGATATATAAAATGTGTTTTTGTTCGGCACGTCACCGTTGCAGATATGAAGTTATTGAAAAGCGTCGGGAGGAAATCGAAGCGGTGGCTCTGGAAAGCGAGAGACAGAGAGAATGCGTTCGAGATGGGTTTGCGACCGCAAATATCGTCGTTAGCATCAGCGCTCGTAACAACCCCCTCGGGGCATATCAACGCAGCATGGCAAGGCCTCTCAAAGTCTCACTGCTGCCGTACAATTTGCGATCCTCTCAAGGTCATTCACACGACCAAGGGAAGAGAGAGAGAGAGAGAAAGAAAGAAATAAAACCGGGTTCCACCCAATCCATCGTAACAAGATCTTCCTACCCACACGATGGCCTTTAGCCGTATTATGTTTTCCGGTGGCTGTGGAGGGTTTTGTTGTTGTTGTTGTTTCTTCTTGCGTCGGGGTTTGGGGGTTGGGTAGCCGACCCGCGTGACCTTGGCAAAGAAGCGTTCGCGCGTTTCGGAGCAACACGCAAACAAAACTCGGCAGAGTCATTCTCTCGCGGAATTATTACTCCCCAAGCGGTGTCCCTTCCAATCCGGCATCGAGTCGTCAGCGTCTGGTGCCAACTTTTTGCCATTTGACACGGGGGACACACACACACACTACAAACCACGTGTTATTTTGAAGATGCCTGCCGTTTCAGTTTGTGCAGGTGTGTGTGTGTATTATGTGGGGAGCGATAGTGTAGCGGTTAGCGCGCTGCGCTATGAACCCGGCGACACGGGTTCGATTCCCGCTCACGGCCAACACCAGTGACGATTATCTGAACCGGTCCTGGGCCTCCCCTAGGTCGACTCAGCCTCAAATTAGTACCTGGTACGGTGTGTAAACAAAAACATCGGCTACTGGGGAGATAAAGGCGGCCGGGCGTGGTGCTGGCCACCCACCCCCTCGTGTGCCGTTCTAGCCCGTCATAGGTGCCTGTTCGCTAACAGCACTTGCCCCAACAGTCCATTGAGGCTATACGGGGGTCTTTGTTTTGTGTATTATGGGGAGCGGTAGTGTAGTGATTAGCGCGCTGCACTACGAAATCCCGGCGACCCGCTCACGGCCGACACGGGTGACGATTACCTGAACCGGTTCTGGGTCTCACCTAGGTCGACTCAGCCTCAAATGAGTACCTGGTGCAGTGTGTTAAAGCATTGCCACTGGGGAGACAAAGGCGGACGGGGGTGATGCTGTACCACCCACCCCCTCGTGTACCGTTAGGTGCTACTCGCGAACAGCACTTGACTCGACAGTCTGTTAAGGCTATACAAGGGATCTTTGTCATTGTCTTTGTTCTGAGCACACTTAGGCTGTGTTCCCATCGACCTGGGTTCTCTTTCTGGGCAAAATGTAGATCCCTTGGAATTTGGTGTCTGAACCTGACCCCTGGGCCTGCTGTGTCATTAGAGTCGTTTGGCTCGGGGTGGCCGGGCGGGTCAGCCCTGTATGAGATTCTGCGTTCAAATCCTGGCCTTCAGCCAATCGTGATAGAAAAAAAAACTGGGGATCACAATTGTAGTGAGTTGATGGTGTCAGCCCGGTCAACTTTGACTGCGATAAAATAGGCTTTCGGAAAAGGTTCAGGTTTTCACTGAATATGGGATATATTCCGGATGTTGAGAATTTGTATTTGTTTTGTTTTACTGTCGTGCAACAAACACCAATCTCATCGCAGATTGTGTGAGAACGTGCATCTGCCGTAATCTGCTATAAAGATAGGAAATTATCTGAAAAGTCACCGATAATTATTGTTGACATTTTAAGACCACAGTGTTATCGATTAATGTGTTTAATATGTTGTGAATTGTGCTAGCGCATCACTGCCGTCGCAGTAGCAGCAGCGTCGTCACCCAAATAATTATCATTGTGTAGCGATAAACATGCCACTTGAAAGGTTTTACAAGAATACATTCCGTGAACATCTCTGCAGTCCATAAAGTTTCAAGTTAATTTTGTTGAGCCAGGTAGGAACTCATGAGGGACTGGGAGGTGACGTATCGTTCGCAGGAGTGGCCTGGGTCACCAATATGATGAAAGCAAGAATAATTAACATATAGCATAGCAACGACGCAAATATGAATCGGAACAACAACAAAACCAATTGTGTCACATGGTAAAGCAAAAAGACAAATGCACGAACATAAGTCAACTTTAAGTAATAACCTCACCGTCACACTGGGTCGGCTGTGGCAGGCTAATTTGTTTTGTTAAACCGATCTCAGTACAATTACAATTAAGTTACGGGAGCATTAAACATACATCGGGGTGATTATTGTCCGAACAACTAAACCAACCGTCGCAAGTTGTTGCGACCGCCCTGCGAGATTTCCGAATGGATTCATTTTGCCTCTGGACATGACGCCGTTCGGAGACCGCGGGGATCACGATCGGGAGAAGTCTCCCGGCTCAATCGAGCATTGAGCAGTCGAGCATCGAGCACTCGATAATTCGAGAATCAAGCAATCGAAAATCGAGCAGCGAGCAGTCGAGCAATCGAGCATTGAACAGTGCTCATCTCCACTCGGTGGAAATTCCGACTCCGCGTGATGCCATCCATCGTCAACAGCTGCTATCCATTTTATTACCCCCCACGCCCCCTCCCCTCTCCGAGGGGGGGTTGGGGCCGTGGTTCTAAGGCGACCTTGAATTTGCTCATCAACGTGACAACACAATAAAACAAAACGTACGGCGAAGGGCTTCAATGTGGGCATGCGGTGCGCTGGCGTGGCTTGAGCATCACATTTTCAAAAAACTCGTTGATTGCCCCATCACGTCATGTATCAATTCCCACCCACATACGTGTTCGTCGTCTCTGTGCCAAATGTAAATATACTTATTGACACTATTAGTGGATTACATATACTTTACTTCACCCTGCAACAGTATAAAGCTTTTCTTTTATTCTCACCGATATTGACCAGCGCGTGAAATATCGCTGATTTTATTGGCTGCACGGCAAGGTGGGATTTTATTGGACGCTTTGCTCGCTATTTAAATAGTGCTCGATATCTCATTCACAGGGGGTGTTTCAAACGAGTAATCCTATAGACCAGCGTAGCCATGGGGCTGTCTAAGTTCCTTAGAGTTTGGGACAAATTGTTGCTGTAGGGAGGTGATTACAATTCACTGAGGTCCATAAGGCAACCTGCTCATTAATTGAATCTAGATCCAGAGTCAAAAATAAAATATATCCCGAGGTTGTTCAGAAAAAAGTTGTTTTGGGGTAGATCGCGCAAATATATAAATGTGTCGTTAAACCGGCCACCACCCGACATAGCAAACTAGTGAGGTTTGTCACTTGAACAAAATGTGACAATTAGTTACTGCTTCAGCACCCCTGTCTGTTGGAGAGTAAACCCACAACATTTACAATTTGAGTACGACGTTTCGCTGGTGATTGCAACCGGCTTCATCAGGCGATTTGCCAGAATTTGAAAGAAGCCATCCTGCTTTGGTAGGGATAACAACTCGTTTATATTTACGCGATCTTACGCAAAAACCCTTACTTGTATGAATAATATCGGTCGCGAAAGCCTACGCGTTTCGCCGAGGTTTTGTCGCCAAAAGTTAAAATCGGAGCGTGAAGTTGACACGTCTGCTCGCCAACATCTCTCTTCCCTGCTGTGATCATGGTCATCGCTACGGCCACACTGCCGCCGTCACGCTGTCTCATGCTTGTTGTTCCGTTACCACCACGACCGCACTTGTTACTGCAGCCATTCCTCTGTCGTCTTGCTATTCCCTCCGCCCACCGTATTGCCATTATTATTATAGCCACTCTGTCATCGTCATCATTGGGATGTCCTTGCCTCTCTGTTAACGCTACTACAGCGGTTGCTGCTACGGCCACGCATCATCGGTGGTCCGGCTCTTCCGTGTCTCTCCGCTAATGATGCTATACTTATTAGTCGAGTCAATCTCTCCCCATTGGTCTCATTGAAGGATGGTCAATAACGCTGGTCAACACACTTTTTCTGGCATAAGGTATTCCAACGGTTTTAAGGTAATTTTGGGGTGCTGATTCCAAATCTGGCATCAGTTTTTGTCTATCACATCGGGTTTTTGAGATATCAAATATTGCATTTTTTTTAAAAATTGCAGAAGAAAAATATTAAATAAATGTGGATATCTACATAAAATTATATTATAAACACACTATCCTAAAAATACAGCACCATATTTTAACACTAAAGCAGTCACCGACTCCCAACAACTTTCAATCATAAGTGACAGAGTTAATTTCGGGTAAAATCAATGAAAATGGGGTATGCCGATAGCATAAAAATTAGATGTGATAGAGCAAATCTGAGATCAGATTTGGAATCAGCACCCTGAAATTAATCTAAAACAGCTGCAAAAGTCCAGGCCAGAATTTTGTTTCTTTTTTGGTGACCAGTGTAATGAAAGCAAACTATGAAAAATTCACAGATTCATAGGAATAGCGAGTAGCGCCAACACGACACACCAGGGGTTGAATGGCCAACACCACCACGCCCGGCCGCCTTTGTCTCTCTAGTGGCGATGTTTTTACACACCGTACCAGGCACTCATTTGAGGCTGAATCGACCTAGGGGAGGTGCAGGACCAGTTCAGGTAATCGACACTGGTGTAGGCCACGAGCGGGAATCTTACTCGGGATGCCAGATTCGTAGCGCAGCGTGCTAACCACTGCGCCACCGCTCCCCACCATTCCCCACAGACACACACATGCATACACAAAAAAAAGACACGGACAAAGATCCCCCGTATAGCTTGTAGCAGACTGTTGGGGCAAGTGCTGTTTGCGAGCACCTATGAAGGCCAGAAAGGCACACGAGCGGGTGGGTGGCCAGCACCACGCCCGGCTGCCTTTGTCTCCCTAGTGGCGATGTGTTTACGCAACGCACCAGGTACTAATTTGAGGCTGAGTCGACCTAGGGGAGGCCCAGGACCGGTTCAGATAATCATCACTGATTTTGGCCGTGAGCGGGAATGGTCGCCAGGTTCGTAGCGCAGCGCGCTGACCGCTTCACCACCGCTCACCACCATTCCCCACAGACACACACACATGCATACGTACACACACACACACGCACTACCCATTCAACAGACGTGATTGTAGTCGCGTTGGATCTCAGAGCTTCGTGCCTGGGCTGTGAAGAGTTAAAGAATAAGGTCTCCTTGTATTACTGTGGGAGTACGAACACATTAGCTTTATTTTCCAATGGCAAATCAATCACACCGCATGTCTGTAATACATTTTTAATTACACCCTTAACATTGGGTAGCCTGTAAGACATTCGCTGGCTGTTTGAATTCATCAAATTGTCCTTTAAATGCGATCAGATGCCCCGAGAAAATGAAAGGTGCGTTTCTCTCGCTGGTCTCTCCGCTTTCAATGTGACGATTCTGTTTAACCAAAATAAAGATTAGGGAATGTTGCATGTGCGACGTCTTTATTGTTTTGCTATTTAGCCAATCGATGGCACGGGTATTTTAGTCCCATTGTGTTGTTTTGCTCCCGGTCCTCATTGCAAGAGAATCGCTTTCCCAATGTCCTCTCTATCATACATGAAGGACACCTACACACATACTCGCCTATCATTTGTTCATCTGCCTACCCATCTACTACCTATTTACCTACCTTCCTGGCCAAATACCTGCCTCCGGACTGACACACCTATCTACCTGTGCACTTACCTGCCTGCCTATCTACCTGCCTGCCCCACTGATTTTCCACCTTACTCATTTACCTGCCTCCATATCGACCTACTTTACTACTTGGCCAGTTCCACACCTACCTAACAATCTGCTCTTTCTAGCATGGTAACTCATGTACTCATCCATATATATCTACCTGCCTGCCTGTCTGTCTACCTAACAACCCACATCACTGCCTACTTACTCACATAATGTACTTCTGCGTGTACTTAATTGGTTAATTGGAAATGTAGATGCGTGTACATTAATTTTTTGTAAATGGTTCATTCCTCACGGCGATGGTCGGCTATTAGATATACTTTGTTCGCTGCAATGAGCCATACACATAACGCAGAATACTTAGAAGTAATGTGTGCCATTAATGCTAATTGTTAAGAATTTAGCTAATAGTTTCGTAAATTTGTTTCCCTTAATTATGACCGATTTCCTATTTTTCCCAATTGCGCAATCGGCTTCGCGCCACGAGACGAAGCATCCCCTTCGGACATCTCAGAGCAGCGCAGCCCTTTGTGTCAGTGAACGCCCCACAGAAGCAGACCGCACAGAGCTACCACGGAGAGCCATTCAATTGACCTCTGGCCCACAAACAGCAGATATGAATAACAACGAAAGAAACGCGAAGTATGACGGTCGGAGATAACCGCCGTGACAAAACTATTAAAACCTAAAACTAAAATATTTTCATTTTACCAGGTAAGGCCCACTGAGCTATATTGTTTTCTTTTTACAGCAGCGACCTGGCCACAGACGATAGCTCGACGAAGTGGCTTGTGGCGTGACGAGGGCGGTCAGCCGAATACTCTAAACGCGTGATGTTGATTTTAAATGTGGAGGGGGAAACTGGAAGTCACGATGGAAACATCCGGTTACATTTGGCTGCGCGCGAGATTAATTTGCCGTAATAATTTCATGGATGCATAATTTAAAATTTGCATTTCATTCACATTTTTAAAATTGCAGATCAGAGAGTATGTTGTTGTTTTTTTACACGTTAAGATCTCTAGTGATTTAATATTTTTTTTGGTTGGCAAAAAAAGAAATTCAAAGGACCTTTGAAATAAAATGTCTTTTGCCAATAAAATATTTAATCGCTCGTATGGGAAAAAAATAGCAACGCTGCATCCAATGAAAGTGGAAGAACGCTGGAACGAGCTGTGAATTCCCACGCAGAGTGGAAGACTGCACTCAAATGTCCACACGGACAGGTTCACAAACCCACTTGCTGTACTTCCCCCGCTCTATCCTCTGGCTCCTCAGGTTTCTTCCGGCGTGCAAGTCCCACTCACGAAGGGAATTGCTCAAGCATCTCGATGCAGCATCCTCCTTGCCGCACGAGGAGCCTTGATACCCTGGACGAATTTAGATAATTGTGAACATTATTTTATCCATAATGGAGGTTTTTTGGGGTTAGATCGCATGAATATATAAATATTTCGTAAAACCCGCCACCACCCGACACGGTTTCTCACGTGAACAGAATGTGCCAGTTCGCGATTCGTACAGCAACACCGGCGTGTTGGAGAGCAAAGCCACAACATTTACAATCTGAGTACGACGTTTCGCCAGTAATTACAACTAGCTTCATCAGGCGACAGCCAGATTTGTGGTCGCGAAAGCCTACGTGTTAAACTGATTATTACTTGAATTCCTATTACTGTAATTCCTATCGTGCCTCAGCAGCTTGTGCAAAGACAAGAAATAACCAAATATGCAAGGATAGTTTCATCGGCCATTCCCTGTTGATGAGGAATAATGAGGTGGCAAATGTCCCTGGGTTAGTGAAAGGGTCATCAGCTCCGCCGATGCGTTTTGCGGGCCATACCGCGCGTTGTTTGGTACGATGCCCCGACGTTTCGCTCCGCATGCCGGGCATCTTTTATTCCCGCCTCTTCTTCCCAAAGAAGCTCCCGGCACGTGCAGCGAAACGTCGAACATCGCGCCGAGCAACGCGCGCGGCACGGAGCCGAAAACGCACCACGTGAGAGCCGTACGGCCGCGCAATCATGAGCGCACGCACGCAGTCGCAAGGCCCATTGATCGATAGACAATATTGTGACTGTAACAGCTGCTTCTCTGACACGGGGGCACGCCCGATTGCCAACGAGCGCCGTGCGTCGTCCCGTTGGTTCGGTCGGGTTATTTTTGCTTTTATTTCAGTAAATTGCCTGCGAGCCAAACAAATGCTGCCGTCGCGCGTAACGGCGCGGAGGATGGTAGGGCGCGGTAACCTTTGCCTGCACGCAGCCGCACGACACGGCGCGCGATGTGCAATCCCCGCGCGGCAGATTCATTTGCCCTCCTCCGCGAGCGGCGAGCGAGACACGGACATCAGACTACTTTCGTCAAGCGTGCGTGCTATCCGCACGCGTGCATTTTTATTTTTTAACTCGCTCCAAACCCACGTCGCCGTAGTGAATAACAACATTTTTTTTTTAATCAGTCAAAACTAACCTGGCCAGGTGACTCGGCGGTAAGAGCGGTCGTCTCGCAATTGGAAGGTCGCCAGTTCAAATTCAGGTTTCGGGGGGGGGGGGGCTTGACTCAGCCCATCGTAATGAAGGGGGTCGATTAAACGAGCGTCAGTTTGTGTGGGAGTCAACGTGCCTATGTGTGTATCGCGTTGCGCTACTGGGCAGTTGGAGGCAGTCGCCCTCCAACAACAACGGAGGGCGGAGGAGCGACGCTCACAACAACGAGCAGAGCGCCGGGTGGCTAGAGCCAGTCGTCTCTGTCAGTCAACCCGTGGCACCTGGGTCTGCCCCGTGACCTCATGTGAGCGGGCGTTCGACATTTAACGTAGCCTCAAGGTGCACATAGCCTGGCACAAGCGTCGTGGTGACGTCACCGCCACTTAGTGGCAAATGGCGGTTGTTGTTGTTGTTATTGTGTTGCGGGGGAACGACAAGAAACTGAACACTGAAATCAGTTCTAAAGAAATGAGAGCGGTGGTAAAGAAATGAAAGCGGCGATATTTCTACGGGGAGGACTCTCCGCAGCATACCAATGCACAATTGACACTCGTGACCGAGGAGTGTGAACAGGCGATGGGCACAGCCATCACGCTCATCTGAGCAGGAAATTGCGTTGACTTTTTGACTCGTATACTGCGGTCAAGTCAATTTATTTCTTGTTTACATTCGTTGGCGCCTTTTCTGGCACAGATCTGCCACTCAAAGGACCATCACACCTCCGATTAGCGCGGTTAGCTGCGTACGGCGCGAAAGGACTTCAACAGACATACATCTCATTAATACCCAGTATAGCATCAGAAAATTCTGAACAATCACAAACAAATCCATATATGGGCATACTCTATACAGTTGTTGAAAAAATACAAAAATAAAACTAATTGTGGTCTGAGTCACCCTGCACCAATGAGCAATGGCAGTGCGATGGCCCAGCAGTCGCACAATCGCCACTTGTTGCAGAGGTTGCGAGTCTCAAGCCCAGTGCCCGACCTGGTTAATACGCGGGGTATATTAGCAATGAAATTAATTCAAGTAATTGCTTTGGCCAATGACCGAAAATATTTCCTGAGATTTTTTTTTTTCGGGACGTGAGTTTCGTGTGTAATCCAGCATTAATTGTCCATCTGAAATTGCGCTTCGAATATGGTGGCCCTGGTACTGAGCCATTCCCTCGAACTGATGCCCCTGTGGTGGTGAGGGTCGTGGTGAGGGTGATGGTGAGGTTGGTGGTGAGGTTGGTGGTGAGGGTGGTGGTGAGGTTGGTGGTGAGGGCGAGGAGTGGAAGAGTGTAGCGGTGAGCGTGCCGCACTCTAAACCAGCCGACCCGAATTCGGTTCCTGCTCATGGCCAACACCGGTGACGATTATCTGAACCAGTCCTTGGCATCCTCTAGGTCGGCTCAGCCTCAAATGAGTACCTGGTGCGGTGTGTAAACATCGCTGCTCGGGAGACAAAGGCGGCCGGGCGTGGTGCTGGCCACCCACCCCCTCGTGTGCCGTGCTGGCCTTCATAGGTGCTACTCGCTAACAGCACTTGCCACATCAGCCTGATACAGGCTATACGGGGGATCTTTATATTTGGTGAGGATGGTGGTGAGGGTGGTGTAAATGGGTTCACCACGGATAGTTGAACGGCAATCCAGACAATTGCTGAGCACCGCTCATGAAGCACAGTTGGAATTGGTAGTTATCAGTCATATTAAGAAATTGGTCATAATTGATTATCTTTAAATTTCGATTTAAAGCTTTCGTGACTGCAGGGATTCATCTTCTTGGTTATTTCGGTAAAGAACCAAGAAGATGATGATCTTTAGTTTGATTTCCTTTCCCCGGCACCTCCGATCAGCACACTTGGCTACGCACAGTGAAAAATAAGTTTAACATACGTACATCACTATGCACTACACTACTATACAATACACTGTACACCACGCTACTATACACTACACTACTAGACGCTACACCATTATACCGCATTACAAACTCATTTCTTGAGAGCTGCTTTACTGCGTTTAGTTTATTGTCATATCACCCGCACCTCTGATTAGCACGCTTGGCTACGTACGGTGCGAAGTTAGTTCAACATACGTACGTACCTCCATGGGTACGTGACTACCTTCTTTCACAAGCTGCCACGTTCATCCTCGACAATGCCACCCACCCACTCACCCCCACTTAATATTTAACCGAGGGTGGCCACCGTCTTCCCCTCCTGCATGTTTTTCTGTTTGCGGAAGTGTTCCTGATTTCAAAACTAAACTATTATTTTATATTTACCAGGTAAGGCACCACTGCGTTCTATAGCTCTTCTTTTTTAAGCGGCCTGGCCTATCACAAATGGTAGCTCAACGAAGTGGCTTGTCACGTGGAAATGCATAGCAGCAACATACTCTCACATCATGTTTCTAAATGTGGAGGGGAAAACCGGAGGACGCGGAGAAAAAGCCACGCGACCACGTGGAGAGAGAAACACCAACTACACATATCCAGGCGATCGCTCTCCATGCCCCGAGAACGATTGTTTAAGGGTGCTTTATACATTTAAATTATTATTATTATTATCAGGGTCGGGATCGAACACCACAATCTACCCGTATACCAGGCCGCGGTCGTTAACATATCGCTACCGCGGCGTGTGTCTGCGAGAATTGTCGGGGACACGAAGGGGTTAATTGCGCAGAAGGTGTCCAGGACGTGACCTAACCCCGCTCACGGAGACGGCGCACTGCGCTCGGCGATGCCCGGTCCAGTTGGGAGCCGGCAGCGTGGACGCGGCCGCTAATTGCGGTGATGGATGGCGCCCTTCTATTTACAGAGCCGCAGCCAAAACGCATTTCTCTTCAAGGCAAGGTGCAAGACGCGCGTGCGTGCGCGTGTGCGTGTGTGTTTGTGATTTGGTGCGGCCAACCACCAGTGACGATTATCTGAACCGGTCCTGGGCCTCCCCTGGGTCGACTCGGCCTCAAATGAGCACCTGGTGCAAGTGTGTAAACATCGCCGGGGTTGGGGGACAAAGGCGGCCGGGCATGGTGCCGGCCACCCACTCCCTCGCACGCCGTTCTGGCATTCATAGGTGCTCGCGAACAGCACTTGCCCCAATAGTCTGCTAAGGCTATACGGGGGATCCTTGTCCTTTGCCTTTGTGATTTGATGGAACTCGGAGGCTCGGTTGGATCTCCCGGCGTGGCAGTATAGAACATTACATTCTTGGAAATGTGCCCGACGTCTCATTGCCAAACCCTCCGGTGGTCGCCTTGAGACCGTGCGAGGCATTCCGTGCGTGATCGTCCGATAGAACGGTCAATCGTCTGATTGCAACGGAGGCGGAACGGTCGTGGCACACTGGTCTCGCAGTCCGGACGGCACGGGTTCGATTCAGTCTCCCGTGTGAAATCAGAATCAGAATCAGAAATGGTTTTATTCGCCATGAAAGTTCGCACAGACAAGGAATTTACTTTGGCCGGAAGGTGCATACATTCAACATGTAGGAATCTTAAATCTTAAATAAGTGGTTTACAAGTCTAACTATACTAAAGGTACAAGTCTAACTAATACTAAGGAGCTAAAGTATGTAAAAATTGAATAAAATAAAATCTAAAATAAACAATAGCTATAATATACAATATAAAATTACAAAAATGCAAATATGGTAACATAGTGCAAATATGGCAGGGTGTCATTGTGCAGATATTGTGTTAAAGTCAGTTTGAGCGTTAAAGTCAGTTTGAGCCCCTGGCCTTGTTGAAGAGGCCAGCAGCGGATGGGAATAGTCGGGCAGCTGGCAAAAAACAAGGGACCGTCCGTGTAACAAGTCAAAATCAACCTACGCTCACCTATAAAACACTGGTCAACACACTTTTTCTGGCATAAGGTATTCCAACGGTTTTAAGGTAATTTTGGGGTGCTGATTCCAAATCTGGCATCAGTTTTTGTCTATCGCATCAGGTTTTTGAGATATCATATATTGCATTTTCAATAAAAACTGCAGAAGAAAAATATTAAATAAATGTGGATATCTACATAAAATTATATTATAAACAAACTATCCTAAAGATACAGCACCATATTTTACCACTAAAGCAGTCACTGACTCGCAAACAACTTGCAATTATAAGTGACAGAGTTAATTTCGGGTAAAATCAATGAAAATGGGGTATGCCGATAGCATAAAATGAGATGTGATAGAGCAAATCTGAGATCAGATTTGGAATCAGCACCCTGAAATTAGTCTAAAACAGCTGCAAAAGCCCAGGCCAGAAAAAAATGTTTTTTTTTTTATTGACCAGTGTAATCGGAAGCCCGATTTAATGTTGAGCGCACTGCTGACCATAAGGCAATGCGACCACGAAGCAAATTCTGGCCCGCAAAATAAAATAAACATTTAGCGAAACGTGAGTAGATTACTCTGCGGTGTGCTTGCAGGAAGAGGCGGCGGCACATTTAATTTATACGCGAGCCCAAAGAGCCAGAGAGTGTTTCTGTTGATGGACAGTCGTGCCCTTATCACTGAATGCGAGTGACCTTTGTTTCATTTTTCTTCCTTCTCCAACACGGATGCTTAATCCCTATCGTGCCTCTGCTCACTTGCAAACGCGCTCGCTCAGCTGCAGAAATTCATCCGGTTGATGCTGTGCGCGAAGAGACGGAGCGGTGACATCGGTTAGTCCGTCAAGGTGCTCGGCGGATCGATGCGTCGCGTGAGAGGTGGTGGTGGCCTTCGTGCAGTGGTAGATTCAGCTTTGCCTTTCGCCTGTGTGTGTGTGTGTGCACGTGTGTGGGTACGGGCGAGCCGAGTTCTATTCCCGCTCACGGCCAACACCAGTGACGATTATTTGAACCGGTCCTAAGCCTCCACTAGGTCGACTCGGCCTCAAATGAGTACCCGGTGCGTTGTGTAAACATCATGCTGCTGGCCACCCACCCCCTCGTGTGCCGTGCCGGCCTTTACAGGTGCTACTCGCTAGCAGCACTTGCTCCAACAGTCTGTTAAGGCTACACGGGGGATCTTTGTCTTGCATGGAGGTTGGGGCTAAGTGGCGGTGTGTGTAGTCGCGGCCAGCGCACCGCGCTTACAAACCCAGCGACCCGGGTTCGATTCCCGCTCACGGTCAACATCAGTGACGATTTTGTAAACCGTTCCGGGGCCTCCTCTAGGTCGACTCAGCCTCAAATTGGTACCCGGTGAAGTGTGTGAACATCGCTACTGGGCAAATAAAGGCGGCCAGGCGTGGTGCTGGCCACCCACCCCTTCGTACGCCCCGTCGGCCTTAATAGGCACTCGCTAACAGCACTTGTCCAATCAGCCTATTCATGGGTATGCGGTGGATCTTTGGCTTTGTATTTTGGCGGTGTTTGTTTTCCTCCGTTGAGAAAATGCAATCAGGAAACGTATAAATTGGGGGGAAAACACAATGACATAATTGTGTGCAATTACACACAACCGTGTAATAAATTGCATGTAATGCACACACACAATCGTGCTTGTGATTACACGAATACAATAGTTGCAAACGAGGATACTTCTTTTTTTTATATACATTCATAGCGACGCATTGGTCGATCATCACGAACAAACCATCATCGGCATCCGCCATCATCATTTTATTTTTATTTTCGGACGGATTCTACGAAAAAAGGTGACTGTCGGTTACAACGTGACGCTGTGACACAGTGCTGACGAGTACAGACGTGAATGTACCGTACGTAGAACTTCTTTCGCACCGTACGTGGCCAGCCGTGCTCATCGGAGGTGCAGGGGAAGGACAAAGAACTAAATACAAAAAGGAGTTTGAAGAAATGAGTAAAAAATCTAGATGATTTTAAAAGTGCATAGCTCCTCTGGTTTCCAAATACTGGTAGGAACCGCCTGGTTACACCAGCCCACAGGGGATTATTGTGTCCGTCCGTCGTGCATCCAAAAATGGGAGGGGTGGGGCTGGGTGGAGAGGGGAGGGTGGGGAGGGGCTGGGTGGGGAGGGGCTAGTCACCCCGTGGTGCCCTTATAAAACTCAACGTTTAATCTACTATCGCCGGCTTGTACCCGCCCTCACAATCGGCCATATTTGCGGAATACACCACGCCGCCGTTGACCCTGGCCATTGACCGAGCAACCCAACGTTCCTACCAGCTCCCTCCGCAGGAATCTGTTATCGGAAGGAAGAGCGTTCCAGACGGGCGCAGAAGTGCATCTGCAAGCGTGCGGTGCGGTGGTCGTCTATATTCGATGGCCAGCCATCATCCACTGTCCAAACCTCATAATTCAATATCGCCACACAAAGTGTGAATCCCAGCACGGCGATGCTTCCCACGCGAGTGCTTCTCCGCTGCAAAAAGAGACGGCGACTGGCAACGGGTAGAGTTGAGGCCATCGAATTGAAATTGATAGCGAGACGGAAATTCCCTGCAGCATGTTGGCCCAGCGAGCCGTCCTTCAGCGTCGTAAGATGCAGTGTGGTTGTTTAACATCATCATCATCATCAGCAGCAGCAGCACCAGCAGCAGCAGCTAGGATCTTTCCACTGTTGGATGAAGGCCTCCCTCAAGCTATCGCCATAATTTCTGCCTTTAATATCAAATCGACACCAACGTTAGCATTAACCAATTACTCCTCCACCACCACCACCAACACCATTATCATCAGCCATGATCTATCTCCTGCTTGGTAAAGGTCTCCCGAAACCATCACCACCTGTCAAGGGTCCTGCGATGCAAGAAGCCATGTGGCTCCGGCACGCCCGCCGATGTTATCGCTCCACCTTCGTGGAGGATCTCCCGTGGGGAAGCGCTCATTTCTTCGGCTGCCTCTCCTCCGTCAATGTCGCTGAGCACCGCGGTGGCTAGGAGATGTTAACTACCTCGCCTGGTCTACGGGAGGTCGTGGATTCGATCCCGACCCTGACGCCTGCTCTATAGTTGGAGTCTGCATCTCTCTCATCATCATCATCACGGTGGCTAGGAGATGTTAACTACCTCGCCTGGTCTACGGGAGGTCGTGGGTTCGATCCCGACCCTGACGCCTGCTCTATAGTTGGAGTCTGCATCTCTCTCATCATCATCATCACGGTGGCTAGGAGATGTTAACTACCTCGCCTGGTCTACGGGAGGTCGTGGGTACGATCCCGACCCTGACGCCTGCTGTATATTTGGAGTCTGCATTTCTCTCTCTCTCTCTCATCATCACCACGGTGACTAGGAGATGTTAACTACCTCGCCTGGTATACAGGAGGTCGTGGGTTCGATCGCGACCCTGACCCCTGCTGTATATTTGGAGTCTGCATTTCTCTCTCTCTCATCATCACCACGGTGGCTAGGAGATGTTAACTACCTCGCCTGGTATACAGGAGGTCGTGGGTTCGATCCCGACGCTGACGCCTGCTGTATATTTGGAATTTGCATGTCACTCTCCCCGTGGTCGCGTGGATTTTTTCTCCGGGTCCTCCGGTTTTTTTCCCTCCACAATAAATTTCCACGCAATAATCCACTTAGTTGAGCTATCATTTGTGATAGCCTCGCTTCTGAAAAAAGAGTTGTGTAGCAGGTCAGTGGTCATTACCTGGTCAAGTGTAAATTATTAAATAGTTTATAAAATATAGCCCCAACCGCTGGCCACCAACCCTCTCGATAGACAGGCGCCTTTCTTAGCGGCCAAGCGTCAGATCATCTGTGCAATATTTAAAGCGTTTGACCTCTGACAGAATAATGCTCCCTCTTTCTGACCTCCTTTTAGCGGTTGTTAAGCGCAGGCGTTGTGTTCCTCTGTTCCGCTCTCCGTTTTGCGCGCAAAACCAAGAACGCCAACGGTTTCCCTCTGGCTTCACCCACCTTCGCTCACGCCAGGTGCGCGTGTTGTGCTCGAATTGATGGCGCCTTGGACCCTCCCGCAATGGCCGACGGCTATTAGCGAAGGAATTAAAATGGCAACGTCATCTCGTGTCGCCCGGTAATAAGACATGATAGATGTGCCCCCTCCACTGGTCCAGCAGGCATCTTAATTGAAATGACAGCACGCAAACGGAAGGTGTGCTTACAAACGACTTGAAGGCAGGTAAGGAAGGGAGGCTTCACGCGGCCAAGCTGTGCGTGGTATGCACCGTTGTCTCTCAACAATTGGCCAGACCATAGGGCAACCACCATTGACTTCCCCACAAAGTTGTGCTCATTTCAATTCTCCCTTGAGGGATGATGGGCTGAGTCAATCCCCCCCCCCAACACCCCACCCCCCAACTTGAATTCGCAACCTTCCGCTTACGATCCGCTCATTCTACCGCTGAGCCACCGCCCAGCCGGTTATTATCTGCCTAATGGATCAAATCCTTTGACCCGTTCACAGACAAAACCTATCCACCTGTGGATCTATTTTCATTGTGCACGGCCTGCAAAGAGGAGAACCCCCCAGGGTAATCAATAACCTTGATTAGTCGAGTGCTCGAGAGCGATGGTGGTGGTGGTGGTGGTGATGATGATGATGATGGAAAAAGCACAAGGTGTTTGGCTCTCAGATAAAACACTGAGCAGTGAGGGACATTCCTGCTATAATCACTGCCACCGCATTCCAATCAAATCAATCCCCAGACATTGCCATTGATTGTGATCCTTCGCAAGAAGCAATTGGCTGTCGAGGTTGTGTGCAATGGACATTATGATGGGGGGCTGCAGGTCCTCCCCAAATTGGCCTTGGTCTCAACCGGCGACGTGAAGGATAAACGCCGGCGTCCGCAGACAGCGATGATTGCTGAGTGTGAGGCGCTGCTACTGCTGCGTGAGTGCGCACGTGAGCGTGCGTGAGTAACGGTTAGCGCTACGCTGCGCTACGAACCCGGGGGACCCGAGTCCCGCTCACGGCCAACAACCAGTGACGAATATCTGAACCGGTCCTGGGCCTCTCCTAGGTCGACTCGGCCTCAAATGAGTACCTGGTGCGATGTGTAAAAAACATCGCTGCTGGGGAGATAAAGGCGGCCGGGCGTGATGTTGGCCACCCACCCCATCGTGTGCCGTGCCAACCTTCATAAGTGCTGCTCGCTGACTGCACTTGCCCTAACAGTCTGTTAAGTCTATATGGGGGATCTTTGCGTTTTTCTTTGTTTATCCCTGAATGCGCGTGGATGTGTCCAATCGCGCTGTTTCCTGATGGCCGCTCGACGCTGTTCGACCGCTGGTGCCTCGGCTCAGAGCGACCGTTTGAAAGAAGAAAAAAAGAGAGAGAAAAAGATGCAACGTGTTGGCGATTTCCTGCCAAAGAATGGGCCGGTCTTTCGGAGAGGGAAGCTAACCGATGACCCCCATGCAAACCGGGCCCGGACCAGGCGAGCGTTCTGACCGAAAGGCCACGTCGCCCGCGAGAAAGCAAGGGAGCGGTAAAGGAAATGAATTTTGGCTCAAACAATTTTTTAATGTTTAAAAATAGTGACGGCGAGAACATCGTCCCGAGCCTCTCGGCTTGGCTCGGCAATTCCATTTTCACCTGCTTTGTGTTGATTTTGTGTTTTGAGAACTGTCAAATGTGATGCCACAATCCCACATCCCTGTAACCTCGTGACACCGGCTTGATGGAGTGTCTGATCAACCAGAAGGATATTGAAAAAGGGGTCCGGCACGTGACAATAGTGACAAGATCAACAACAGTGATAATAATAATAATAACAATGAAAGCTGTAATGAATTACTTGCATCCCTTCGCGATTACCTGCGGTGTGAGATTGTTGTTTTATTGAGATGCATTGAAATTGTGCGATGCGCAGCCAAAAGGGAATTCCTGCTCAAATGACCATTGAGTTATTGAAGCTCAACGCCTCTTCACAGCCGTGAGCCAGTGGTGCTAATTCCACGTTCCGAAGGCAGTGGCGGCGGGGGTGGCCGTGGCGAGTCTAACCATTGTACAACCACTCTCGACTTCCCCCACAAAGCAAAACTCGTTTGAGCGATTCTGACAGGATGATGAGCTGAGTCAACCTCCCCCGCACCCACAACCACGATTCCAACTTACTGCCTTGCCACTGCGAGCCACTCGCACCACTGCTCAGCCACCCGGGACGCCCCTTTCCCCGTTCCCGGTATGAAGTCCGCTGCACATTGCGAACGCTCGCCGTTGATTTTCTTCAACGCTTGTCTTAAATAACGCAATAATATCCTCGCGTGATAAATTGGATTTGGATAATGTATTGGCGGTTGAAGCGGGGAGCGTTGGTGCGGCGGAGGGGGGGGAGGTTAGTGGTAGTAGAGCCCTTAAGCTGAATATAATTCCATTGCTCAACCAACAAATATTCGGGACCTATTTATCCCCGTAGGCATTTTTGTTCATCCTCAGTCAGCCCCACGCGAACTCCAGCCATCCTCGCGACAGCGGCGGCTTTTTTGGCTAACCATCGAACAAAGGTGATCAACGCATCGCGCGGCGCTTTCAGATGCACTCCTGCGGCCGTCTGGAACGCTCCTCCTTCCGATATCTAGGAAGCCACTGGAGCTATGCACTTTTAAATAATCTAGGCAGACAAACGTCTTTAGAACTGCTTGTTGTTGTGTTTAGTTTGCTGTCCCCCCCCCTCCCCCCGCACCTTCGATTATCACGAGTTGGCTACGTACGGTGCGAAAGAAGTTCAACATATTGTACATGATCAATCCAATGCTGGATGAAGGCCGTCTCCCCAAGCCACCGCCGCGCCTCTCGCGATCCCGCGGTTGTCCCACCTGGTGGTTGTCCCACCTGATGACGATTGCTTGTATTGCGATCGAAACGTCGTGATCTATTATTTTTCTACCTACGTGACTTTACCGAAAGAACCAAAGAGTATAATAATGCGTTACTCCTTAACGGCGCATGCAGGCACCCATGACTTAAACTACAAGGCAGTGCTGGCTCTATAGTTACACATTTTAAGCCTTCTAAACTAACGCAGCGCATCCCAACTACAATGGTGACCCCTGCATCGCATCTGCAGGAACTCCTAAATGCTGCTCAACAGGTATCAGAGGGTAGGATTCGAGAAACGCAACCTGCGCCCTCCAGGTTTTGCAAGTTCAGTGAGCTGCTGACCATCACAGCACGGCAGCCTCTCTAAAATTAACAATGCTTGACAAAATATATATAAAGGGCTGCAAGTAAATGGACAAAGAGAAGGAAAACAGTTGAAGTATGAAAAGGAAAGTCATAAAAAATTAAGCCGGGGCAGTTGCAACTTATTTCCGTGCAAGTTTGCGGGTCAGAAAAATAAAAAGATATATCTGAATGTATATATCACGAGACACAAAGACAGTTAGATATTTATTTATTTATTTACGTGTTTCATGGATGGACGTTAAACACGAAAAAAAATAGTGTCGCTTTGCCACGGTGGCAGACGATCTGTCTCAGCCTCTGGGTTCCGTGTGCATTTTAAGAGGCCAGATATTGACTTGTGTGAGTTTATTTTTTTTGTTACCCCTTCATCAATCTACTTATTCCATCCTTCCATTCTCAACACCGACTCCCAAATTCATTCATCTCTCGTCGCTGTGAAGACATTTATCCTCCACGGGGAAAAAAACATGCGAATCGCCCGAAGCGAAAACAGCTCGCTCGTAAAATTAATTGACTCATCCATATATCCTCCAACTTTTTTTTTTTCAAATACATTTATTGAACGTTCTTTTTCACTACACATTTTTAAAATTAGGTGAGAAGAAAAAAAAAACATGTATGGGGACGCCGCCACAGTGGTGTTAACGGTCAGCACGTTTGACTTTCGCTCCAGACAGCAGGTCACCGGTTCCATCCCATCTCCCTCGGTGGCTAACAATCAGTTTACCACACGAAGGGCTTTCGCGACCAATTCTGGCTGTCGCCTGACGACGTCGCACTCGAATTGTTAATGTCGTGGGTTTACTCTCCAGCACACCGATGTGCTGAACTAGTCACTAATCGGCACGCTTTGTTTCCGTGACAAACCTTACTAATTGGCTGCGACACATTCATATTTACGCGATCTAACCCCAACTAAAAACCTCTGTTCATGGGTGGATAAAACTATTGGGCAAGTTTTTTTTTAATCCCACTGCCTCTGTCTACCCAGCAGCCTTGGTGGGTGCACCACATTTAGTCGACCGGAAGGTCTCCTGCGTTTGGGAAAAATGTGTTTACTCCCACCCCTTCCAATAAACGTGGCCAGCCATGAAGAGGAAGTAAACATATCCTTCAGATGGGCTCTCAAGAGCTTCGTCTAGTGTAGACCCTTCCACCAGCAGGGGCATAAACAAGCAATTATGGGGGTCTGTATCTTCCCTCTAATAATCGTGCTAAACTAAACATATATTTTTTCTAGATTTGAAGCTTTCGTGACTGCAAGGAATCATATTCTTAGGTTTTTTCGGTAAAGTCACGTAGGTAAAACATCTAAATTAATGAAAATAAAATAAAACAAAAATCACGACGTTTCGGAGGCAACACAAGTCTCCGTCATCAGGTGGGACCGTCACAGCCGAATTAGCTGCATCAAGTGAGGCAATGATTCAAGAAGTAATCCCTTATAAGCAAGTTGAAGGGGGGAGGAGAGGGGGGGGCTCATCAGAATGTGGTAGCCAATGAATGGAACGTATCGGGAGGGAGGGGGGCGGGGCTCAAAGACAGCACGGAGTACTAAGTACAACGCATCGGGAGGGGGAGGGGGGGGGCAAAACAATGGACGACGGCTTGGACGCGGTTGCTGCTGCACACGCCAACACAATGGACAGAGAGGGGGGGAGGGGAGGTCTGATACACATGATAGACAAAAGAACGAAAATGCCCACGTTTATACCAATGCTGGCTGAACAATGAAGAGAGCACTGCCAAAAAATAATAACTGGGGATGTTAACACTCGGTAAAGTAAAGTAAAATAGTGCCTGTCAGATAAGATGGTCCAAAAAAAAGTGTAATTAAGTCCTAGATTTGAAGCTTTCGTGACTGCAATGATTCATATTCTCAGGTTTTTTCGGTAAAGTCACGTAGGTAAAACATTAAAAGTAATGAAAGTAAAATAAAACAAAACAAAAATAAAAATAAAATTCACGACGTTTCGGAGGCAACACAAGTCTCCGTCATCAGGTGGGACCGTCACAGCCAGATTAGCTGCATCAAGTGAAGCAATGATTCAAGATGTAATCCCTTATAAGCAAGTTGAAGGGGGGAGGAGAGGGGGGGAGTTCATCAGAATGTGGTAGCCAATGAATGGAACGTATCGGGAGGGAGGGGGGTGGGAGGGGGAGGGAGCCAACAAAACATTTGGCGACGGCTTGGACGCGGCTGCTGCGCACGCCAACACAATGGGCAGAAAGGGGGGAGGGGAGGTCTGATACACATGATAGAACAAAGGAACGAAAATGCCCATGTTTATACCAATGCAGGCTGAAAAATGAAGAGAGTACTGTTAAAAATAACTGGGGATGTTAACACTCGGTGAAGTAAATTAAAATAGTGCCTGTCAGATAAGATGAAATAGCTACTATTCTCAAGAATGCTAAGAAACCCACTAGTAACATCAGCAAAAACGAACGCTCTGAACTCGCGAATTTAAAAAAGAGAGATGATATAGTCATCCTCTCGGCAGACAAGGGCAATGCCACGGTCATCATGGACAAAGATTCATACAACAACAAAATCCTGGACCTTCTTAATGATGGGAGTTACTCCAAAATTAAAAACGATCCCACTAAAAGCCTAACGACAAAAACCAACAGTATCATCATGAGTTCGACTTCCCTAATCGAACCAAGCAAACGTCCCTCTCTAAAACCATCGGCGGCAAGACCTCCCAGACTCTATGGTCTTCCTAAAATCCATAAAGAAGGCACCCCGCTACGACCCATCGTGTCGACGATAAACTCTCCGACGTACAAACTAGCCCGTTTTCTATCAGATACTCTGCTCCCCTTCACAGGCAAGACCTCTTCGGCAGTACTCAACTCAACCCAATTAGTCTCTATGGTTAAGGACATGGTACTATCTCCTGATGACATTCTCGTCAGCTTTGATGTAGTATCTTTGTTTACCAAAGTCCCAGTACCGGACACCCTAACAATAATTGAGGACTTAGTCCAACAGGGATTGAATTCTGATGTACCTGCGCTGGTTAGGCATTGCCTCACCAACACCTATTTTACCTGGAATGGCACCTTCTACAAACAGAATGAGGGTACCCCTATGGGCTCCCCCTTGTCACCAGTTATAGCCAACATTTTCATGGAAAAGTTTGAATCAGACGCCATCCAGACATCCACCCTGCGTCCTTCCCTGTGGAAGAGATATGTGGATGACACTTTCGTCATCTGGCCACATGGCCTCCCAGCATTGAACCACTTCTTGGACCACATCAATTCTAGACACCCATCTATCAGATTCACCATGGAAGTGGAGAAAGACGGTAAACTACCATTCTTGGATATTCTGTTTAAGTGGAGGCTTGACGGATCCTTGGGACATTCTGTCTACAGGAAAGCCACCCACACAGATTCCTACCTGAAACCGGATTCCCACCACCACCCATCTCAAAAGAATTCTCTCATCAAAACGCTATACCACAGAGCCCATGGCATTTCTGACCAACACCACCTGACTGATGAATTAAGACATGTACATCGGGCCCTCAGGATGAACGGATACTCTGACCGTACTATCCGCCAAGCTGTCTCTCCCACCACACAGAAACAACCACATGAAACTCCGACCAAAACTATCACGTTACCATACATAGCAGGCGTGACCAAAAAGATCTCCAAAATTCTAAACAAACATAAGATCCAAGTCCGATTCAGCACAGTGCATAAAATCCGTGATCTGATTCCATCTGTGAAGGATGTCGTTCCTGACTTACAGTATCCTGGAGTCTACAAATTGAGTTGCATTTGTGGTGATTGCTACATTGGAGAAACAAAACGTCATGTTGCTGATCGTGTCCGCGAGCACAAGTCAGATCTGAAACACGGCAGAACTGATTCTTCGGCCGTTGCCGATCATTGCTACAACTCGGCGGGCTCTCATGAAATTGTCTTTTCCGAGACCAAGGTTCTCTGCAAGCCTCCTGGCTACCATCAAAGGTTTGTACACGAAGCCATACAAATATACAAACACAGACATAATTTCAACCGTGATGATGGGTACAAACTCAGTAATCACTGGAAAGATGTTATTAACCACGCAAAAAAGACTTAATTACACTTTTTGGACCATCTTATCTGACAGGCACTATTTTACTTTACTTTACCGAGTGTTAACATCCCCAGTTATTATTTTTTGGCAGTGCTCTCTTCATTGTTCAGCCAGCATTGGTATAAACGTGGGCATTTTCGTTCTTTTGTCTATCATGTGTATCAGACCTCCCCTCCCCCCCTCTCTGTCCATTGTGTTGGCGTGTGCAGCAGCAACCGCGTCCAAGCCGTCGTCCATTGTTTTGCCCCCCCCCTCCCCCTCCCGATGCGTTGTACTTAGTACTCCGTGCTGTCTTTGAGCCCCGCCCCCCTCCCTCCCGATACGTTTCATTCATTGGCTACCACATTCTGATGAGCCCCCCCCCCCTCTCCTCCCCCCTTCAACTTGCTTATAAGGGATTACTTCTTGAATCATTGCCTCACTTGATGCAGCTAATTCGGCTGTGACGGTCCCACCTGATGACGGAGACTTGTGTTGCCTCCGAAACGTCGTGATTTTTGTTTTATTTTATTTAATTTTCATTAATTTTGATGTTTTACCTACGTGACTTTACCGAAAAAAACTAAGAATATATTTTTTTCACTGGGGAATGCCCACTGAGCTAGATGTATATTTTTCAAAAGCGACCTGCCCACAAATGATAGCTCAAAGAAGTGGCTTATTATCACGTGGAAATGTATTGCAAGCGAATACTGTAACCGCATGTTGATTCTAAATTTGAATGGAAAAACCGGAGGACCCGGATAAAAAAAATCCACGCGACCACGGGTAGAGAGAGACGCGCAAATGCCAAATATACAGCAGGCGTCAGGGTCGGGATCGAACCCATGACCTCCTTGCATGTTAGAATGTTCTGCTTGCCCTTTGATTACTCTGGAAAAGGAACGTTGCGTCTGCTTGTGCATGGTTCTGTTGGCGAGGTGGTCTTAATGGGTAGGTGGAGTAGTGTTTTCGATCTGCGCTCATACTCCACTGCCAATGCAGCCGCAGTGTTTTTTTATTGACATGCAGCGAAAGAGATTTCAAATCGGAACATTGGGCTAATGTCATCCTAGTCGGTGACAATAGCCTTCCTGCACACCCAGCTTCAACAGCGATGATTGGCTTCCCCCTTTTTAAATGTATTCTTTCTTTGCTTTATCTTTATAACAGAAGCTCCATCTCATTACAGAATATCAGCTCGAACTCGCTGAGCCTGAGGTATATCCGCTGAATTCTAATTGTGTCAAGAATCTTGTCGGCTGCAGCTGCTGTAGCTATGTTTTAGATTTCATGCCGATGTGCGTGTTTCTTTTTTCAGCTTTTGATCCTTTTTTATTCACGATAAAAACTTCTATATATATTTCGCCCAAACATCTCAGATCAACATTTTATTTTAGCTTAGGGGGACCCCGTGATGGCAGCTGTCCCGACGTGACTCTGTACCAGTCGATAAAAGGGCTTTAATCTGGCCATGATTGCCACGATGAATTTGTGGGCAATTTCCAACTTGGCAAGTGAGCAACATGACGCACGCACGCGATGGCCTACTCGTTTCAAATGATGTAAAAAAAATTTTTTTACCAGGTAAGGCCCACTGAGCTATGTAGCTCTTTTTCAGGAGCGACCTGGCCACATATGATAGGTCAACAAAGTGGCTGATGTTGTGGAAATTTACAGCAGTCAAATATACTTTAAGCGCGTGCTGATTCTAAATGTGGAGGGAAAAATTGAAGGGCTTGGAGAAAATCCATCCAACCACGGGGAAAACATGAAAATTCCAAATACACATGCTGCAAGGTCGGGATCGAACCCACGACCTCCTGTAAAGCAGATGGAGTGTATTTATAGTTAATACAATGGTGAGTGGCTGCCCAGTGATGAAAATTCCATTTTAGTCAGTGCTGGGCAAATAAAAACTGATGATCCTACGTGAATGTTTAGATAAATACATTTTAGATATTGCTATATGCCACAGGCCACAAATTCCATGTCCCTGAACTTTGACCCATATGTCATATCAGGTAATATACACTGATTAGAAACATTTTCTAGGCACCGGTATATTTTAGTCGACCGATCTTATTCTATTTGTTAAGCAAACCTGATTACTGATGTGCCCCAGAAGGGCAAAACCATGTTTATGTGTTTCAACAATTCGGGCTGTGGTCATCCTCGTAACAGAGCTGTCAGTTCAGTGGGCCTAACTAACTGATAGTCTGAGTCTGGAATGTTTGCTGTTAATGTCTGGAAGGTCAAAAAGCCTGATAGCCCCTCAATACGTATGCCATTTTATGTGGAGATATGGAATTGATATGACATTTTATGTGGAAATATGGATTTTTGTATGTGGAGATATGAAATGTGGAGGTCTGGAATTGAAAGTGACAAGTTTAATTATGAATGTAAACAGTTGTTTACCATTGCAACTGTTGTTGTTGATTCAATATTGTTTCCCTACCCTCTAAAACGTGCCCTTTAAAATGGCAATTCCCTGAAGCCATTGCACAAAGTGCATCCCTTAGCCAATGGGTCGTTTCTCTAAAAAATGTCAAAACTTTTCTCTGCTTTCAGTTTTTTTTATCCTTCAGATGTAATATTCTTTTTAGTATCCTTGCCAACGGTATATGTATATACTGTATATATCGTTCATTCAGACAGGTCACGTTTCATTGTCATCATCAGCCGCCATGATCAATCTACAGTTGGATGAAGGACCCACCCCCAAGGCATTGCAATCTAACAAAGAACCTCAAACTTCGTTGTTCCTTCTACCCCAAGTGGACGTCCTCTCAAACGCGTTTCATTCCCGAACCGCCACTCCGCCCCTGTTCTTGACCCATCGGCCACCGTTCATTCTCTGGACGTCTCGAAGCTCGGCTCAACTGTTTTGATTTAATTTTGCTAGGTAAGGGGCCCACTGAGCTCTTAGAATATTTTGTTGCAGCAGCATCACTGGTCACAAATGACAGCTCAACAAGATCGGCTTGTCATGTAGACATGCATAGCAGCCAACCGGTAACTAAAGCGTGTGATGTTGATTCTAAATGTGGAGAGAAAAACCGGAGGATCCCGAGAAAAATCCACGCGTCCACAGGGAGAGCGAGAGAGAGAGACGCAAACTCCAAATATGCAGCAGGCGTCGTGGTTGGTCGGAATCGAACCCACGATCTCCTGCATACCAGGCGAGATAGTTAACATCTCGCCACTGTGGCGCCCGCATCAATTCAAGTGTCATTTCAAATTCAACCAAGAAGCTGAACTCATGAATTTGATTTGCTGGTTGGTAAAAAGATATTGATTTTTCCTTTCAACACCTTTTGTTAAAGCAAAGGGCAGTGAAAACAAATACTTTACGAGTCGTTATTTATGATCGCGTCTTCCTGGACGAAAGTTTGGTCAAGAAAATAAAGGTACGCTAAACGCGAAATTGAAATGCTCTCTTCCGAGCCGGTGAAATAAAGAGTTGTGAGCGCAAATCGGGTGAGCATTGGCCGTCTCGCGTTTTTTTTTCTGACGAAATGATCATTGCGGCAACCGATGAAAACGAGTTACGGGGGCATTACGGAGAAACCTAATAGAAAAGGATGCAATGAAGAGGACTTCGCGGCCTGCTAAATAATTGGCAGCGACAACCGCTGCTTCAAGGTTCTCACCTGGTTATTAAGAAAACCCGTTGATGCTGCGCCATGCCGTTGGCCAAAACGGTTATTGACAAACCTTAGGCAGCTCTCATATCCGTTTATAGCCTCGAGCCAGCAAATGGAAAGTCCACATTTAAAAAAAAAAGAAAATAGGATCAATGGTAATCACGACATGGCGACGTTTGAAAAATGCACGGCGGGTACAATTATCGTGGATCTTGTATCGTCCGACGCGTCGTCAAATCAAAGTTATGTCCAGCTCCAATGAGTGACGAGGCGCTTTGCTCATCTCCTCCGTGCAGCCATGAGCCGGTGGTGGAAATTCCACATTCCTCAGACTGAGTCAGGTCCCTCCATAGGACAAGCAGTGTTGACTTGCCATGACGTTATTTTTCGTCGTATTATTTCTTGTCTTGGCCTCTTGGGCCTTTGGGTCCTGACAACTTCTAACCATGATATCTCCTTGCAGTGTCTTGCCACTTATTTACATCTGTTGGTGCGTCATTCAACTGAGAAGGCTGCCATCCCACCCAGCATTTGATGTTGGATGCCCAGTCGAATTGCGGTCTACCTTTTTCCCCTGGCACCTTCGAGTGTTCCCTCTGCAAATTGGTACTCACTAAATCAAACCCGTACAATAAATTTGCAGCATGTTCAGAATGCGGCTTGCAAGGGTGTTAACCAGAACACATTTTTTCACGTCGTATTACACCCGTGTTGGCCTCCCAGCACTGGTTTCCAGTTTCACATAGAATACAGTTTAAAATCCTATTGTTAACTTACAAAGCAGTGAACCATCTTGTCCCAGCCTACATCATTGACATGCTGCACCCATATGTCCCCTCAAGGTCTCTAAGATCTGGGGATGCAGATCTCCTCTGCATTCCCAAGTCGAGGCTGGAGTTTATTGGTGATCGAGATTTTTCCCGTGTAGCCCCCAGGCTATGGAACGATCTTCCAAGAGATATCAGAGGGATCTCTGAGTCTGTGGACATTTTTAAAAAAATACGTCTTGAAACTTATTTATATGCTTCCGCTTATTAAACGTCCATTGAGTAAATGGACTCTTAAATGTTTTGTCTGATATAATTATTTCCATGCTGAGTGTCCGCTGCTGCTGTGTCATCTACAGCGCTTTGAAATCCTTGATGAAAAGCGCGATATACATGGCATTAGTTTTATGGTGACGGAAACAATGAGCAGAGTCAAAAGAGAATTGAATTCCAACGGCTGCGCCACATTGTATTATCGCAAACTGCCTTCGCGCTATATATTTTGAAAAAAACAAAATAAAGGACTTTTTTTTTTGGAAGCCCCGTGTCCTATGTAAAATCCTCACACTGACATTTTGAAGATCGCACCGCGAACTCTCTCGGTGCTATTGTTATCTGAAATCATTGAATTCGGTTCAACGGCCATGAAAATGCCCTGGGGAAAAAAAAGGTTTGGGGGGATTTCTGAAGTCTCTTCACATTTGTGTGAACTCTCAATAGAACACAGTGATGATCTGTGTCAGTCGTCACCCTTTCCTTCGTTGTTGCTCCAGTGAATTTCAAACTGTCCCATGGGTGAATTTCTGCATTGGGACTTTTGCACGGCGCTCGGCCGTGTTCCATTCTGTGCACTTCCCCCCACGTGGGCTTCAGACGCACGCGCGGCGTGGTTGTCTACGTACGGTGCGAAAGAAGTTCAACATACACACAGGTGTCACTGTGAGGGGAGGATCCGACTCACAAGTGGACGTTTTGCAAGTTCACATTAGCGTTATTAAAAGCAATAACTGGTGAACCAGAATCGATTGGGACATTTTGGTGGCAAGATATCAACTACCTAACCTGGTATAAGGGAGGTTATGGGTTCGATCCCGACCTTAACGCCGGTTCACATTACGGTTGTTAAATGATGACTGGAATTGATTAGGGTGCCATAGTGGCGCGATGTTAACTACCTCAGCTGGCATACATGAGGTCGTGGTCATTATCCCGATACTGACGCCTGTATATTTGGAGTTTGCATGTCTCTCTCCCCGTGATTGCGTGGATTTTTCTCCGGTTCCTCCGGTTTTATCCCTCCACGTTTAGAATCAATGTGTGTTTTCGAGTATTTGGCTGCAATTAATTTCCACACGATGATCAGCCACTTCGTTGAGCTATCGTTTGTGGCGAGGTTGCTTCTGAAAAATAGCTACATAGCTCTCAGTGAGCCTTACCTGGCAAACAAAAGAAGAAATTTTTAAAAAAAATTGAGTTACACCGATCAGCTAGCGCTTGCGTACAAACCGCAAGATGGCCGATGCCACCACGTGACGCGTTTGCCCTCGTTGATCAATTGAGTGGCAGAGGTGTGGCCCTGCAATTGCTTGCTGGGTTCACTCACGCCACTGCAGGCAGAAGGGGCCTGCGCTGGAGAGGGATCTCGTGATCTCCCGAGGAGGTATTTGGTCTGCTCTTTCACATTGACCAGATATGCAGTTGTAAAACTAGATTTGAAAACTAATTTCTTTAGAACTGCTCTTTGTGTTTATCTTCTTTTCCTTACCCCGCACGTACGGTACAAAAGAAGTTTAATATACGACTAGACATCTCAGAAGAGAGGTTGAGATTAACCCACCTCATCCGACCAGACCGATCAACTTTACAGTGGCGTACCACATTTATACTGGTGGGAATTTCAAAATGGAACTGATCGGGCCAACCCAAGTTCCAATCCTGATGAGGAAAGTCAACTGGGATCAATGTAACAAGTCCCATTGTGTCGTCGTCATCATCATCATCAACCACGCACCAACCATCTTTGGATGAAGGCCTCCGGGAGCCATTGACATCTGTCTCTCGGTCTCGCGATGCAACAATCCTTTCATCCTTTGCATACGAGCTGATCTCATCACTCCATCTCCGTGGTCGTTATCTTCTCTGGCGTCTTCCATCCTTTACACGTATGCCTGTTGAACTTCTTTCGCACTGTATGTAGCCGGTCGTGCTAATCGGAGGTGCGGGGGAAGGACAACAAAGTGCATCATTCGTTTCGACCTCCTTCGAGGAGCGTGTCCTGCCTGAGCCCGCTTACTTTCTCTAACATTCAATACAATTATCTCAAACCCGCCTGTGTTCTCCGATCCACGAGTTACTCCTTTTGTGACGCAGCGTCGTTCCAGCCGCGCCTCTCTCCAGATGCATTTTCCCGATTGCACGTGGTGCAGCACGTGGTTTAGTAACCACTGAGCGGCTAGTACCCCGCTTCGTGGATATTCACCAGACGTCGCCCTGATCCTTGTCGAACTTTTTTTTTTCCTCCCCCCACTGAAACTCGAAATTTTCACCCCTGAATCGCTGGAGGGGGAGGGGCCCGCCAACAGAGAGAAACGCGACATTATTCATAACAAAAGGAACGCGACAGCCTCGCTCACGCTGGTCTGAGTGGAGGAAACGCACCGACTCCTTTTAGGCCGAACGCAAACGAAGAAATTGCTCGCACGTGGTGGTACACGAGTTGAAAGCCAAAGACTTTCCCCCTGTGCGCGGCTGCGGCTACGAACTCCTCGCTGTGCACCACGTAATTTCGCGCTGCCCCAAATCTAAACTATAGGACTATTTTCTTTTAACCAGGTAAGGCCCCCACTGAGCTCGACATGACTCTTTTTCAGAAGCCACCTGGCTACCACAAATGATAGCTCAACGAGGTGGCTTATCATCACGTGGACATTTGCAGCAGCCAAATACTGCAAACGCCGTGATGTTGATTCTAAACGTGGAGGGGAAAAACTGCAGGACCCGGAGAAAAATCTGCGCGACCACGGGGATAATGGGCAAACTCCAAATATACAGCAGGCGTCAGGGTCGGGATCGAACCCACGACCTCCTGTATACTAGGCGAGGTAGCTAACATCTCACCACCGCTGGGAATGCCGCAGGTGAGTGCATCTGCGGTGTGGTAATGGTCCATCCGTGCCCATGTTATCTATCGAAACAGCTTTAATAGGTGCTCGCTATCAGAACTGATCCAACCAAGTTATCGTTCGAACTGGAGAGCTCTCTGTTTTATGTTTTGTATACGTGTGTACGTATGTTGGACTTCCTTTCCACCGTACATAGCCTACCGCGCTAATACCTATGTGACCTTCCTATGAAAAAGTAATTATTTTCCTTCTCGAATAAGCGCCGAGCAGCAGTCATCTCTGTTGGCAGCCCTTGATGTGGAGGTGGTATACATTGCACATTCCTTGTGGAAGGACCCAGTCTCTCCATCAGAGAATCACCAGAGGGGTGATAGACTGAGTTGATCCCAGTCTGGGAATTGATGACCATGAGATTGTTAAAATGATCTTCATAATGTCCGATTGTAAGGACCAAAACACAACAGACGACTTACCTCTCACAAAGTGCGTATGCTGTGCGTGCGGTCAGGAACAGATACGAGGCCTCGGATTGGTGCCCCAAATTTGAGAAGGACCACGTGGGGTGGATGACGGACAATGGGGGGGGGGGGGGGGGTACAGAGAGGCCTGGAAGGGGATTGGCTAAAGACAGAGAATTGAAGGTGATTGGAGGAAAGATACAAACGCAAAGGGTGGGAAACGAAGGTTACTGACAGGAGAGTGGTTGAGATCCGTTAGAGAAGATGGGGCGAGGATTGGCTGTGCAAATCAAGTCAGGGAACCTTCGAGAAAGGGGGGATCGAGGGATATAAACGGGGAAACACAAGGGGAGGGGGCGCTTAGAGAGAGGACTGAGCTGTGCTTAGAGACAGTGTTCGTGTCCACAATAAAGACTCTTAATAAATTGAATTGCATTTGTAGGTCGTCATTACACTATAAAAAAGGTCATTATCCAAAAACAAATCACCAATTATTTTACCTTCTAAAGCAGTGCTATCGACGAATGTGTGGAGGTTTTTATTATTATTATTATTTGTACGTGTCCACTACTGCAAACGCAGCATCATCAAAGAGCTTTCGGACTGCAAACGCCACTCATCAAATTAACGGAGTTTTATATGGTTATGTCCATGAGACGTAGCGCGTGCGTGTGTATGTGGTGTGTATATGTGTGTGAATTTTGTTGCGTGTATGTGTGTGGTTAAACCACTTGCTTTACCAACCTAAATATCACTCACCAGTCATGAGTGACATTGAACCGGTCTTAAACCTCCGCTTAGGCTAGGCTGACTGCCTGAAATGAGTATCCGTTGCGGTTTGTAAATATCAGCAGTTGGCAGACAAAGATGTGGCCAGGTGTGATGCTAGCCTCATCTTTGCTTGTGTGTGTGTACGTGCGTGCATGTGCCTTTGTGGGTAGCAGTAACGTCGCGGTTAGCGCTGCGAACCCGACAACCCGAGTTTCGAAACCCACTCAAGGCCAATACCAGTGACGATTATCTGAACCGGTCCTGCGCATCAACTAGGTCAACTCGGCCTCAAATAAGTAACTGGTGTGGTGTGTAAACATTGCCACTGGGGAGACAAAGGCGGCCGGGCGTGGTACTGGCTACCCAGTTCTCCATGTGCCACGCCGGCCTTTATAGGGTGGTCGCTAACAGAATTTGCCCCAAAAGTTTATTTAGGCTACATCGGGGAGATATTTGTCCTTGCGGGCATCAAGTGATTTATTTTGTTGAAGGGGGTGGCCACTTAAATGAAAGCCCATGATGGAGAGAAACAAAAAGCGCAGGGTTACTGCAAAGGTTACGGCAAACAAGCGAGGCACGGTATCTAACTTGAAACAGGCGCCGCAGGGGAAAATAAATCTGGAAAATCGCCACCAGTTGCCAAGCTACCTGCATTGATTTCGGGGGGGGGAGGGGGGGAGGGCCCGCCTACGTTGAAAACCTGTGGCAGCTCTCATCTTGAGAAAGAAAAAAAAACAACTGCAACTAAAATCCAGCTGGCTCGTACAAATTACCATCTCCCGGACGCGTTCGAATACTTTGCGGCGCGGACTGATAGGGGCCCTGGTAATGTGGCGAGCATGGGAACACAGCGGGGCGTTTTGTTCCAGGGGGCCCAGTTAGCTCTGGCGTCGAGTTTATAAATTACCATGCCACGCTGGGCTTCGTGGGATCTCCTGCGCTCGTACAAAGGGGGCGGAGGGGGGGTGAACATTTGCGTACGTTGTGGCAGGATGAAAATCGCACAGACTGCAGCCGAATGCGTGATCTGCATTTTGCGTGGTTGGCTATGCGCCAGGCCATAGTGTATGTGTGTGTATTGTGTTTAGCCGGATAGAGAGGGAGATAAATGGGCGCGGCATGGGCCAGAGAAGAGATAGACTGATGTGGTGTGGAAAGATATGGAGCCGATTTAGACTTGCAAATGACTGGTACCAGCAGTGTCAAGATCGGCCTCTGCGGAGTAGGAAGCTCGAAAAGGACGCTACTGGGTAGTTGGAGGAACTCGCTCTCAACAACATCGGGAGGCAGAAGAGTGATGCTCACAACAATGAGCAATGCAACCGGGTGGATAAAATGCAGCAATTTGGCACAGGAGGGAGCACAGGTGGTGCATCTGCCGGTCATCTCAGTCAATACGTGGCACCTGGATATGTCCTGTGACCCCCTGCCAGCGAACCTCTGCCCTGTGAAATGATTCGCGGGCACGGATAACATCAGTGGTGAATGATATCTGAACCGGTCTTGGGCCTGTCCAACCAATTACCAACCAGCACTGAACAGCGTGGTAAAGACCGATCAAACAACAAGGGTGGTAAATTAAAACAATAAAAAAAAAATGGGTTAATTTACTCTCAGCATTGTTGACATGTTGATGCGTTGAGCCTGTAATTTATGATGTACGTACGGACAGTGCTCCCGAGGGGAAACAGGCCTGTATTTCAGTCAGCTCACCTCGGCTCAACTCATCGCGGACATGCTCTCCGCGATTTTTGGCTATCCACTGAATCGCATCTGGAACTCTACGCGACTAATGCATCGGGATGCAGAGAAAAATAAAGTGGAGAGATAAAGTGATGAGATTAAGTGATGAGATGAAGATAAGTCCATTTATAACACTATAATTTAATACTTAAATATATTTTGATTATTTCCTTTATGTTTATTATCACCAATTTGCATTGTGTCATGATTAATTCGACGTATTTAATAGCTTATTTATGTACCTATTCATGGTACTTCATTAAAAAAAAATCTAGGTTTTCTGTAGGCCAATATCATTAGCCGGCGAAATGTTCTAATTCACGAGCATCTCCGGGACGCATCCCCTTACGAATAACGAGGGAATACCGCGTAAAGGTCATCAATGAATTGATTGATGACTGACATGCCCTATTATAAGCGTGACTCGATTTGAATGTTATTGTGAAGCCATGGGCAGTGCTCCGGTCGTGAATCGGTCGCACTCCTTCATCTGTTCTCCCGTCTAGAGCAAAACGACATTCGCGGTGAAACGAGCTGAAAGCACGTCGGAGGTCGAGAGGTCACACATCCGATGAGCGCGGTTGGCTGCGTACGGTGCGAAAGAAGTTCAACATACGCGCGTGCATGCATCGCGGGCACAATGCCTGTTGTGAATCACGACGCCGCATAATTTATCATAATAATGCCCTTTACCCAGTAGAGCCTCAATAATGAGTCTCAGGATGCTTCGTCAGGAGGGTCCTGCTACATTTAGTCCACGGGGCAGAGCAGAAATGGGTTGCCACCTAAGGTAGCAAAATGTAAATCTTAGCAATGTATTCATTGGGCCAATAAGAGTGAATGATTTAAAGACGCCATCATTCACTGAAAATAAATTGGAACCACTAAACTCCCGTGCCACCTCGGGGTGGTATCGTTAAATTGAGATTTATAAATTAAAATTTATCGGAACGCCACGGTGGTGAGATGTTACCTGTCTCGCCTGGTGTGCCGGAGATCGTGGGTTCGATTCTGATCCTGACGAATGTATATTTGGAGTTTGCGTGTCTCTCTCCCCGTGCCAGCGTGGAATTCTTCTCCGGGTCCTCCGGTTTTTCCCCTCCACTTTCAGAAAATGCATTTAGATTATTTGGCTGCTATACATTTCCACGTGAAAATCCACTTCGTTGAGCTATCATTTGTGGCCAGGTCGCTTCTGAAAAAGAGCTACATAGCTCAGTGGGGCATTACCTGGTAGAAGTAAAACAAAATAATAATAATAGCTTCTTCGTTTAGAAATATGTGGTCTGGGCTTATGGGAAAAAAAAATGTGGACTTTGACAAAGCATCATCGATGCGCGTGAAGGATCCCGAACCCGGCAAACGCTCGCCACACATACGGGGGCAGGGGGAGAGACAGGCAGGCGATCGTGCTGGTATGGGGGTACCACGGCAAGGAAAGGGTTGGGAATCTCCGGTGCGTCGTCCGATCCATGCCCAGCGAAGGGGGGGGGTGGGGCGTTGGATTTACGGAGACGTCCGAAATGTGCTCGTACATCAGCGGGCGGGGGGCGTCCATTGGTTTTGCGAATAAAGATGGACAGTTTATGCGCGTGCTCGCGACCGCATGACAACACAAAAAAGGAAGGGGGGGCAGTTTCTTCACGGCCCTCCCCCGGGGGCAATTTGTCAACGATGCCACCACGAGGGGGGGGAGGGGGCGGTGTACGGGGGGGGGTGGCTCTCGGCACGTCGCTGGTCAGAGATTGACAGCGCACATCATGGCCCACCCACCGCCTCCCCCAGGCACAATAAATTTGGCACCACTTTGTGAGAAGTCAAGAGAAGTCGGTGGGTTGATTGACTGCCGAAACCTCCCCCGCCCGCCCCGCCATAGAAATGTGGAATTGTTTTTACTACTTGCTCAGTTGCTCCCGGCATTTCAGAGGGAGACACTCTCTAGCCCAAAAAGATGACGTCTTGGGATAAGCCGCAGCTTACTGGCGATGTAGACTACCGAAAAATAGTGAGCATGGGATCAAAGAGGGTACCCGACCCGATTAAATGCCACTCCCCCCCCCAGCCCCAACCTTTACTGACCCACGCTGACCAGCTCGGTGAAGCATGGTGCAACAATCCCCGTGACCGACAAAGCCGTGGGGAGGCCTTCGCCCAGCGGTGGATGGACACACGTCCGTCAACAGCTGTAGCCTTAAAACGAGACGCGCATAGCAGTTGACGTTTCGGGCAGGGGACCTTCTTCGTAGAACATTCTGGACACTTAAGAGACGCTATGCCAAATAAGTACAGGGGTGGTCTCTTGGCGTGTCGTTGTGTAATTTGTGGATTTTTCATTTTAAAGCCGCGGTGTTGTCGACGAACCTGTTGCGTTTTTCGTTATTCGTGCTGCCAATGCAGCGTGTGTTACATCATGATTTTATGTCGGTTGAAAGGAATTTTTTAAATAAGTTTTATTGCATATGCATGCATACAGTATATCACAGATAAGTGTAACGCACGTTATGTACATGTTTACACTCGCCCCGCACTGCCTATTAATGCTGTATCGCGATGTTTCAAAACGTCATCCCTTCAATGTTGATTTCTCACAAATCGGTACCAATTTTATCTGCCCCAGAGGGATGATGGGCTGAGACGGCTGCCGACGGAGGATTGAACACACAAACCTGCCAACTGTGAGTCGATCGCACTGCTCACAACACCACTCCCCTGAACAATTATAACATCATCATCAACAATATCATCCCTCCTCGTCCAGGAAAACACAATTTATATACACAAGCCAAAGTATTGAATCTGTACGTCTATGAAAATACGATAACAACAAATAAATATGTAAATATATGCGTCAAAGATACGGGGGGTAATCGTTGTGTGTAACTCACATCTCTTCGCAGACATCTAACCAGCGTGGAAGAGTAGGCCAAAAGCACGATGTAGAGCTCCCTCTAGCGGATGCCCTTCTGCCAGCAGTGGCCAGAGCCGAGCACTTTCGATTCTGCACATTCGCCTTTTCCAAAATAGCAATCATAATATATTCAACGAGGATGAAAAAGCACAAACCGTCATTTATTTACCCTCACCCGAACGTTTGAATATGCTTTTCACGCACGAGGTCCTGAATAAAGATATGCACGTGTGCGCGTATGTTGATCTTCCTTCGCATCGCCGAACACGTACGTAGCCAGACGTGCCAATCGGAGGTGCGGAAAGATTCGACTGGAGGGCCGTCCGTGTGAGCTCAGGAGCGTGGCGCTGATATCCGCCATGCGAGCGTGTGCCAAATAAGCTATTTCACGCTCATTAGTGGAGCCATTACACAGGAAGCTTCGTGTTTATTAAGTCATGATTCATGAAAGTGATAAAAGTCTGCTATAATTAAGTCCCACGGGTATAATATGCAAAGTGGGTATAGATTAATATTTTTGCTTGCAATGTCTCAACGTGCATAGGAATATATATGTTACAAATCCTGTTACGTCGCAAAACCGGGAGAGATGGCGACGGCTTGGGGAGGCCATCATCCAGCAGTGGACTGATCATGGCCTGTAAATTATGATAATTACACAGACGAGTCAACGATTCACTCGTAAAATTAGTACCACTTTATAGTAAAGTTGACGTGAAGTCAACAGTGGTTGTCTTATGGATATACTGGCCTCGGCCACAGAAATGTGGAATTTCAACCATTGGCTCGAGGGCAGGTCAAAGGTGAGCATCGGTCCGTACTTGTTTGAGGAGAGTAACCAAATACTGAAAACTACAAATTTGTATTTTACCGGATACGGCCCACTGAGCTATATAGCTCTTATTCAGAAGCAACCTGGCCTCAAATAATAGCTCAACGAAGTGGCTTATCACGTGGAAATGTTATAGCAGCCTAACATTCGAAACGCATGTTTCTAAAGGTGGAGGGAAAACCCGGAGAACCCGGAGAAAATTTCACGCGACTCCAAATATACAACAGGCATCAGGATCATGACCTTCTGCACACCAGGCGAGGTAGTTAACAACTCGCCACCGGTCTCCCGACACTACTAAGCCTGTCATTGAGGTCGGTTGACCATACTTCACCACACTGGCCAGTGAATGTGTCGGGCACGTCGAGAGGTGATCCCCACGTGATTATTTGGAACTGCCGCACGTGGCCATGGCCCAGCGGCTCTGCGAAGCAGAGGTCGCAAACGGGTTTTGATTCCTTACCCGTACCCGTACCCGGCCGCACCAGGGTCGCAAACAGGTACCCGTATCCGTACCCTACCCGATACCCGGCCGGGTACGGGTAGCCGGGTATCGGGTAGGGTACGAGTATCGGGTACCCGATTGCGACCTCCAGGATGAAGCCATGTTGCAGACGCGGGTGGGTTGATTCTTGGAACTTGAATTGTGAGAAGAGACAAGACGTTGGGATATGAGTGACAAACGGTTACTCACCAGTGACTCACGGCCTACCCGTACCCGGCCGCACCAGGGTCGCAAACGGGTTCCCGTACCCGGCCGGGTACGGGTAGCCGGGTATCGGGTAGGGTACGGGTATCGGATACCCGATTGCGACCTCTGCTGCGAAGTGAAGCCCTCATAATCCGCGCACAGAGCCGGACTAGCTCTGATTGGCTGAGCGAGGCAGCCACCACTCCAGAGCCAACCGGTGTTGGCCCAACGTGATTGGCTGGCGGATTCCAGTGGGGGGGGGGAAGGGGGGAGAACCCGGAAATGGTAACTGAAAAGGGGAAGCAGATTCTGGAGATGGGTCGCAAATGGGAATTTAAGGAACGGTATACAATCGAAGTTTGGGGCTCTTGCTTCCTGTCTCCCTCCGTGTTGTGCACAACAAACTAAGACCGACTTGACGCTGCCCACATGTGCTGGATTCCTTTTCTGTGTGGCTCTTCAAAGAGGAGACCCCCAAGGACGGGTCAAGGTATCACTTGCAAATCTTGTTTGGCCGTGGCTGGGAGTCGAACTCTGGTGGCTGGGGTCACAGCACAGTGAATTCAGAGCTGCAGCGTCGTTCCACTGTGGTGAGATGTTACCTCCCTCACCCGGTACACGGGAGATCGTGGGTTCGATCCCGACCCTGACGCCTGTATATTTGGAGTTTGCATGTTTTCCCTGTAGTCGCATGAACATTTCTCAACATTTAGAAACATGTGTTCAGAGTATTTGGCTGCTATGGATTTCCACGTGAAAAGCCACTTCGTTGAGATATCAGTTGGGGCCAGGTCGCTTCAGGAAAAATAAATCTATCTTGCTCAGTCGGAATTACCTGATAAAATACCCCAACATATTTTTTTTACTTATTGATTCTCTTCTAAGCCAGAAGTCCCGCTGCTGCATGGGGTCGACTGCTCGGATTTTCTCTCTCCGTATGCTTCTTTTCTTTGTATCTTCTCTCATAACATTCACTGTCCTTACATAGAGATCCATATTCTTACAGAGACCCACATTCACTCTCATATTGTGTTCGACCGCATCCTCTCATATCACCCTCGGTCTCCCTTCACTAGCTTCTGCCTGGAAACCAATGACATTTCCATAGCCCTTCTAATCTATGAGTCTCTGCGTGAGTCTATGTTGTTTGTGTAAGTCTTAGGGTTTCTATGTGAGCCTGTGGGTCTCTGTGAGCCAACATTGTTGAAATATGCATCTTTGTGTGGGTCTACGGGTCCCATAGCCCTCATCATCGCACCATCGAAGCCTCCCCTCCCTGTTCTCGAGAAAATTCGGGACCTCTGCTCAGTCTCGAGCTTTCCCGCACCTCGGATTCAGCACTATTGGCTACGTACGGTGCGAAAGAAGTTCAACATACATATGCACAGCTTCTCCATTCCTCCTCTCCCTTGGAAGCATTTCCAACATTCATTTTAACATTCTTACATCTATCGTACCAACTACCTGTTAATATTGTTCCGTAAAAAAAAACCGTACGTACACACACACACCGTATGGAACGAAAATTTCCGGTAAAATATAAAAATAGAGCAGTGTGTGGACTAAGCTATCAGTTGTGCCAACAGTGAGGTCGCTGGCGAGAGGCGTTCACGGTTGGTAAATAGGGAGACCGAAAAAATGTCTTTGCTTTTGAAAAGGGGCCCGTATTTACACAATTCCTCAAGTCAAATGGCAGGAGCTGGTTAAGCGGTAATGAACTCCCAGCGAGAAGATAAACACGGCTGAAGTCCTTCCCCACGCGGGGGCACGGCGCGGGCCGTGCCTTTGGAAGGGATGGACTGGAACGAGACGGCGGGCGGTTGAAAGGGGTGGGCCGTCTGAACTCTCTCGCGCGCCCACGTGGTCAGAACGTCAATTTCGAGTCACAAAAAAGACAAAGATACCCCGTACAACCAGAAATAAATTGTTGGGACAAGTGCTGTTAGCGAGCACCTATGAAGGCCGGCACGGCACACGAGGGGGTGGGTGGGTCAGCACCACGCCGGGCCGCCTTTGTCTCCCCTGTAGCGATGTTTACACATCGCACAAGATACTCATTTGAGGCTGAGTCGACCTAGGGGAGGCCCAGGACCGGTTCAGATAATCGGCACTTGTGTTGGCCGTGAGCGGGATTCGAACTCGGGTGGCCGGCTTTGTAGCGCAGCGCACTAACCGCTACACCACCTCTCCCCACAAACACACACACACAAAAACACTTTCTCTAAGCGACGAGAAAGAACAACACACGTACAGAGAAGAATGCGTGGGTGTTAGGGGGGTGGTGCTGGAAACAAATATCAAATCGCAGCGCGCAAAGGCGTGTGCTGTTGCTGCGAACAAATGACAGGAGGGCGTGAGGCCCATCGACTCTCGCATGTCCGTCCCGTGATATTGCACTCGGCCTTGTGGAGGCCACCAGCGATCACGAGCCGCAAGTGTAGGTCGCGTTGCAAATCTTGACTTAAAGTTCATAATAAAGGTTTTTGGGTCAGATCGCGTTATTTATAAATGTGTCGTAACCCTCCACCACCCGACACGGCCAAACAGTAAAAAAATGTGTCACGTTTTTCAAAGGACAAAATAATTCACTTCTTTAGCCCACCGGTGTGTTGAAGAGAGATTCAACAGCATTTTAAAATTTGAGTACGACGTTTCGCTGGTAATTACAATCAGCTTAATCGGGCAAGAATGGTGAAGCTCTCCTGTTGCTCCCGGTCTTAAATAGAGCAGCAGCATGGTGACGTCATCATTTGATTCAATCTGGTGATTCCAGGAATTAATATTCTTTGGATATTTGGGTAAAGTCACGTAGGTTGGTTATTTTCTTTGAACCTATCTACGTGACTTTACCGAAATAGCCAAAGAATATGGTCGCGTTGCGGTTTAGAACAAACCAGCTCTGGAGATTCTAGATTTGAAGCTTTCGTGACTGCAAGGATTCATATTCTTGGGTTTTTTTGGTAATGTCACGTAGGTAAAACATTTAAATAAAATAAAAAATCACGACGTTTCGGAGGCAACACAAGCCTCCGTCATTTACTTGATACAGCGAGCGTGCTGTGACGTTTCCACCTGAAGACGGAGGCTTGTGTTGCCTCCGAAACGTCGTGATTTTTATTTTATTTTTATTTTAAATTTTTACCTACGTGACTTTACCGAAAAAATCCAAGAATACAACTCTGGAGAAAGATGGACGAAAGATGTGGCCATCCCGTTAGGCAGCAGTGAAAGAGAGGGCGAACTGTGGGGGCGGTTTTGTCATCATTAGAAGCCATCAGCCATCAGTGTTTGCTCGCTGCCCTCTGCCTCTGAGTTGGCGGTTCTGGGACAAGGCTGTTCTATTCTTGCGCGTGAGAACAGAAATATGCACAGCAGCTAAATGTACTCTTACTTGATACAGTAAATCTAGCTGTGACGGTCTAACTTGATACAGTAAATCTAGCTGTGACGGTCCCACCTGATGACGGAGACTTGTGTTGCCTCCGAAACGTCGTGATTTATTCTTTTATTTTATTTCTATTATTACTTTTATTAATTTCAATTTTATTTTTTACCTACGTGACTTTACCGAAAAAAACTAAGAGTATGATTCCTTGCAGTCACGAAAGCTTCAAATCTAGAAGCAGCTAAATGCCCATGTCTGCTAGCCACGACGGGCTGAGGGCTTCAGAAGAGAGTTCGTATAGTTGTGCTGTTCCAACAGTGGTTTAAACTGAACTATTTTCATGTTACCAGGCAGGGGCGGTTTCTTCATTAGGGCGATTGGGCGACGCACCACCAATGTCATTCAACCACAGAGTCACGCTAGCCGTCACTGTGCCTCTGGATATAGTCCAATCAGCGTCATGCTACGTTCTGTGGAGTACCGCCTCTTTTTGGGCGATTTCCCTCCGGCTGAGAATCGCCCCGAGTGGTCCCATAGACTTACATTCAAAGATGTTTTTTTTCGAACGGGGGGGCGCTGCAATGCATTCTATATGGCTTCCGGGAGGGCTCGCACTAACGTGCTTACGTCATCATACGTAAGCACGTTTCATCCAACAAAATTATTTGTCGCCACCTAGTGGAATCTTTAATAAAAGAAACATGAGTGGATTGTAATAATAGTGAGTATAGAAACAAACAAGATGTATTGTAAGAGTCACTTTATTTTGCATTAATATTAAAGAAGTGAAGTTGCCTTTACATGCTTAAGCTGTTAATTTATCCTTTGCATGGGTGGACCTTATCCTTATCAATCATCCAGACATTTGCCCCCCCTGAGAGATTTTGCAGGATCCGCCACTGTTACCAGGTAAGACTCACTGAGCTGTAGAGATCTTTTTGGTAAGGACCTTGCGATCACAAATGGTAGCTCAACGAAGTGGCTTATCACGTGGAAATTTATAGCAGCCAAACACTCTAAACGCGTGTTTCTAAATGTGGAGGTAAGAACCGGAGGACCCGGAGAAAAATCCACGCGACCACGAGGAGAGATACACGCAAACTCTAAATTTACAGGCGGCAAGGTCGGTATTGAACCCACGACGTCCTGTATACCAGGCGAGGTAGTTAACATCTGGCCACCGTGGTTGACTCAATGGTGGACAAGGCTGAGATATGTGTACGTGCACACGTGGTGGTCACGTGGCATGCACGCAAGGCAACGATGGGTGTCGTGCCGTCCGAGCTGCTTTTGAGCAGCAGCACCACACCTCTGTGTGCTGTTAAGCCCGTGTATTTACACGTCCGCACCGCGTTCTCTTACTTTGATGGGGTTTTTCTCATCATTTACAGAAACGTGTTGGCTTTGAATGAATGGAACGTCTCGTGAACACCTGTGGGGTGTTACACATCATCCGGAATCTCTGAAATTCGATCCGCACCTCAGAAATCTCTTGGCTGGATACCAACACTTAGCGTCATTCTGTAAGATGTCACTGTTCCTCCACGTGACGTCTTCATCTCATGAGACAGAAGTTGACGGTTCAATTTCTGGAGCGATTGGGGAACATTTTTTCCTTCCTTTGGCAGGGACAAATAACTCTTTAGGGCAACTGATTTTGACTTCTCGCAAACTGGTTCCTATTGTATTGACCCCGAAAGGATGATGAGCCGAGCATGACCCCTTGAGGTAAAAAATACCTCTGTGAAGTTATTTTTCTGATGTTTGTATGTAAAGGTGCAGCCCTGAAATGTCTTATTCCCAACACTGCTGGCAGAAGGGCCTCCGCTGAATTGAACTTTCGAGAGCTCCTCAATCGGGTGCCTTGGCATACTAGTCCACGCTGGCCAGGAGTTTTGGGAAAAGTGTGAGAACCCGACACTTTACCCCACCACCCGCAACATGCTGATCCACTTAGCTGCGAATGCATCGGCGGTCCGCTGGATGCTGTTACGGTTGTCATTATTTCAACGATAGGAACGTGCTCGTGCGTTTGTATTTTGTGACCGCGGTGATCTTTGCGTCTAACGAAGACTAATAAAGCGTTTCCCTACTGACCTGTGGCGTACCCATGTAAACCGCCAGGTGAACAGAGACCGATTGAACAAAGTCAATCTCGCACCGTTGTTTCAACTGCCGCGCCGGGAGGTCGAATCGAACCGGCGACCTCTGGATGGCGAGTCCAGTTGGCTAAACCGTCATGGCACCGTGGCAGTATCCAAATGAAAAATACATTTTACAAGAAAACTCAGCTGCGATATAAATAACAATGCAATAAAAGCGAGTTGTGGTGTTCGTAGGTAATTGCCGTGACAAAACTATTAGAAGCTCAAAGTTAACTATTTTCATTTTACGAGGTAAGGCCTCATTGAGCTATATAGCTCCGGACACAAACGATGGCCAAACGAAGTGGCTTACGGCCTGACAATTCAGAGCAGCCAAATGCTTTTAGCGCGTGATGTTGATTCCAAATGTGGAGGGGGAAAACCGGTAGACCTGGAAAAAAATCCACGTGGCCACGGGGAGAGAGAACACGCAAACTCCAAATATACAGGCGTTGGAGCCGGGGTCGAACCCACGATATCCCGTATACCAGGCAAGAGAGTTCACGTCTCGTCACCGTGACTGCCTGCTGAGGATGCTGCGCAACGTCCACCTCGTTAAGGTCAAAGGTCGAATGCGTTATGAGGACGGTGGCGATGAACTGCGTCCCCGCGCTGATTTAATTTCTCTGCCCAGGTGCAAATTCTTTGCCGTGAGTGTACAATTCCATTTTGTCCCATTTTTGTAGCCGCTGCACGTATACCCCCGTGGAGGCCGTCCGCTCCCAAAGGGGGGCGGACGGGAGTGATGAGGATGATGTGTGGAAACCGGCATCAAGATTTGATGTCAGAATTCCCAGTGGGAATTGGCAGCAGGTGTGTGTGTGGGTCTGTATTTTCGTCGAGGTTGATGATTCCAAACGTGTGACACGTAATACTGACGGTTCGGTGATTGGAATGGGATAATTTTTCCACCATCCCCCGCCCTGCCCCCACCTCCCCCCACCAATTATATCCCAAGCCTTCATTCATCGTTGCGCCGTGAAACGGGAGGCATTTCCATTCTCGGCAGAGGAGCCAGAGCATCGCGCTCCGTCAACGAATGGTCCCCGTAACGATGGCGCGTTCGAAGCTCCGCTGATGTTGCTTCAACGGTGGCAAGCGCGTTGAGAGACGGTAAGAGGAGCACGTGGAATGGTGAACATGAGCAGGTTCTTGGCATCATCCAAACTTCGATTTAAAGCTTTTGTGACTGCAGGGATTCATCTTTTTTGTTCTTTCGGTAAAGTCACGTAGAAGGGAAATAATAAAATAATAAAAATAAAACAATAAGAACTTTATTTTTATTATTTTATTATTTCCCTTCTACGTGACTTTACCGAAAGAACCAAGAAGATCATCCAAACTGTCAAGAAAAACCTAAGGGGGTGGGGGGTGGGGGGCTGGGACAGGACGCTTCACGGCTAGAAGGGGTCGATGGACAATGGGCAAAGGAATGGAACAAGAAACAATTAGGGGTGGAAACGTGACAGTGGTCGAATTGTAAAGGTCGCGGGTTTACTCTCCAACACACTGGTGGTGCTGAACTAGTAACTAACTGCCATGTTTTGTTCACGTGACAAACCTTACTAATTGGCTGTGTCGGGTGGTGGCGGGTTTAACGACACATTTATACGTACGTAATCTCACCCAACAACAACAACAAAAACCTCTATTACGGTTAAAGGAAAGGAACGCTTCTTTCACCATTGTTTACATGACCACACTGGTCATTAGGTTCATCTTAGCAATTAGCAGATCCCGTTCGGGCCAATGGAACGTGATCCCCGCTGGCCACCCACCCCCTCGCGTGCCACGCCGGCCTTCATAGGTTCTCGTCAACATCCACTTGCCCGAAGAGTCTGTCAAGGCTATACGGGGGATCTTTGTCTTTGTGTCTAGGAACAGTGGTTCGTGCATTGCAGGGCAATCCCGACCACCTCCGTCCGATGATTAATGATTCGCGTCAGCGGCGCGTGGAATCGGAAACCTGCCTTGTGCATCCCGTGGTTCAACTCGGCCTTAAATGAGGAACCGCAACTCGTGCAGTGCGTATAAACATGTGGACGGGTGAGACAAAGGCGGCCCGGGCAGAGTCCTGGCAACCACCGCTTTTGCGCATCAATCCGTCCTTCATAGGTGCTCGCTAGAAGCACTGTTTGTTAGTCTGTTAGACTACATAGCGGGCATTCGCCGTGTTTGTATGTTGGAGAGAGGGGTTTGTTAGTCTGTTAGACTACATGGCGGGCATTCGCCGTGTTTGTATGTTGGAGAGAGGGGTTTGTTAGTCTGTTAGACTACATGGCGGGCATTCGCCGTGTTTGTATGTTGGAGAGAGGGGTTTGTTAGTCTGTTAGACTACATGGCGGGCATTCGCCGTGTTTGTATGTTGGAGAGAGGGGTTTGTTAGTCTGTTAGACTACATGGCGGGCATTCGCCGTGTTTGTATGTTGGAGAGAGGGGTTTGTTAGTCTGTTAGACTACATGGCGGGCATTCGCCGTGTTTGTATGTTGGAGAGAGGGGTTTGTTAGTCTGTTAGACTACATGGCGGGCATTCGCCGTGTTTGTATGTTGGAGAGAGGGGTTTGTTAGTCTGTTAGACTACATGGCGGGCATTCGCCGTGTTTGTATGTTGGAGAGAGGGGTTTGTTAGTCTGTTAGACTACATGGCGGGCATTCGCCGTGTTTGTATGTTGGAGAGAGGGGTTTGTTAGTCTGTTAGACTACATGGCGGGCATTCGCCGTGTTTGTATGTTGGAGAGAGGGGTGGGGGCTACGGTTGGCACAGCACGTGGTGATATCGGCAGGCTGGGTCCAACCGGTAGCGATGTGCGTCTATGCAGCGTGTGCCTTTGCTGCCTTTTAGCGGGAGCTCGCCTCTGGTTTGTGAAACCAAACTGAGTGTGTGGGGGGGTGGATGGCGTGTGTGTGGGGGGGGGGGGGTGTGTGTGGGGAGGGGGGGCTCTCTGTTGTCACGGAGATAACGAAACAGACGTCCGTGGCGGTACCCACAATCGCGCTCGAGCTGGTCGCGTTCAACGTTGAACAAACGGGCGCACGTAATTCGCCCCCAAATTGCAAATTTAAGACGCGGGGGGAAGCGGTCGCGGAGACGCACAAAAAAATGGGGTGGCGTTTGGGCAGGTGGGCAGGTGGGCCACCGACGCCGAACCGATGTGGGATCGCTGCCTGCACGAAGCCTCGGCTCGCTTCGGGCCTCGTCGTGAACACGGCTCCGCGTTTAAAGCTTTCGTGACTGCAGGGATTCATCTTCTTCGTTCTTTCGGTAAAGTCACGTAGAAGGGAAGTAATACAATAATAAAAATAAAACATAATATTATGTTTATTATAAAATAGTAAAAATAAAACTTAATATTATGTTTTATTTTTATTATTTTATTACAATAAAACATAATATTATGTTTTATTTTTATTATTTTATTACTTCCCTTCTACGTGACTTTACCGAAAGAACCAATAAGACCGCCCCGCGTGGCTGTTGACAAACAGCGGCTCGCCCACCCAACGTCGCGACTGATCACCAATCACCGCCCTCCCCCCTCCGTCCCATCCGCCACAAACGCACGCAGTCATTTGGCCGGCGGGTCCCTCGCCCGTAATCGCGGGCTTTTTCGCAGAATCAGAATTAGAATTCACACCGTGCCACTGCTCTCCTATGTCACCCCCCCCCCATCCGACCGTGCGTGCGTGCGCATCGGTGCTGTTGTCACGTGACACTTTTTTTCGTCGCCTCCGTGAATGGACACCTCTTAGCTCCCGGCGTCACGTTCGTACTGTCCGATGCAAATTGTGCGACGAGAGTCACGGCGATTCCGTCCTCGGTGGTGGAAATTCGCCATTCCTATGGCGGGAGGCGAGTCTGCGCGTACGTGTGTATGTTGAACTTATTTCGCACCGTACGGAGCCAACCCTGCAAATTGGAGGTCTTTCTTTGCTATGTCACGTCAGCAACAGTTTGTTTAGACCAAATCGGAGGTGTGGGGGAAGGACAACAAAAATAAAGTTAAAAAAAAATGTTCACTTTATTATTATTATTTGATGATCTACGTGACTTTACCGAAAGAACCAAAGAATATGAATTCGTGCAGTCACGAAAGTTTTAAGTCAAAATTTAAGGACAACAATTTAACACAAAAAGCAGTTCTATAGAAATTAGCTTTCTAGATGATGTTCTAAAAGTGCGTAGCTCCAGTGGCTTCCTACTATCGGAAGGAAGAGCGTTCCAGACGGTCGCAGAAGCGCATCTGAAAGCGCGCGATGTGGTGACCGTCTCTGTTCGATGTCCAAGCAAAAACCGCCACTGCGAGGAGTCGATGCATAGAATAACAAACTGTTGACCTCACAAAGTGGTACTCATTTTATCGACCCACATGGATGATGGCATGAGTCAACCCCCAACCAGGATTTTAACTCGCTACCTTCCAACTGTGAGCTGCCCGTATCTACCACTGAGCCAACAACACAGTGTGTGGCCTTAAAGGAAAACATATATCGTAGGTGACGTTTCAGGCTATGGCCCTTCATCATAGCACGTATTTCCAATATAACGTTTCGATAAAATTGCTATGAGAAAGTATAGCTTTGCTCTTGAGGTGTTTTTTTATTTCTGCGATTTGTTTTTTTTTCTGCACGATGTTTCGTGAAATTAACTTACACACAATAAAATAATAGGTTTCATTGGCGGAGAAAAAATAGCAATTAATAACCATGATTCAATTTTATATGGCGCCATGCATGCAATTGCATCCCGCAATGCTGCACGTAAATAATGCAGTTCTGTACACAGATAATACGAAAAGAAAACCCCACTATTTAGCAAATAAAAAATGAATACGTAAATAAAGATTTCAAAAACACACGTTACAAGAAAAAATATAATTGCAGAGAAAATATATTAAATAAAAAAATCCGTGCGGTCTCCATACCCCAGACCACAATCCCATGTTAAGCTATTTTGTATATTACTAACTAAACATCTGAGTGGCTTTTTCATATACGCAAAACATCAATGTCAAATCATCGTCTTTTATTTATCGCCGAAAGAGCCCATTGACATTTGGTACTTCGTTATTTATTTTTACGCAAGGGTAGAGACATCTGTTGCTCAATGAAGTAGTTATTCAAGGGCAATTGCTAAGATGTAAAAACGCCGACTCGTTTTGAGACGGGCCACGCCGCCCGCGCTGATACACACAAAGTTGTTGGCGAGCTTGCACCCCAAAAAAGCTCTCGGCTGCAATTCGCAACGCCGTCGACTCGTCTCCAGCAAGGTAAGACAAACGCCCGACCATTGCCACTTTAAAGCGCTCCCCGAGGGGGAGGGGGTGGTGGAGGATCCCAACCCGCACGTGGAATTCAACTGCGGAGGAGGAGGCAGTGCCGGATGAAGGTAGTGCGGGGCCTGTTGCGTATGTTATGAAGGAGCCTTTAAAAAAAAACACGTAAATATTAAAACACATAATTGTTTTACTTGCATAGTAAAGTAATTGTATTTTTTTATTTGCTATAGAGCCGGATAATAGGACAAATCGCTAACCTTAAACACCCAGTCGTTCATAAAAATTAAAGACGGTATAGTACTATAGTAATAGAGCAAGTGCAGAATCACTGAACCGAAATTGAAAGCTTGAAAGCATTTAGCGCGGGGCCTTTGAAAGTGCGGGGCCCGTAGCTACATATGTAGCTACTTGTGCTACAAGGATAATCCGGCACTGGGAGGAGGTGAGAACTTGGGAGACACGTGAACCGCCAAGATTGGCACGCATATCGAGGGAGAAGAGTTGAGGGTAGGGGACCGCTCTGATTGAGTTGCTGGAGGAGGCATGGGAGAATAAGTGGGGGGAGGGGGGGGGTGAAGTTGTAGGTGAAGGGGGTAGGGAGACTGAACTGTGAAATGTCACGAGTGAGCTCCCGGTGTTTGACGGTCGTTTAAGTGGCAAATTTGAACGGATCGAATATTTTTGCCCGATTGAGTCACAGTGAAGGACAACTGCAGTGGATGCACCTATGTTTAACTTCTTTCGCACCGTACTGAGCCAACCTCGCTAAGCGGAATTGCGGGGGAAGGAAAATAAAATAAACCGATGCTTCCTAATGTCGGAAGGAAGAGAGTTCCAGACGGCTACAGAAGCGCATCTGAAAGCGCGCGATGCGGTGACCATTTTTGTTCGATGGCCAGTCGTGGAAGATACCCATGCTGATGTGGTCCTGAATATGAACTTGACATTCAACATGACAGAATGTGAAGGATGCTGCCACGGTGTAAGTGATTAGTTAGCACGCTGCAACTTGATATGCAGACGCCACCAGTTCTAATTCCCGGCGAGGCAGTTGAAACAACGGTGCAAATTTCTTAACTCCCCACCGCCGCTGCTTCTAGATTTGAAGCTTTCGTGACTGCAATGATTCATACTCTTAGTTTTTTCGGTGAAGTCACGTAGGTAAAAAATAAAATTAAAATTAATAAAAATAAAATAACAAAAAAATCACGACGTTTCGGAGGCAACACAAGTCTCCGTCATCAGGTGGGACCGTCACAGCCAGATTTGCTGTATCAAGTGAGGCAGGGATTCCAAGATGCAAGTTCTTAAATATAAGTTAAGGGGGAGGAGAGGGGGGAGCTTATCAGAATGTGGTAGCCAATGAATGGAACGTATCTTGGAATCCCTGCCTCACTTAATATAGCAAATCTGGCTGTGACGGTCCCACCTGATGACGGAGACTTGTGTTGCCTCCGAAACGTCGTGATTTTTTATTATTATTTTTTTCAATTTTAATTTCATTTTTTACCTACGTGACTTTATCGATATAAACGGGCTCAGCCACAGCGAGTCGAGCAGCCGGTCGGGTGTAGGTGGGGTAAAGTGCGGGTAGGCTCACCTCTTCAAAGTTATCTGGCCAGGGTGGAAGAGTAGGCAAAATATCGTCTCGCTAGAGCTCCCTCTCCTGGAGGCCCTTCCACCAGCAGTGGCACGAACAAGCAATTGCAGGGCTGCACCTTTACTAGTTCATGAATTCATCTTCTTGGTTCTTTCGGTAAAGTCACGTAGAAGGGAAGTAATAAAATAATAAAAATAAAATAATTCTCACGACGTTTCGGCCACAACGCAAGCAGCCGTCCTCAGGTAAAGAATGTAACACCACCAAGCTTGGAGCGTATATTTAAGCTGGGTTGGAGGGGGAAAGAAGGGCGCCTTGACAAAAAAATTTGCATATCAAGAGGAATTTAGCATGTTTATGGGGAAAATTTGCATATCAAGAGGAATTTAGCATATTTATGGGAAAACATTTTTGTCAAGGCGCCCTTCTTTCCCCCTCCAACCCAGCTAAAATACACGCTCCAAGCTTGGTGGTGTTTCATTCTTCACCTGAGGACGGCTGCTTGCGTTGTGGCCGAAACGTCGCGAGAATTATTTTATCATATTTTATTTTTATTATTTTATTACTTCCCTTCTACGTGACTTCACCGAAAGAACCAAGAAGATGAATCCCTGCAGTCACGAAAGCTTTAAATCGAAATTTAGCTCATGAATTGCCGCACCTTTCGCGGCGCATTATCCCTTCACACTCTGCTCAAAATGTCAGCTGCTAACCGCATTGCCCACTCAAGTGCCCAACCAGGCTCACTTCCGCTTAGCCTCTGGGAGGTTAAAATTGCTCTCTGCGAGCAGTCCACGAACCGCAAGCACTGAATATCCTCTCTTGAGAAACGGCGGTGTGAGGAGCCGCTAACGTTTTAAAACTTTCACAAAGCCAGTCTTCGGCTGAACCTGCTTAATGATCAACACACGGCTTGGCCCACATGCTGTGCGTAAACCTGCACCGAGGCTATAAGATGAACTCCAGCCGCGATATTAATATTTCTCAATAAATCCTCAACGACACCCTACGCAGACGGGGAGGAAAGTACAAAAAACAAATGAGCGTAATTGCAAGATAGCCCATCAGAGGGAAAGATGCTCTCCTTCGGATATTTTGTCATGAAATCGCTCCACATGCTGCGAAAATATTCAAATGGGCTCCCAGCCAGGTGTGTCTGTGTGTGTGTGTGCGAAGTGTGTGCGCACTTGTCCATTCTTGTAACGTATTTTTTTTTTATATTTTCGTCCGTGGCCCCATTTAATTGGCAGAAGTGGGGAAAAGTGGCCTCACGTAATAGTTTAAATTTGTTTTGCCAATGGCAGTTCAGGGATGGGTTTCAACCCATCATTCCTTTGGGGGGGGGCGGGGGTCAATAACATCGGTCCTAATTTGTGATTGGCCCCCACCATATGAATGTGGAATTTTCACCGCTGGCTCGGGGCCATACATTGAGATGAGCACACAACCCACACGCTCAATTAAACATCGAAGCATCCCCATCAGCTATGATCAATCCACTGCTGGATGAAGACCTTACAAAGCCGCCGACACCTCCCACGATCCAGCTAGTGATTGAATCGCTCCATTTCCCCCAGTGGACGTCCTCTCCGACGCGTTTGCATTCTTCATGGCCGCTCCATTGTTCTTGGCCATCGGCCACCTTACGACATGGAAACACTGACTCACCGCCATAAAATTAACATAACAATTATAATCACTTTCGATTTAAAGCTTTCGTGACTGCAGGGATTCATCTTCTTGGTTCTTTCGGTAAAGTCACGTAGAAGGGAAGTAATAAAATATTAAAAATAAAACATCGTGAGAATTATTTTATTATGTTTTATTTTTTTTATTTAATTACAATTATAACACTGACTTCACGATAATGTCCTGAAAGAAACGAGTGGCAAACTCCGCTACAAAATCTTGCTTTTGCCAATTCTCAAAGGCACCTCGCCTCCGCCAAGGTAAGACGTACGCTTCCGTTGGTTTCAGCAGTGGTTGACCCCAGCCCGACGAGGAGTTTCCGCAAAAGGTGAGAGGGCCTTGGAGAGGACTGCAACGACGACGCTGGGGCCGCCCTTCGAACCGCGTTCTTCGGAGCCGGCCTGCCATCCCACGCCAGCCCACGCCGGCCCACGCCGACGTTTGAAAGGACCAAATAAGTTGCGGAACTTTTATCTTCAACCATGTGGGCGAGTTGCGCTGTTTTCTGACAAAGGGTTGGCTTGTGAACTGTGTCTTCCGGCCCATTGCTAGGAAACATTGCCACTAGCCCAAGCTTGCAGCTAATTCACCACGGATTGGGGGGAGATAATTGCAGGTTTGTGGATTTTTATTGTTGACTCCGCAGACACATATACACACACACGCGTGTGAGTTGCACATTCATTGATATGCTAACTTTGCTTAACATGGGTCAGAGTCTACATCATTAGATCTCCTTTGCCAGTACCAAAATATAATAATAGGGTTTTCCCCTTTTTTCTGGCAACAAAACTGAAACCTTTTTATAAGGATTCATGTCTGCATTAACCACACTACTTGCAGTCAAAATGCAAACAAAAACACACACTATGATAATATATGCAATGTCCTTGAAACTGATTGGTCCACACGCCTTTTGGCGTCCTCTGGTCGAGCACCAATTGGATCGAGGCTCAACAGAAATCCGTCCCTGGTGTGGACCAATCAGTTTCAAGGACAATGCATATATTATCATAGTGTGTGTTTTGTTTGCATTTTGACTGCACGTATTGTGGTTAATGCGGACATGAATCCTTGTAAAAAGGTTTCAGTTTTGTTGCCAGAAAAAAGGGGAAACCCCCTATTATTATGGGTCAGAGTGTTCAAGGGTGACCGGTGTTTTTACGTAAAGCCTGCCACTGACTTGGTGGGATGCTTCCGGTGAATGACGGTGAAATTTTCTCAAATTCCTCCCCTGACTCTGTCCACCCAGCAGCGCACATGAGCTAAAGTCCCATCGCCTATCACGCCGCGTGTTGTTTTCATAACGCGAATTGAATAGAACCGCGATGAATGTATAAGGGAACACTTTTTTTATAACGCGGATGCGAATTTGGATATAACGCGATCGAGTGAATGGAACTACATCGCGCGAGTAGGAGTAAGTGGTCGTACGGCTGGCTCGGCGTAGCATCATCACGCAAGATGGGATGCTGCTGGATGCTACCCACGCGCCTCAGTCTTTGTTCGGCCTGCGTAGGTGTCTGTGCTTTACCGCTATATTATAATTTATTTGTTACAACGAGATTTCTCCATAACGTGGTGTTCTTCAAGATCGCAACTTCTACCGCGTTATAGGAGAACAGGCGGCACCTCCACAGTGAGTTGACAGTTGACCGCGTGTGGCGGTATGAACACCACCGCGGTAGACGTCTGGCCAGGGTGGAAGAGTAGGCCAAGTACCCTCCAGACGGGGGGGGGGGGTCTCTTGAGCTCCCTCTAGCGCCGAGGCCTTTGCGCCATCGGTGACATGAGCAAGAAATGCAGGGCTGCGCCTTTGCCTTTGTCTTTGTTTTCGAACCCGGTAATGTATCTGAGGAATGAGCGGAGATTGCTGTTTTGATGTAAGCGGGGTGTTAATTAACGTAGGAAGAAGATCATTGACCATCCTGCCCACCTTAAAAATAAACACTCATTAATTGGCTGTAAATATCTTCATATATATGCACCGCCTTGTGCTGCAGATTCTGCAGTGTTGTGAGATGCAGTTTGCATGAATGATGCTATTTAAAAAAACAAGTATAATATCAATCTTTATTTATATCGTGAACTTCACATTCATAAAGGTGTCTCATAAATAAAAACAATATTTCCTTGAATGTCGAACGCTTTGAGTTTCAAACAACGCGGCAATGTGCCAAAGGCAATGCAGCACAAATGCAAACTAATACATAAATAGTAATCTTGCATTCTGACGGAAAAACCTTTTACGGTGTGAATAAGATGGACAGACAAAAAAAGTGCAATTATCTCTTCGGATAGAAGGTGGCGGTGTTGTTACAATAAAAGAGATGGTTAGAATTGAATTAAAACAATTAAGTACATTTGGTAGTTTTAATGTGCGCTGTAATGAATCTCAATGGCCCGTCGTTTGTTTAAAAAATAGAGCACATTAAGTCGGTTTGATTTTTCTCGTTTGGGAAGTCACAGATGTGAGAGTTTAGTGACATTCAAACAACAGTGGAATCCCTCGTTTCGACAGGGTGCTGAAACGTTGGACTCAAGTTCAATTCCTGGTTGGTGGCTGCCTCAGCCTATCATCACTCTGAAATGATTAAAATGGGTATCGCTGTGTCTGAGTCTTCAATTCGCTTTACTTTGTTTAGCCATGTAAAGATCTCAAGAGACCAGGATAGCGTCAATTGTAAAAGTCACCTGGGTCACCCCAAAATGCCAAGACAATCATTAAACAAAACGCATTAAGACATCTTGATTTGAAGCTTTCGTGACCGCAGGAATCCATACTCTTTGGTTCTTTCGGTAAAGTCACGTAGATAGCTGTCACCTGAAGACGGTCACTTGTGTTGCGATCAAAACGTCGTGATCTATTAATAATTTTCTATCTACGTGACTTTACCGAAAGAAGCAAAGAGTATTCATTAAAAAACCCCAATGCAAGACTGCCCTCTGTTTATCCTCTGGTAAAGTGGAGTTTCCACGACTTGCTCAGGTCTGCTCAACGTGTATCATCGCCACGCCACTGTTGGGAATTTGAAGAAGGGAGTCATTTAGACTTTTGAATCCATGAAATAACTTCAGAGGACCGTGGATTTGTCTCTTTGTCTTTGCTAGCATCGCTTGACTGGCTTTAACGCTGCACAGCTCCGTGAGATCCACATGGCTCTCACACAGAGCCTTATAGCCAATATTTACAAGGTTTTCAAGAATGTACACAGGTGGGTTGGATATGATGGTCTGGACTTTCTGTTGACAAAGTGGGATTTGAGCTGAGCCGTTGGCGTTACCATTCTCCCGGATTGTTATTTGTTTTAAAGTACCAAGTGGAGGTGGTCACGTTGGTTCGGAGGTCAGAGACACTTGAGTCTCTGTCGTTAACAACTGGGGTTCGATTCCTAGCGGCTGCCTGTGATTAGAACCGGGTTTTCTAGCGGCGTCCACTCGATTATCTCAAGGAGTTTGCCAATCACTGCATGAAATAAAGGGGGGAAAGCCATTACATTCAATTTGGTTTCGTACTGAATGTTCGGCTAAACTCCAACTCTGAGAAGTGAAATTTTTCACACACTTTGCCTTGCAACATCCATAGCATAGCAGGTGCGTAAAGATGACCTCACCCCGTAGCAAGGATCTCACTCTGGCTACATCCAGAACTGCTCTGTAGAACTGTGTCTTGTGTTTGTTGTCCTTCCCCCCGCACCTCCGATTAGCACGGTTGGCTACGTACGGTGCTAAAGAAGTTCAGCATACATGCAGGAGATGTAGAGAGGAGTGAATGAGTGAGTGAGCGAGCGGGTGAGTGAGTTGTTGAGTGAGTAATTGGGTGAGTGTGTGAGTGGGTGTGTGAGCGGGTAAGTGAGTGGGTGAGTAAGTGAGCAGGTGAGTGGGTGAGTGTGTGAGTGAGCGGGTGAGTGGGTGAGTGTGTGAGTGAGCGGGTGAGTGAGTGTGTGAGTGAGTGGGTCAGTGTATGAGTGAGCGGGTGAGGGGGTGAGTGGGTGAGTGAGTGGATGAGTGAGTGGGTGAGTGAGCGGGTCAATAGGTAAGGTGAGTAGATGGGGCCAGACACCGCAAAATCTGAAGCGGGGGGGGGGGGGGCAGCCGTGTCTCTGTCACGTCTGACGATAACGTCATCACGTTCTGCCGATCGGAGTGGATGCCGTGGAAAGTGGGTCTAATCTTGTCTCATCGAGGATTTTAAAAACGCTTTTGTCAAAGCGCTTTCGTCAAAGTCCTGCACAAGAATAAAACAATTTCTTGGGTCTTTCGGTAAAGTCACGAAAGACCCAAGAGTATGAATTCCTGCGGTCACGAAAGCTTTTAAGTCGAGAAGAAAACAATTGTACGTTAAATTTCGATTTAAAGCTTTCGTGACTGCAGGGATTCATCTTCTTGGTTCTTTCGGTAAAGTCACGTAGAAGGGAAGTAATAAAATAATAAAAATAAAAATAAAACATGTTTTATTTTTATTATTTTATTACTTCCCTTCTACGTGACTTTACCGAAAGAACCAAGAAGATGAATTGTACGTTAGTTGTTGGCTGATGGAAGGGGAAAGGGATGGGATTCGAGTGTTTGGAAGGGGTAGTAGGGATCGCAAGGAAGGGTGATGATGGGAAAGGGTTACAAAATAAAAACCAAGGACACTATGACAGAAACGTGATTTTTTATTTAGCACTTCGTTAATAGTTTGTCCTTGCAGGCTCAAAAACACGACGCTATTAAAAAAACTTCTCCTATAATTACTGTAACTGCTGCAATTTAAACTGTGGAATTGATTGCTGATTATACGATTTGCCTGTTTCTGACAGTCGCCGTTATGCGCTGTAAAATGTGAACGCGTCAACATCTTGGCTGTGAATTCAGGGATTTAATTTGAGCAGAAAAAAAAAATCCGAGGAGAAATTGTCACGTAGTAGCATCGCTATATTCCTGCAGATTACGGTTCCAGTTAATTTACAATTTAGTTTGCATTCGCATGATAGTTTCCTTTTACCACAGCATTTCAACCATTAAACATAACAAAGGCTCAGTTTTTTAAAAAAATGCCACAGTTGACAATATAATATAATGCGGCAGTGGTAAGCGCACTGCGCTATTAACCCGGTGACCTGTGTTCAATTCTAAATTGAAAACCCATTTCTTGAGAACTGCATTTTGTATCCAGCCTGTTGTCCTCTCCCCGCACCTCCGAATAGTGCAGTTGGCTACTTGCGGTACGAAAGAAGTTCAACACACAAACAACATACATACAACATATGTACATACAATCCTTAGCCATGGCTCGTGACAATGAGCAGACCAAATGCCCTCTTAGAGGGCCTCTCTAAAACTCCCTCGAGTTGAGGCCCTTCTGCCAACAATGGTGTGATCAATTAATTTCAGTGCTGTACCGCCACCTTTAACATGATTTTAATTCATCTTCTTGATTCTTTCGGTAAAGTCACGTAGAAGGGAAGTAATATAATAATAAAAAATAAAACATAATAAAATAATTTTCACGACGTTTCGGCCACAACGCAAGCAGCCGTCCTCAGGTGAAGAATGGTTTTAATTGTATTTTTTTTGCTTCGCTAAGCCGGTTTCAGTTAATCACATTCGTGAATGCTTCTTTACGTCACTTCGATTTTTAGCTTCGGACGAGTGAATTATGAAGGCGCAAAAGTTCCTCGGCTCTGTGTGTGGGTCGCCCAAAAAACTAATCCAGCTCCCGGTGCCCTCCGCTCAGTCAAACGCCGCGGACAAATTGACAAGAAGTCGCGCGTGCAGTCCAGCACTCGTGAGCGGCGTGCATATCCCACGACGTTTTTGTCGCATCTGTCCCTCGATGGTAGAAAGGGGACAGGCGAAGAGAGAGAGAGAGAACCCGAGGGAAGAGAGGCAGCTGTCGGAGAGGAAAGCGGGCAGTGACAATTTGATTTTAAATGAGAATTTAAATACAATTATATGGCCTAGCAGACATCAGTTTCACACACGTATTAGTCTTGGCAGTACAATCACAAGTCGCTTGCACGACGAATTACGACAAATGAATCGGTTGTAATTCATGATTATTTACTTGATATCTTTGGGTCACGTGACAGTCTCCGTGCCCGTTACCTTCGTGAGCGCGTTTCGATGACTCGACTGACGCACGCGTTCGTTTCTTGATGTCCGTTCATTGCTGGTGTTTAATTTGTTTGTATTATATTCAGACTCGTGCCCTAATCATATGGGAATACATTTTTAACACGTACGATTTGTTTTATGCAGCCACCCCGTAATCCCAGGTCTGGTCACCTGGGTTCGTTGTGCAGTGCGCTTACCACAAAAGAAAGAAAGAAAAAGATCCCCCGTATAACCTTAACAGACTGTAGGGGCAAGTGCTGTTAGCGAGTAGCACCTATTAAGGCCGGCAACGATACACGAGGGGGTTGGTGGCCAGCACCACGCCCGGCCGTCTTTGTCTCTCCAGGTGGCGATGTTTACACACCGCACCGGGTACTCATTCAGGGCTGAGTCGACCTAGAGAAGGCCCAGGACCGGTACAGACAATCGTCACTGCTGTTGGCCGTGAGCGGGAATCGAGCTCGGCTCGCCGGATGTGTCGCGCTGACCACTGCGCCACCGTTCCGCCACCGTCTCCCCACTACAAAGACAAAGATCCCCCGTGTAGCCTTGACAGACTGTAGGAGCAAGTGCTCACACACACACACGGTCCTCGCAGACACAAGCTACCTGACAGGCACTCCCGCAAGCCTCTTCAAACGACAGGTCCGCAACAACCAGACAGATGGGAGCATTCCCCGTTGGCTCAATAAAGTGGCATTTGGAGGGTGGTGAAGCTGCCTATTGATTAGCCCCAGTGGCAACTGGGGAATCATCCAAGTTGTCATCTGGCGAACGCGCTTTGGGTTTGACGGATGCTGCTGGAGGCTGCCAAGTGCCGATGCTCGCTTCAAGTTTTCCTCCGCCGCTCGTCCTGGCCGTTGTAGATTTTCAAACCAGGCTTACCCGATCGCCCAATGCTATGCGTCTCAATGGCCAGGGTGCCACCTTTTAGACGTTGGTTAGAGTCAATTGTGGAAAAATAAAACGAGACCAAAACGTGCAATAAATGATACAGTGTGCCACATTCTCGAATCGGAAACGTGAGCCTGCAGTGTGCGAATTCATTAAAGCTCTATGGCTGTGGAACGTCGGAAGGAAAATAGGGTTAACCTCCCACGAAATGGTTACCTGTTTTATCGACCCTGGAGAGATGATGGGCCGACTTCACCGCGACCAGGAGTCGGGTGCTTTAACGACACAGCACTTTTTGGGATACTGTACACATTACAGTAGGTGGCAGTAACAATGACAAAGATCCCCCGTGTAGCCTTAACAGACTTGGGGCAAGCGCTGTTAGCGAGCACCTAGCAAGACTAGCACGGCACACGAGGGGGTGGGTGGCCAACACCACCCCAGGCCAGGTACACATCGCACCAGGTACTCATTTGAGGCTGAGTCGACCTAGGGAAGGCCCAGGACTGGTTCAGGTAATCGTCACCCGTGTTAGCCGCGAGCGTGAATGGAACTCGGGACGCCACGTTCGATGATCATCCTTACCCAATGCACCAGGTACTCGTTTAAGGCTGAGTCAACGTAGGAGAGGTCCAGGAACGGTTCAGATAATCATCACCGGTATTGGCCGCGTGTGGGAATTGAATTCAGTTCGCCAGGTCCTTACGTAGTAAAGTAAACAAAAATAGTTTAGCTCAGCACAGTGCGCGAACCACTACACTGCCCCATATTCATTATTTCTACGCACGTGACTTTACCGAAATAACCAAAGAGTATGGATTCCTGCAGTCACGAAAGCTTCAACTCAAGACTGCCCCATATGTTGCCTTTTCACACAAAAAAAAGACGTCACGTGCATCACTTGCGTCGTGCATCACTGCGTTGATGCAAGCGAGTCCTTGATGTTGTTTTTTAAAAGTTTTTTTTTTTCATAGACCGTGCTTCGGCTGAACGTGTAAAACTGCATCAGACCTGGAACATCCCTCCGAAGTCGACGAACAACAGCGTTGCTGGCGTTGCGTGCAACCCGCGCGGTGAAGGCGTCCTTCCAAATGTGCAGGTTTCAAAGGCTTGGCCCCGCCAATAATAAATTGCCGCTCGCTCACGCTGCCGCCGCCGCTGCCGCTGCTGGAAGGAGCCTCCAGTCGAGGTGTTGCTGGAACTACTTATTCACGCTCTGCGTGCGCGTGCGTTGAACTTTCTTTTTTTTAGCACCGTACGTAGTCGACCGTGCTAAATCGGGAGGTGACGGGGGGAAAGGACAACAAACTAACACACAAAAAGCAGTCGTGAAGAAATCCGTTTTCCATCTAGATGATGATTTAAAAGTGCGCAGCTTCAGTGACTTCCTAATATCGGAAGAGCGTTCCAGACGGTCGCAGATGCGCATCTGAAAGCGGCACGCGATGAAGCGACCATCTTTGTTCGATGGTGAGCCAAAAGCCGCTGCAAGGATGACCGAAGTTTGCGTGATAATTTGTGTTCCTTGATGAGATCAGGCAAGTTATTGTGGTTCATTTGTAGCAAGCGGAGTGCGACCTCATAGGCCAAAAAGTATTTAATAAACTTGTCCATTGTTTCAGCTGCCATGCCGGGTTTATCGAATCTTACCGGGTTGTGCCACTGTCCCATCATCGGCTCTCTTTGTTGGTGTAACTTGCTGGACGTCTGTGAAAAAGAGCTTCATAGCTCATCGGATTCCTCCTACAACGTCGTGTTCATTGCCGTTGTTAAATGTCGCATTCATACCCCACGCGGGATTTCAACTTCGATTGTGTGAGGCTGCTGCTCTGAGCCGAGTGACACCACGTGGGATTAAACATCAACTCAACAATAACAGTGCCCCCCTCCCCACGCAAGCGACCACTCTGGCGGCATTCATTCCTCTCAGTGGCCTTGAGCTTGCCTGGATACATTATGTTGAATTGAAAGTTTGCTATTACTGACCCGGGAGATACATTTTTCCACGTATTTCATTTTGTTTTTCTTGACTGGAAAGAAAAAATATATATTTTAATAGTTTTGGCTCAAGTATTGAGAGGACATCCACGTGCTTGTACGAATGTCAGTGCATTACCATTTGCGTAATGGGAATTACATCTCATCTCGGCGGTAAATTATAATTGGATTTATATGGGATGTTGATGTTTTGTATAAGTATTGTTAATTAAACTTTTAACGAAACTGTATTCGCTTTGCTCGACGAAAGAGAACGACTGAGCCACATAAATAAATGGCATGGCAACAGCCAGGCTGTGAGCCAATGCCAAATCCAACACCCCACCCCGCCCAAGCTCTGCGTTCCTCTATATATTAAGATGTTATCAGCCACCTAATGAGTGTTTACACGCGAGAGAAAACCCACGCATGCGAGAGGGAAACACTCTATCCCCTTACAGATGGAACGGATGCAGTCCGCACACTTGCTGTACTGCCTCATCCTGGCGAGCTAGGGTTATGGCACCTTGACGCCAACCGGAAGGGAGTTTCCACAACGTTTGTGCGATCCACCAACCCCCTCGCCTCCGCAGTGCTGGATTACGGGCATCTGCTAGGATACATATTTGGATGAAGTATTGAAAGAGTTTGGCCACGTAATGGCCTTCTCTTCCGAGGTGCAAGCCTCTTGTTTCCATTGCCAAGCGATGTAGTATTTCGGGTTTTTTTTATCTTTGCTCACTAGTTACGTGCTCAACCACATTCTCGTTTAATTACATTTGTTTGAACCCAAGCTAAAAACATGTCCTTACAGACCGTAGCAAATACGTGTCGTCCCGGTGGTGATCTCGCCTGCTGATAAACAAAAATTCAACACATCTGTCAATAACAATCTGGCATTTAAAGGAAAAAATATATAACAGGCAACGTTTCGGGCATTGGTCCTCCTTCATAGCATATGCAGAAGAGCCGCTGCCCAAAACGTATTTGAATGTTCCCGTTTAAGGCTACGGTGTTATTGACACATTTATTGTCTATTATTTTTTTGTTTATGAAATATATATCAATATAAACAAACATGTGCACCACTTCCAACGTTGCGGCATCGCCAAATAATCTGCTGTCTCAAGCACCTGGGCACGTGACGTTGTTCAAACCGTGGCGGCGAGTGAAGCCGGCTGGTCCAGAGCAAGTAGAACGCTCCCCCGAGAGGAGATGGAGCGATGGAATCATCTCGAGCACAAGGCGCTAGGCTTGATTCTAGATTTGAAGCTTTCGTGACTGCAAGGATTCATATTCTTGGGTTTTTTCGGTAAAGTCACGTAGGCTTGCTTTAGTGCCATCACAGGGGGTCGGGGACAGATGGCGACAGCTTGGAGAGACCCTCATCCAGCAGTGGATTGATCATGACTGATGGCGATGACGACGGCGATGATGGTGGTTACGCATTTATTTTGCCGAAATGTAACCCGCACAATTTGACTAGTTTTATGCTATATATATATACATAATAAAAAACATGTTGTCAAGTTGTCTTCGGTACAACTCAGCCGGCCCAAAGCGATGATCAATCAATTCACATTCCCTGTTAGGTTATTAAATTCCCCGCCGCCCGCTAATCTAAAAAGTCGTCGCGGTGTGTGCCCTGAACAAAAACAAGCTGTCCTTTCAAGCTCTTCTGTGTTTGAGATCTTTTTTTTTGCGGAAGATCACAGCATCCTGGACTTTGCCTCTCTGCGGGCCCATATAATTTAGTTCGTACCAAAGCATGAAAGGAGGGGCTCAGATAATAGAATTAGTTTATGATGGTCTCCGCTAGAACTTCCCGGGGAAATTGAAATTGGATTTCGGCACATCTGTTGCATCGTGCGTTTAACTAAGCCGACTTAATGTCGTTACGAGTAGAAACACCTTCAGTCGCCGATAAGAAAGCGCACCAGCTTGTTGTAGTAAATAACAAGAACGTAGCTCTGTTACTCACCGGGGTTATTTGACTGTACTTCACCGTGACGATTCGTGGTAGGAATGTCCACGCCCGATTCGGATATCACTCGTCGCTGATGATAGCTGTGGCCCGGAATCGAACCGAGGTCGCCGGGTTCATAGTGCCAAGGCACAAAACCACCGCACCACCACTGCACTGGGTACAGATGTGTAGCATGCATTCACATACATTCATTCCCGCACCTCCGATTAACACGGTTGGCTACGCACGGTGTGAAACAAGTTCAACACAAATACGTGCATGCTAAAATGCTAAATAATAGGCGATGCTCATTCACATGTCACAGCCCTTTGTAAATCCGCCGTTGGGTGAAGGCCATCCTCAGGCCGTGTCTCTCATGGGGATTGTTTGACCATGCAACACTGCGTTCTGCTCAGCGTGGGTTGGCAAAGTGCGGATAGCCCAGAGCTCTTTCAAATGTCACCATCGATGTTAGCCGTAGTCTGGAATCGAACTCGGGTGACTGCTTTGGTGGCGCGCCGTGCCAGCAGCCGCGTCTCCCCATCCACCCACGCTTACGCGAGTTTGGCGAGCAATGCGGATGCTTTGATTCCACCAAATAATCCGCCGCCCACGCTCGCTCGGTTGCCATCGTTGCGAGGAGGCCTTCGTCCAGCAGTGGATCGATCATGGTTGATGCAAACCGTGAAATGTCCCCGGTACCGTCGAGCGCCCAAACAAATGTCTCATTAATGGTTACTCGGTTCAGTGCGCTCTTTGTCCCCCATGCACACGGGAGATTCATTTATACTCACGAGTGTCATTACAAATGACTGGAGTGTGTTATTAACAACCTGTTCGCCTTGAAGCTTGCAACAATTAAATATTTCCTCTGTGTATAAAAAAACACATTGCACCGTATAGAATTCACAAAGACACACAAACACATAAAAAACAAATCAACAAACACGTCCGCGCGCAGGGATGCTGCCACCCCGTAATGGTTTTAGCAGCACACCGGACTTGCAATTCAGAGGTCACCGGTTCGACTCGACCTACCAGCGTGGGGTGGTTGAAACAGCGGTGCGAGTTTATTGAATGCCCCCCCCCACCACGCACCACGCGGCGGCCTCTGTCCACACGCAGCTGAAGTGATGGGCTCCACCGCAGTTGGTCGACCGGCGGGTGGCGAGTGGTAGGCAAAGTGTGGGTTACTCTCAATTTTTGCGAAGACTTGCCGGCCCCCCCCGGCGTGGAAGAGTAGGCCAAATAACCTATTGGCGGGGCTCTTGAGCGCTGCTCCAAGTTGTAGGCCCTTCCGCCAGCAGTGGTATGAGCAAGCAATTTGCAGGGCTGCGCACTTACACACGAAACGCAGCGCTGACTGCAGACTGGGGAGTCGAGTTAGCGCACCCGCCCCACAGTTATAAATCTATGAGTTAAACTCCTGGTCGGGGGGTCAACTCAGCCCATCATCTTTATTGGGTCAGTAAAATGAGCACCACTGCATGAAATTCAGGAGTGTTTGTCACGGTAAGCGAATGAATCTCTGGCCATATAAACTTGGAATTTGATTGACGTACTGGGTAAACGTACATGTATCCTTCTTCTTGGGTCTTTCTGTAAAGTCACGTACAAGGGAAGTAATAAAATAATAAAAATAAAACATAATAAAATAATTCTCACGACGTTTCGGCCACAACGCAAGCAGCCGTCCTCAGGTGAAAACCAGGTCATATATTTAAGCTGGGTTGGAAGGGGGGGAAAGGGCGCCTTGACAAAATAATTTGCATATCAAGAGGAATTTAGCATATTTATGGAAAATGCAGGTATGTCATTAGTACTACTTATGCCCGTGCATTATGCAGGATTAGCAGCATCAAAGGGAGGGGATATGGGAAATGCAGGTATGTGATTAGTACTACTTATGCCCGTGCATTATGCATAATTAGCAGCATCAAAGGGAGGCGATAGGGGTAGCATTAATAAAGGGAAGGAGTGTTAATAGTATGTAGCTGCAGTAACTAAAACCACCACGTAAACAACTAAATATACTCTACAATAAGCTGAGTTACTAACAGTAAGTAATACATTACAATTCTACGTCGTAAAAAATATAATATGCTTCCATCTAAACTTTATTCGCTTACATCACAAACCCAACATTAAATTATATACTGTATTGCTATAATACAGTATATATAAATCGAAATACATGTATCCTATATTTTGCTTTGGAGCAGTGGTTAGCACCACTGCTCTAAGAGCCCGGTGACCTGGGATTGATTCCTTCGCCACGTCACAACCCCCACTTACAAGCGAGGTGAAGTATGGTCAGGAACCTCCCACGATGGACACAGGATAGGAAGCTCTTCATCTATTGGTGGGTTGAGAATGGCTGGAATTTATTGATGGTTTTTTGTGGTGATGAAATTCTTAATAATACAACATAGCACAATACCTTTTTAGCTAAAGGTGCATTATCCGCTAATATAATACTGGCGTCTGCGGCTTTTATGCACAGCATTATGCCAGTTAATCACGATGATTTGACTAAAATGAAAAGGGGCACCCGTCCCGTCGTGATTGTGTGCTTGGGGGCTATTTCGAGCGCGCCTCCTGTACCACTCCAAGTGGCATTGCGGTAGAGTGTACCTAGCCTGGCACGATTGCCACGGTAACACCACCATCGTTATCTCCGTGTCAAATCATGGTGTGCTGGCTTCAGTGTCGCGCTGGGGCGATGGCTAAATCCCGTCGAATAAACTGATATCGTAATCCTGAAGGTGTTCAACATGCAGTTGTACGCACAGTTCTGATATAATTAACACATCCGCGCATTTTCGCTGAAATAAATTAAACGTACTCTTCTTCTTGGTTCTTTCGGTAAAGTCACGTGACTTTACCGATAGAACCAAGAAGATGAATCCCTGCAGTCACGAAAGCTTTAAATCGAAATAAACGTACTCTGTATCCGTCCATTGGCCTGTTGGCTTTCTGCACCGATGTTATCCAGCAGCATGTGTTATCTTCAGGCGTGCAAGCTCCGCATGGGATTTGACATTCTGGATCTCATCAGTAGAGTCGCACTTGTGGAACAACATGCTTGCTGGGTTGCCGGCTGCTGTTGGACAATGGCATTCCATTTCAATGTTGGGCCCCCGTTCAAGGAAAATAGCAAATGTTCATACCCAATAATACCAATTGTACCTGCTGTGGTGCGACGTCAAACGTCGGGCAAGTTGCTTTCCCGTACTTCAGAAAATGCACACATAAGTCTGAAGCCTCTGCTTGCTTGGTGCCACGCTGGCTATGATATGTTAACCACCTCGCCTGGTATACAGGAGGTCGTGGGTTCGATCCCGACCCCGACGCCTGCTGCATATTTGGAGTTTGCGAGTTCTCGCTGTGGTCGTGTCGATTTTTCTACGGATCCTCCGGTTTTTCCCTGCTAAATTATCATAACTCCCCGTCGGCCCCCTTTGGGAACAGACACCTCCACGGTGACGCGTGCAGTGGCTAAAGAAATGGACAAAAAATGCCACCGCGTGCTCACGGAAAGGATTTGCACCTGTGCAGAGAAAAATAAGCGTGGGGACACAGTTCATCGCCACCGTCCTCATAACGCATTTGACCTTTACGAGGTCTACGTTGCTGCAGCATCCTCAGGCAGTCATGGTGGGGCGATGTTAACTACCTCGCCCGGTATACAGGAGGTCGTGGGATCGATCCCGAACCTGACGCCTGCTGTATATTTGGAGTTTGTGTGTTTGTCGTGTGGTCGCGTGGATCTTTCTTGCGGGTCCTCCGGATTTTCCTCTCCACATTTAGAATCAGCATCACGCGTTTAAAAGTCTTTGGCTGCTGTCGTTTTCCACGTGATGAGCCACTTCGTTGAACTATCAATTGTGATAGCCAGGTCGCCTCTGAAAAAGAGCTACATTGCTCAGTGGGGCCTTAGCTAGTAACATAAAACATATATAGTTTTAGTTTTTAGTTTAAATAATGCAGGTGGCTCAAACCTTGGTGCCACCTTTAACAGGCGCCCTACATTTATCAGCCCCCTAAGATTCACTTTGGATTTAACCCCTCGCCGTGGCATTTGCACCCACTTAGAAAGGCCTACCTTCCTCCTCTCAGTGCCTTTGTTATATAAATATTATTACAGTCCCCAAAGATTCCAGCCAGTAATAAAAAATATCTCCAACCACTCTAAAGTGCTTGCCCGCCAGCCTTTTTCATAATTTATATAGACCATTTGCTATTTCCAGTGGTCGTTGCATAACCGCAGGGGCAGTGTAGGCATCACTAATGTATCAGCTCTCTTGTGTTGCGTACGGAGTGTGCTCCCTTGCTCGCGCGATGCCGGGGGACAGCCAACGTCGGCTGCCCCCAGGTGTTCTTCGCAAAAGGGCGACCCAACAGGAGGCCTTTGCCCCTCTGCTGGTCTCCAATCTGCCAAGTGTGGGGCTGCACCATGGAATTTCCCATAAAGAGCACCGCAGCATTGCGGCGCTTATAGGACTGATGCCCCCCCTCCCCACCTGCCCCCCCCCCCCCTGGAAATGACCCACCAATTATTCAATTGGGATGATTCATGGCAATCATCTCCCCCTACCGGCAGACTGATGTCCTAGGTTACTCTTGCAAATGGGACTCTCCTGGGCTCGTGAGTTCTCACATGTATCTTAGGGTTGTGCTCCAGATTTTCAGTTTAATCTTAAAAATCGGAAAATCAGGCCTGGATACGTAATTTCGGACGATCCCTATGGTTGATAATTGTTTTTTTACCCTTTTATCTGGCAACAAAACGGACACCTTTTTTACGAGGAGTCATGTTTGCATAGACCACAATACCTGCAGTCATAATGCAAAAAAAACATAACTCTGATAATGTATGCACTGTCCTTGAAGTTGATTTGTCCACACCCGAGACAGCTTTCCTTAGAGCCTAGTCTCACATGGGTTGGACCAGATGACGCCAAAAGGCGCACAACTCAAAGACAATGCACCATCAGAGTATGAGAGCTCGGGTAAGCATTTACACCATTGGTACCTCATTTGCCAGTAAAAAATATGATAATTGGTTTTTTACCCTTTTATCTGGCAACAAAACTGACACCTTTTTTACGAGGAGTCATGTTTGCATAGACCACAATACCTGCAGTCATAATGCAAACAAAAAACACAACTCTAATAATGTTTGCATTATTTTTTACTGGCAAATGAGGTACCAATGGGATCCATATGGTTGTTTTTGTGTGACGGTGATCTAAGTCAAGCGGGACCACAATGCACTTCTTCGGAAAATAACGATGGGTGTTTTTTTGTTTGCGTAATGCGCACTGGCTGTGCGCGTGCTCTTTACACATATCCGTGGCTGTAGTGGGTTAGGGCACTGTGCGAGTTTGATTTCCGGCCACGGCTTGCATCAGCGATGCACGTCTGAACCGATCTTGGTCTTCAACCTGTTCAACAAATGATTCTCATTCAGTGATGCTGCATTGGCGGTGGTGCGCGAGCACAATTAATAAATAAATAAAAACTCGACACGTTCGTCAATAACTGCACGGTCGTCTTCAAATACAAAAACACATATATATAACATCGGCGACATTTCACGGGAATGGCCTTTCTTGCTTCATAGCACATAGCCTGCTCTAGATTGACGCAGCCTTAAATGCCTTTGTGTCAACATCATCGCTGGGGAAACAAAGGCAGCCAGGAGTCGTTCTGGCCACACGTACCTGTTCTGGCCCTAATAGCAGGCGTTCGCGAGCAGCAGCATCTTGCCCCAGCTCAACAGTCTGTTAAAGGCTACGCAGGCGATCAATTGCATGTATGCACGCGTGCGTGTGCACGTGTGTGTGTGTGTGTGGTGGAGCGGTAGTTTAGCGGTTAGCGCGCTGCACTACGAACCTGGCGACCCGGGTTCGATTCCCGCTCACGGCAAACACCAGTGACGATTATCTGAACCGCTTCCGGGCCTCCCCTAGGTTGACTCAGCCTCAAATGAGTACCTGGTTCGGTGTGTAAACATCGCCGCTAGGGAGACAAAGGCGGTCGGGCGTGGTGCTGGCCACCCACCCCCTCGTGTACCGTTCCGGCCTTCATAGGTGCTCGCTAACAGCACTTGCCCCTACAGTCTGTTAAGGCTATACGGGGGATCTTTGTGTGGAGTGGTCGGGCAGCGGTTATCGCGCTACGCTACGAAGCCAGCGACCCAAGTTCGATTCCCGCTCACTACCAACACCATTGACAATTCTCTGAACCGGTCCTGGGCCTCCCCTAGGCTGACTGAGCCTCAAATGAGTACCTGGTGCGGTGTGTAATCATCGCCACTCGAAAGACAAACAGAACTTGCCCCAACAGTCTGCTAAAGCTATGCGGGGGATCTTTGTATTTGCCTTTGTGTGCGCGTGTGTGAAATGTCGATTGTTTTGTTCGGCGTTTGCTGATGTGCTCGTGAATGCATTGGCATATTACTCATTCATGCATTTTTGTGTTCAAGGGCCTTGGGAGATTTTTTGTTTTTATTTGTTAGAATAGCAGAGCTGTGTTCGTAAGCCGATCTTCACTCTCCCCCCCCACCCACCCACCCGCCATCTCAGCGATCACTAAATGGAAATTGTGCAGGATGGAAGGAGGGCTTCATTTGTGAGTCATGACCCATCTATATTCCCCGACGTGAGCGTGTACATCTAAAAAAAACGAAGTCTAAGTGCCCCTCTGCTCAAAAGGCTGTGACGTCTCTCATCTCCGTTGAAGGCCCCCGAGTCGCCAGGAGTGTCCGCGTGGATTGTTAAATCCAGCCCAGGGGTGGCTTAGTGACAGGGCGAGCGTTCTCGAAATATTGGTTGGGGGTTTACTCAGCCCATCGTCCCATCCTGGGTCGATAAAATAACTTACCGCTTTTTTGGGGGGGGGGGGTGGGGGAGCCAACTGTGGTTGTCCTATGGATGGGCTCACCCCTGCCATAGGAAAGAGGATTTTACACGGCAGCCTCAGGGCAGTTTAACGGGGAGATGTGCGTCGCCTCAATCGTCGATTGAACAGTAAATCACAGTTGCTTTTGACCATTATTACATCATCGTCTTGGTTCTTTCGGTAAAGTCACGTAGAAGGGAAATAATAAAGTAATAAAAATAAAACATTATTAAATACAATTCTCACGACGTTTCGACAGACTTGTTCTTCACCTGAGGACGGCTGCTTGCTGTCTTTTCTTCACCTGAGGACTGCTGCTTGCGTTGTGGCCGAAACGTCGTGAGAATTGTATTTGTATGAGAATTGTATTTTATTATGTTTTATTTTTTTTATTTTATTATTTCCCTTCTACGTGACTTTACCGAAAGAACCAAGAAGATGAATCCCTGCAGTCACGAAAGCTTTAAATTATTATTACATCACATGATCAAGATCGAGTGAGATGGCGATGGTTCATCCAGCGGTTGATTGAACATGGATGAGGATGATGATGATTATCATATGATCGCCACTTATTTCAACAATTCATGAAAACTCAGTGGCAGCAGACCCTATTTTAATACGACTGTGCAAGTGGCGAAACGTCCTCTCGTCGCTGCATCCTTTCCCCGAGAACCCTTTGATCCGGAATGTAGCCGTGAGGAAAAACCCATCAAAATGTCTTGCCGCCTTTGCCTGAAGCCGAACCGTGCTTTATGGTGATGGCGATTCCATCGGCGGTGCTCAACAAAACTGCCTGATGCTTGGCGCAATCAAGGCCTCCCTTCTTCGCAACAACCGGAGGGCCTTAAGCGGTTTGTTTTGGCCTCAGTTGTGCATATGAGGAGGCTCAACCAAACAGCGAGGGCTTGTGTGTGTGTTTTTTTTACTTAATCTATTCCAAAATGTAAATCTATTCCATAAGTCCGAGAGTAAGCTGACGGCTGCGGTTGTGTTGACGCTGACTTCTAAAAGAGTGTGTGGCAGGAACGCATTGGGGCTGTCATTGTGGAGTATGAGGTTGCGATGGGCGAAAACGCGTGTTAAGGATGGAGGAGAATTGGGAAAGCAAACTTTGGAGAGTTGTAACTAGAAGGTTCCAGAGAGAATAATTGTGGGTACAGTTTAACACGGAGGCTTTCGCGGCCAAAATTATCCATAATAATAGAGGTTTTTGCTCGTAAATATAACTATGGTGTTAAACCCGATAGTAATGGATATCCATTCTAATATATATGCACACATTAACCCCCCTTCTGACCTTCGCAGCTGATTGCCTCACAAGTGACGACAGCACATCTATCCCTCTATTTAAGCCCAAAACAGGAACATTTATCCACAACTCTGGCTGTCCGCCTGATGAAGCTGGTTGTAATTACTGGCGAAACGTCGTACTCGAATTGTAAATGTTGTGGGTTTACTCTCCAACACACCGGTGTGCTGTACCAATAACGATTTGGCACGTTCTGTTTACGTGACACACCTTACTAATTGGCTGTGTCGGGTGGTGGCGGGTTGAACGACACATTTATATTTACGCGATGGGCGGGTGGGACACGTATGCAGGATGGATGAGGTCAGGTTACCAAAAAAATTGTTCTTCATTTTAAATGGTTCAAGGAGTTGTCTGTTGAATGGAAAGTTCGAAAAACGTAAAATTCCAAATTGGAAAAAATACGCAATTACACAACGCAATCACACGTACCGTGTTAAGGTCGCATTAATGCGTTCGCTGTGGGTCCCGCGCGATGCAGGCTTACTGACTTATTTTGACATTTGTCCAATTCGTGGGCGGGAACTTAATAAGAAAAGCAAATGCCAAGCCATAAACCGCAAGCGACAATTTTCACAGCAGGTCAGATGAAAGAAAAGTGGGTTTGCCGAGCAATAACACGATGCAGAGCACGGTTCGCCATCACAACGTAAAGAAATTACAATACCGTGGCTACGGCCGGGTATGAAGTGTTCGCGATTAGAAATTGGAACGCTGTAGATGTGTTTGAGTGGAATACGAATGTTGTCACTGACGGCGCATGCGGTCTTAATAAAGCATTGGCCTTAAATTGAGGTGAACGCATTTAAATTATTGTTCATGATCATTTGTAACAACAGCAACAAAAAGCATTGCTGTTATATATTTTAAAGACTTTCTTTTTGTTAATTTAAATTACCGATTTCCATAAATATATACTCACATGGGAAGACATCGGAGGTGATACGGGCGCACGGACGGACGGACATGTAAACTCCCCACACTCGCAATCAGTCGCTCTCACGCCTCTCTTAACGAATTAAAGTATTTTCCTGCAACACCGAAAATCGGTAGCTCTAACTCCTGTTCGTGTCTCATAGCCGGTGGTGGAAATTCCACGTTTCCATGGTAGGGCCCAGTGTTACCATCACGGACATCTGCTGTCAAATGCTATCTCAGTGGTAGTACGTATTTTTAATCAACTCCGTATGTGTTGCGCGTTTGTGCTGTATGGCTCTTCGATTCGATGTCGGGTAGCATCGCGCGTTTGCTTGGTACAATGTCCGACGTTTCGCTCCCTGTGCAAGGCAGCTTCTTCAGGAACTGAATTGAACAGCCTATTTTCTCCTGTGACTCATACAGAGTTGCTGGCTGCTACTTCTGCCAGCGCCCCCTCCCTCCCCCACCCCCGATGTCGTAGGGAGAGTTGAGCGGACTGCCAGTTCAGTTCCGGAAGAAGCTCCGCAGCGCACAGCACGAAACGTCGGACGTCGTACCGAGCGCAACCCGAAAACGCGTCGGCGGAGAGCTACGCTCGTTCTCCCGTCCGTCGACGGCACTGCCACATTACAACCCAGCCAGATATAACGGCAGCGGCGGCGGTGGTGATGATGATGATAAACCCGCGCAGCGCTGCTTACGAATTGGCTCTCTCTGGGACCAAATATTTAAAACGCATGAATAACAGTGGGCCAAATTGGCGGCACGCGGGCGCTATAATTAGAGAGCCCCTCGTTACGCGAGAGTCGCCGGGCACTTAGAACCGTATGCGGGGGCGGGGGGGGGACATCTGCGTGCGAAAAACCTATAATAGCGGGACCTTCAAAAGGGGAGCAAAAATTAGTGGGGTCTTGTCGTGCACAATTACCGCAGCAAAGCATTTGCACATTTTCTTTTTTAAAGCCACCCAAGGCGCCAACGTATGAAACAAGAATCAGAGCCCGGGAAACAATGGCACGCGTCTATGCAGCCTCGATGTGACCCCGGTGTAGTCAGCGGTCATCCCTTGCCCGCGTCCCATTTGTCTTGCAATTATCTGTGACGCTTTTAATTTGACCGCGCAAGTGAAGAGGTGTGATGGAAGAATGCAGGAGGCCTTAAGATGTTCAAAACGCCTAATGGACACATGTCACAAGTAACCACACGTGATTGTGGTACAACACGCAGAAAAACATGCAGTAATCATAATAATGCGTCAATTGTCCTTGAAACTGATTGGCTATACACCACCAGTGACAGCCTCCTTTAATCTTCTTGGTTTTTTCGGTAAAGTCACGTAGAAGGGAAGTAATAAAATAATAAAAATAAAACATAATAAAATTAAACAATTCTCACGACGTTTCGGCCACAACGCAAGCAGCCGTCCTCAGGTGAAGAATGAGACACTTCAAGCTAGGAACTTACATATAAGCTGGGTTGGGGGTGGTAGAAGAGCGCCTTAACAAAAAGAATGTGCATATCAAGATGAGTTTAGCATATACATGGGAAATGCGCAGGGGGCATTTCCCATGTATATCCTTTAAATGGCTTTGTCTCTCCAGCAGTGCCACATCGGAGAACAATGCCAAAAAGGCGAACGGTACGAAAGACACGGCGACATATCGTGGCAAAAACAGTCGAGCAGTGTGCTTCACTCGTGCGACGAGGGGCGGTTGTGCCGTATCTGGGGCTCGGTTCGAAAACGCCGCGTCGGTCGCTCCGATTCGCTCTTGCGCAGCGCACTGGCGAGTGCCGTGTTCTCTTGGGAGCCAGTGCGGGGCCCGTAGCCAAATGTTATAAAAGGGGCCCTAAATGAAAAAAAAAATACGTAAATATTAAAACACGTAAATATTTTACTTGCATAGTAAAGTAATTGTCTTTTTTTTCACTTGCTATACAGCCAGATAATACGACAAATCGCTAACCTTAAACACCCAGTCGTTTATAAAAGCTGAAGGCGGTATAGTACAATAGTAATAGTGCAAGTGCAGAATCACTGTGCCGGAATTGATAGCTTGAACGCATTTAGCGCGGGGCCCTTAAAAGTGCGGGGCCCGTAGCTACTACACATGTAGCTACTACACATGTAGCTACTACACATGTAGCTACTGCACGTGCAGCTACTACACGTGCAGCTACAACACATGTAGCTACTACACATGTAGCTACTACACATGCAGCTACTACACATGTAGCTACTACACGTGTAGCTACTACACGTGTTGTAGCTACTACACGTGTTGTAGCTACTACACGTGTAGCTACTACACGTGTAGCTACTACACATGTAGCTACTACACGTGTAGCTACTACACGTGTAGCTACTACACGTGTAGCTACTACACGTGTAGCTACTACACGTGTAGTAGCTACACGTGTAGTAGCTACTACACATGTAGCTACTACGTATGTTGATACTTTTGCTACGAGGATAATCCGGCACTGGGAGAGATCATGGCCGATGACAACGAGCACATTTTTCGAGATATCTTCGACTCAAGTCGTGAGCTTACCGGTTCAAAGTTCTGATTGGCGGTCGACTCGGCCCATCATTCCTCCGGGGGGGTCGATAAAATTGATACCAAATTTTAGGAGGGCAATTATCGAGGCTGATGACCCTGCTGTATGAGCGTGGACTTTCCTCTACTGGCTCTGGGCTGGCAATGTAATTCATCCAACAGTGGCGTAAGCAAGAAATTGCAGAGCTGTACCTTTATCTTTTTGTTGCGTGCAGTCATCGGTGACAGCTCAGACCATCTCCTCGCTTTACTTGAGAACTCGGTTTAATCAGGGGCGGCTGAAACCTGCTCTGCAAGCTCGGCTATTAACAGCACACCAGCTTACGTTCTCTGACCTGAGAGCCACCCGTGGTCACCTCCTGTCTGCGCAAACTTTTTGAGCTTCATTTGCAACACCGCAGAGCAGCGTAGCGCGGGCCAGAGCAATGTCTGCTCATCATCACGTCAGTTTGTTTAAAAACTCAATTTGTTTTAATCTTGATTTGAAGCTTTCGTGACCGCAGGAATCCATACTCTTTGGTTATTTCGGTAAAGCCACGTAGATCTACGTGATGTTGATTCTAAATGTGGATGGGGAAAACCGTAAAGACCCCGGGAAATACCCACGCGACCACGGACGGGGAAAGAAAGACACGCAAACTCCAAATATACAACAGGCGTCGTCAGCGTCGGAATCAAACCCACGACCTTCTGTATACCTGGCGAGGGAGACAACATTTCGCCACATAGACAGCTCTTTTCTTGCCATTCATCACTCTTTTATTTGGTTTCGCAAAGTAGGGGGAAAACATAAAATCAAGAGCCTTCTCGCTTGGCACCGCATCAACGATTTCTTTTTTTAATATCCACGAAAATAAACCATGACATCAGCGGTGGGATCGATTAGGATGAATAAAGGCGGTATTTATAGCCAGGCCGAGCAGACTCGGCGTGAGATAATTTATGTATGAGATGCTTGTACGAGGCGAGTGGCTGCCAAACTGTCTGCAACTCACGGCCAATTTTTAAGTTTTAGTTTTTTTTTTGTCATCTTATTTTGCAGCATCTCTTTTACAAAGGCGGTTGCCTCCGGCTCCGCGGAGACACCTTGAGACTATGGCAAGTCAGCGTCACCGCGCTATCGAGCGATTGAATCGGCGGCTCGTGAAGGCCTTCATCCAGCAGCGGATTGACGCCTTCCGGCAACACGAGGGGGTGGAGCCGGGGGGGGTGGGCGAGTGAAAGGCGTCTTACGTGGAGACAGAATCAGAATATTCATTCACACTGGAGGAATCCGATGAGCTATCAAGCTCTTTTACACAGATGTCCAGTCGGGGCGTGTAAGAGTTCAAAGTACAAGAAAGGTGAACAAATCACCCAAACACGGACAGATACGACACCAAAACATCCCCCGTCCCACCAGGCAAAGCCCACCGAGCAATTAATTCATTTTTTCAGAAGCTACCTGCTCGCAAACGAGAGCTCAACAACGCGGCCCATCATTTGGGCATGCGTAGCACCAGCTGTAGAGTCATCTGGAGCACCGTTGGGCCCCAGCCACCCCATCGCGTCTTCCCCACCGTCCTCCCGCCGTTCGGGTTACGCGGAGAAGCGGTCCGATCCCCGTGGGTAGCACGGCGAGGCGAGTGGGCGAGTGGGTGAGTGGTGTCCTTCACGGGCAACAGCAGCTAACCTGCCTTCGTCTCCCTGCGCGTACATCGCGAGCGAGCGAATCGGCTCGCGTTGGCGCGGCTAAATTTAGCGCCTTCAGAGCCCCCCCCCCCCCCCCCTGTGGATCGTAGCGAGGCCATTATATATATTTTATAATCGTCTGAATGACGCTAATGACTCGTCTGCCGGAGAGCTTTTTCTGCGCTCGCGTACGGGAGCGCCACGCGCGTGGAGTCTGCGTCGAGAGCACTCGAGGGCTGGGCTCTTGCCGATGCACAGCTGGCGATGCTGGTTGTAATGTGCGGCCGTCTGGAACGCTCTTCCTTCCGATATTAGGAAGGCACCGGGAGCTATGGACTTTTAAATGTGGATTTGAAACTCATTTATTCAGAGCTTATTTTTTTGTGTTCAGTTTGTAGACACTCCGATTAGCGCGGTTGGCTACGTACGGTGCGAAAGAGGTTCAACGTACAGACGTACAATCTCAAGCGAAACCCCGTAGACAATTGTAAAATTGTTTCTCGTTTTTTTTTAAACGTAACGGATTGCTAAAAAATTATCAACATTAATTGGCTCCCTGGTGCAGAAGACAACCATGATCTGCTTGGCTGCGTTGGGCGGTGGAGACTGCATCGCTCCATTTGGCATTATACCCACACACGATCCAACCCAAATTCCGAATTATAGACGTTTAAATACCCATGCGTGCTCATCCATGTATTATTTGCATATTCAAAGGACACGACGTATACAATTCCCACTTTCCTATGGCAGAGGTCATATATCGACGTCTATAGCAGATTAACCCGAACATGAAAAAAAACAAAGATCACCCATGTAGCCTGCGCTGATCGTTGGGGGCAAGTGTTGTTGGCAAGCACTAACTGAGGCCAGCACGGTACACGAGGGGTGGTGTGGATAGCATCAGGCCCGGCGCCAGTGCCGACGTTTATCCACCATCCCGAGTGTTTCGTTTTAGGCAGAGTCAACCTAGGAGAGTCCCAGCACCGGTTGAGACATTCACCACTGATTTTAGCCGTCGCCCGGAATTGAACTCGGTTCGCCGTTGTTCATTGCGCGGGTGCCTCAATCACTGCGCCACCGCTCCCCACACGTACACTTGTGCACGTGTTTGCGCAAGTCCGTGTTTGTTGTACACACGTACGTACACACCTACGTGTGTACACAAACACGCGTAGGCGTGTGAGCACAAACATTGCTGAGAGAGAACAGCTAGCTGAAAAAAAATCGTGTTTATTTTGTTTTCAATTCAGCCGTGTCTGATCACTGAAGCAGCAACAGTTTAATACTTCTATAATGGATGCGGCATATTCTACGTGTGTTTGTACACTCACCGGCGCACAGCTAGTTATGTAAACGCGTACGAACTATAAAGAAAAAAATGTTATCAAGTATAGTCGGCTTTTTTTGTATATATATTGGCAATGATCAAGACGCCCTTGGCATGACTTAAAATCATTAATGTTGCAACGAAGATCACGTGTTTATTTCATCATCGTCGTCGTCAGCCATGCCCGATCCGCTGCTAGATGAAGGCCTCCCCGAGCCACTGGCATCTCTCACAATGACGAGATGTTATCTCCTTCGCCTGTTGTGCAAGAGGTCGTGGGTACGATCCCGACTCATCGAAACAGCATTTTGAGTTTGCACGTTTCTCCCCGTGGTCGCGTAAATGTTTCCGGGTCCTCTGGTTTTTCCTTCAACATTTTAGAAACGCGCGTTTAGATTCTTTGGCTGCTCTACATTTCCACACGATGAGCCACTTTGTTGAGCTATAAATTGTGGCCAGGTCGCTTTTGAAAAAAAATGCAAATAGCTCAGTGGGGCCTTACCTGGTAAAATAAAATAAAAAATATTTTCTTGGTTCTTTCGGTAAAGTCACGTAGAAGGGAAGTAATAAAATAATAAAATTAAAACATAATAAAATAATTTTATTATTTTATTACTTCCCTTCTACGTGACTTTACCGAAAGAACCAAGAAGATGAATCCCTGCAGTCACGAAAGCTTTAAATCTAAATAATAAAAAATAGTTTCACGATCCTGCCATAGAATTATCATTTATTGTATTTTATACCTGCGTGACTTTACCGAAAGAACCAAAGAGTATGGATTCCTGCAGTCACGAAAGCTTCAAATCAAGATAGAATAATCAACTCAGCACCTTGACGAACATTGCCTCAGACGCATTTAATTTCTTGGCTGCCGATCACAATTGCTTGGAACTAGTTACCAAATTTTACAGCGATAGGTTAACTCTATTATATTATGTAGATGTATACGGTGATGATGATGATGGTATTTATCCAGAAGAGCCTTGCTGAGACGAAAGACTCGTCTGCAGGAGTGTCTTACATTGGCAAGTTTGCGACATTATCTTGGGATAATGCGACATTATCTTGGGATAATGTCGCACGTCACAAATCCAGCAGCATTGCGACGAGATGCGACTGGAATAAATGACGCCGTATAAAACTCGAACGAGATATTATAATCAACAAAAGGGGGGGTTAACCTTTTGAAACATTTCACCATTGGCAAGGCAACGCGAGCTGGAATCGGCTGACATCTGTTAAAAAAAATATATTTTTTTTTTAAAAACAGCCTGACCTTCGCCACACTGGCAGTACGAGCAACACAACCGAACATGGCACCCGGTGGCAGTGGAGTTGACGCGACACCAGAGGGAGGGAGGGAGGGAGCGAGCGATGGGACATGGCTCCGCCGGTATAAATAGACAATTGTTCACCGCTGTTGTGCACCGCTGATGTGATGGGGTGACCGGAGCCAGGGGACGAACGGTTGACAGGAGACTTTTGCGCACGCGGTAATAACACATTGCCCGCAGCTGCTTGTGCCGTTACACTTTCACGTTATTTCTTTATATAGTTACATCCATCTATTTATTTGCTTACAGGTTTGACGCTCTCTGCTGTTTACGTTTCGGCCCGAGGTGGGCGAGTGAGGCGGAGCGAGGCGCACGAAGAACAGCGCCGTTTTTAGACGAGTTGCCGCCGTGTCTTTGCGCTGTCGTGCTGAAGCGCTGTTGGCACGGCGTTTATTGCAGGGCGCCACGAACCCCGGGGGTGACCTGCGCTTCGATCACCGGTCAAGGCCAACGTCGGTGGTGATTTATTGATTTGTTTGAACCAGTTAAGGCCCCCACTGAGCTGTGGAGCTTTTTTCGTCAGAAGCGAGCCGGCGAGTGCAAATGACAGCTCAACGAAGTGGGCTTATCATCGTGTAGACAGAGCAGCCAAATGCTCTAAACGCGTCATGTTGGTTCTAAACAGGGAGGGGAAAATCCGGACAATTCTGGTGGTGCTGGTGGTGGTGATAACGAATGATATTTTTATATTCTTAGGTTTTTTCGGTAAAGTCACGTAGGTAAAACATCAAAATTAATAAAAATAAAATAAAATAAAAAATCACGACGTTTCGGAGGCAACACAAGTCTCCGTCATCAGGTGGGACCGTCGTTATTTGTATTAATTTTGATGTTTTACCTACGTGACTTTACCGGAAAAAACCTAAGAATATGAATCCTTGCAGTCACGAAAGCTTCAAATCTAGAATGAATGAGATTTTATTGAGTGTGATTGTTGACAGCGACGATGATGATAACCATGACAATTTTGATAATGATTATGATTACGTTGACGCCAATAATGACGATGGCAATGATGACGTCCATCATGGTGATGATTGTGACAATGACAACGATGGCGATGATGACGACACGCAATTACCAAATAATTTGCAACGTATCATTATGCGAAAGAAGTTCAACATACATTATCACTTCCATCACTAGCGTCACCGTCGTCAATGCAATTGCAAACCAATCTCAGCGTGACATTCTATTCAGCTTCGGTTAAGAATGTCACTAAGACACTTGATTCATTCATTCATTCATTATTATTGTACGCGACGCTGCATTTCCATGCCTCACTGAGCAGTCATTAGCATTTTGATTCTTTGACCCTCGGGGCAGTTTGAACAGGCGGGTTTGCCCCTGGGAAGGAACTGGGCCCATCAAACAAGAACACATGAGCACTAATAAGTGATTAAACTGTTTACCCTGAAGCTATACGGCACAATTACTACGCCTAATAGAAACAGAGCAAGCGTTCATTTATTTTGCCAGAATTATTATTCATATATTTTAGGGCGGGGGGGGGGGCGTGTGCGGGGGGGAGGGAGGGAAAGGGGGGCCTTTGGGGGCAAGTGAGCCGCTTCGCAGAAGATGCTTAAATTTTCTATTTTTTCATTTAAATTCAACTTATTTATATTTTCATTAGTTTTTTTTTACCCAGGAAAGCCTCGTCGCCAGGTTGTGTATCCCAATTAAGTAATTTGCGCAGTGATTTCCACACCTTAAAAGATAAATACAAAGATTACCCATATTACCATACTCAACTTTTGGGGCAAGTGCTGTTAGTCAGTAGCACCTATGAAGGCCTGCACACGAGGGAGGGAGGTGGCCATCATCACGCCCGACCGCCTTTGTCTCCCTCGTGGTGATGTTTGCACATCACAACAAGTACTCATTTGAGGCCGAGTCGACGTAGGAGAAGCCCCGGACCGATTAAAATAATCGTCACTGGTGTTAGCCGTGAGCGGGAATCGAACCCGGCGACCCGGGTTCTATTTATAAGCGCACTAACCCACTACGCCGTCACTCCCAAGACAAAGATCCCCCGTATAGCCTTAACAGACTGTCAGGGCAAGTGTTGTTAGCGAGCACCTATGAATGCCGGCAGAGTACACGAGGGGGTGGCTGGCCAGCACCACGCCCGGCCGCCTTTGTCTCTCTAGTGGCGATGTTTACACATCGCACCAAATACTCATTTGAGGCTGAGTCGACCTTGGGGAGGCCCAGGACCGCTTCGTCACTGGTGTTGGCCGTGAGCGGGAATCGAACCCGGGTCGCCGGGTTCATAGCGCAGTGTAACGCTAACCGTTACACTACCGCTCCCCGCTCCCCACACAAAGATAAAGATAAAGATCTCCCATATAGCCTTAACAGACTGTAGGGGCAAGTGCTGTTAGCGAGCACCTATGAAGGCCGCAACGGTACACGAGGGGGTGGGTGGCCAGCACCACGCCCGACCGCCTTTGTGTCCCCAGTGGCGATGTTTACACCGCACCAGGTACTCATTTAAGGCTGAGTCGACCTAGGGGAGGCCCAGGACCGGTTCAGATAATCGTCACTGGTGTTAGCCGTGAGCGGGAATCGAACCCGGGTCGCCTAGTTCATAGCGCAGCGTAGCGCTAACCGCTACACTACCGCTCCCCACACATGCACACACTGACACACTCTAGGTCGGGTGGGGGGGGGGATTGGTTTCGCGTTCACCTCGTCACATGGACACACACGCGCAGAGTCACAATCTCCGTCGTCAAAACTGTTGCTTTACCTGCGGCTCCGAGCCTCTATTCTATCAGAGCTGCTGTCAGTCTCGCCGCCGAAGCTCCCGTGATGCTATTTGTTGCAGGTGGGGGGACACTGTGTGCCGATCTCACTGCCAGATTAACAACTCCTTCGTCACAGACGCCACGCAACCTGAAAGGAGCCACGGCTTCGAAAGGACGACGCTTTGACACAATCGCTCCGCCGTTCCTGAGCCACAGTTGCCGAAGTGAATTAAGTGCATCTGTATCTGAAAAGTAGACGCAGCTGCGTGCGCGCGTCTATCCGTGGATCTTGTAAGATCGGGACGCGGTGCCATCGGTGACATCCTCCGGCAGGCAAGGCTACGTTGGCCGCTGATATGTGTAGTGACATAAGAGGGGAGGGGCTGCTGGGGGCTCTGGGACCCTAGGTAACCCAGCCAGTTAAGCCCCTTGGCACCACCAACGGGGGGGGGTTGTGTGTGCTCTGTGGGATATCTGGGGGCGCACACAACCCCACCCCTCGTTGGGGACGAGGCATAAAAGGTTCAGCTCCCTGGCCGATCAGGGCCAGTTGTAGCTCAAGACCCAAGACCCAAGACCAGCCATCTCAGGACCCTGGGACGCTGTGAGGGCCAGTGGTGAGACTCTGGAACTCCCGGCTCTACGTCCTTGTGAGGGCGAGCCCAGAGCGTAGCCAGAGTAGTGTATCTAGGCTGTGTACCTAGGCTGTGTACCTAGGCTGTGTACCTAGGCTGTGTACCTAGGCTGTGTACCTAGGCTGTGTACCTAGGCTGTGTACCTAGGCTGTGTACCTAGGCTGTAACAGAGTATCAGGAGTGTTGGATTGTAATCAAGAAGTTACCTCTACAAGTGTCTCCGGAACCCGTTACACATGCTCAGCCACCGCATACCCAAGTAGATTATGTTTGGCTGGCTTTCAATGCGATGTACATTTGTTAGACGGGGGCTCGACGGGCACGGTGTGGGCTGGAGAGGAGATGGGTTGATGTGGTGCAGGAGGATATGGAGTGGTGGACTTGACTGGTACCAGCGGTGTCAATATCGGCCTCTATGGAGGAGGCTTGTGAAGGACGCTCCTGGGTAGTTGGAGGCATTCACCCTCTGACTCCAACAGAGGGCAGATGAGCGATGCTCACAACAACGAGCGGAGTGCTGGGTGCCTAAAACGCAGCAAGTTGCCAGTGCGGAGCACAGGTGGTGCATCTGCCAGCCATCAAAGTCTGTAAACACACGGCATCTGGGTCTGTCCCATGACCGCCTCCTTGCGAGCCTTCGACAATACACGTGGCCTCAAAGTGCGTATAGCCTAGCACAAGCGCTGTGGTGATGTCACCGTCACTTTGTGGTGAACGGCAGCTGTTGTTGTTGTTTGTAAGTGTCTTTGTGTCTGTGTGTCCGTGTGTCGTTGTTTGAGTGTGTATGTATATTGAACTTCTTTTTCACCGTACGTAGCCAACCGTGCTAACTGGAGGTGCGGAATTACAAGACGCGTGTGTGAAAATGGGGAGCATTAATGTAGTGGATAGCGCACTGTGCTACGCAACCCAGCGGACCTGATGCAGCCAACATTAGCGACGAATATCTGAACGAGTCGTGGGTCTCCCCGAGGTGTAAACATCGCCACTGGGGAGACAAAGGGGGCCTGGCTTGGTGCCGTCCACTCACGCCCTCGTGTGCAGTTCCAGCCTTCATAGGTGCTCGCTAACAGCACTTGCCCCAACAGTCTGTTAAAGGCCATACGAGAGATAATTTCTACATGCATTTTTTTACACATCTAACTATCTATCTGTAGGGAGCTGTGGCATAGTGGTTAGCGTACTGTGTGCTATGAACCCAACAGTCTGAGTTGCATTTCCATCCACAGCCAACATCAGTGGGGCGAGTGATATCCGAACTTTTCATGGATATGTCACTTTGGCGTATTAAAACTCACGTAGTCGCATATAATGAGTTTAATTGGATGTTATAGACACGATATATAATTGGTGTGCTTAATTGGAGCTATTACGCTCATATTGAACGCATCAGCAACGAATGTACATTTTATTATTTGTAAAAAAAAATGCAATTATGGCCAATTAAACAATTCAACGTCTTACGGCATCGCTGGGGCCTCGTGACTCACGCGAGACAGAGTTCAGCTCCTTTCTCCCCTCTCCTCGACTCCGCCTCCTCGTCTCATCCACGCCGACACCGTCTCCAGCCACCCGCTGGCCACTCTGACGCTCCAAATTTGGGAAGGCTGATAAAAATGTGGACCGCTTTGTGGCAAGCCAGCATTGATCATCCCATCGGTTGTCAGCGTTTTTGTTTAACTCCAGTCCTTGCAAACCACCCCACGGTACGGCTTTCGGTGATTACCAACTATCAGGTGCGTGCACAGTGTGCAGTGGCTTAACGCGTTAAAGAATAGAACACGTTGAATACACAACAATAGAACATTGGCTTAATTTGCGTTTGAAAAGAATACGCAAAGTCCGGCGCTTGTATACTTAAATTAATGCTACTGGATAACATAGGTCTACAAAGCCAATAGGAGATCGAGGTTCGGTGCATGACAGCCACACCAATATGTTCGTACTCAGAGCTGTACTATAGCCACATTAAGGGGTGAGCCAAATTTAATGCGATCGGTTATTTTGTATAATCAATGGGGACAGACAGAAACCACCAACTCGCTCCACTTGAGAACCCGGTTTAATCACGACTCGGTCTATGTGAGTCTATGGGTATCTATGTGAGTCTCTGTGTCTCTATGTGAGTCTATGGGTCTCTATGAGCAGTCAATGGGGACCAGACAGAAACCACCAACTCGCTCCACTTGAGAACCCGGTTTAATCGCAACTCGGTCTATGTGAGTCTATGGGTATCTATATGAGTCTATGGGTATCTATGTGAGTCTATGGGTTTCTATGTGAGTCTCTGTGTCTCTATGTGAGTCTATGGGTCTTTATATGAGTCTATGGGTATCTATGAGCAGTCAATGGGGACCGGACTGAAACCACCAACTCGCTCCACTTGAGAACCCAGTTTAATCACAACTCGGTCTATGTGAGTCTATGGGTCTCTATGCGAGTCTATGGGTCTGTGTGAGTCTATGGGTCTCTATGCGAGTCTATGGTTCTCCATGAGCAGTCAATGGGGACCGGACTGAAACCACCAACTCGCTACATTTGAGAACCCGGCTTAATCAATGGATTGCTGAAACCTTGATTAAAACCCAGGTCTTTAGCTGTACTAGCTTAGCGCTGTGACTTCTTAAATATGTATGTGTTGCTTAGGCCCCCCCCCCCCCCCAAGGTGCCAGCACTGCCACCACTGTCGCAGCTCTTCGTGCTGCACACGTAGGCTTGAGCTTAGACCTAATGAAGGCTCCTCTATACCAGCCCAAATTAGTCGCCCGGGCCAATTATCCCAGCGTACGAGACCTCAGTGACTCGTTCTGACCCGAACGCTAAAACCTCTTTGTGAATACGGATTTTGCACCACTGTTTTAAGAAGATAATTTGCACGAGAATAGGGGCTTTTATTTTTTTTACTTTGCGAATTAAACGGACGGGATGATTTGTATTAGTTTTGAATTACTCCGCGCGGTGCGCGTGCGTTTTATAATTGTTTCGGAGCGAATTTAAACGTGAAATCTCGGGACACCTCGTGCGAAAACTTGGGGAGCAAAGCCTTATAATTAGCGCATTTCCGTCATCAGATTTGCAGCGATTCCGTATTATACTCCTCATTGTGTCATCAAATTACCATTCTTCATCGTGCAAAGGGTGTATTGTTTTCCACGATTCTTTTCGGGTCTGTTTTCGTGCGACTATTTTAAGAGACGGGGATGCTGCCGCGATGCTAACGGTCAGCACAGTGGGCTTGCAACCCAGATGTCAGCGGGTTTCAGAATCAGAATATTTAGAGGGGAGGATTCCAATGAGCTGTGAATCCCCTTTGTCACAGATTGTTCAGCATGGGCGGGTCAGCAAGATTCAACAGCAAAGAGGTTCCATTCTTAAAGCCCTGCCTGCATCTGTCCATCCAGCAGTGTATATGGGTTCAAAGCGGTCAATCGATCGGTGGTGGGGTAACGGTGTGGGGCTACTACCGCCACTTGTTGCCAGGCTTCACGGGTTCGAGCCCCACGGCCACCCTGGTTAATACTTCCGGCGCTTTGACTGTAAAATGTCGTGCCATTCGCTATGCAGTGAACGTTACACATCTCGTGAAATTATTATAACGTAAGAGTAGGCCACTGTGTGCCAGCGTCATGGTCCATGCCTGCCAAATTATTTTCAAAATTACCCGCAATTTACGAAATGGGAAAACACAGAGCAACATCGTCCTGCAAAAATACGCCTTGAGCCTCAGCAAAGCATTCGTGGGAAAACGAATGTCATCAAATATAACAAGCGTTATGAATGGTTATCGTTCGTAATCGACTGTGAATCACATCGCCTGAGCACAATGCCAATGTGTGTGGCACACCCTCCTCCACGCGACACGGCCATGTGAAAAAAGCCGTCACGTGAGCACAGCGGTATGTTGGAGAGCGATACGCGACGTTTAACAATAAGCTGCGACTCTTCTCCGGTAGATAGAACCGGCATCATCAGGCGTTGCCAGAACTGAACTCCTGCAAGAGTTGCCTGATGGTCATCGTCGAACGAAGACGGTCGTCTGGAACGCTCTTCCTTTCGATGTTAGCAAGCTAATGGAGCTATGCACTTTCAAATCTAGGTTGAAAACTATACACGAAAAGCAGTTCGAAAGAAATTAGTTTGTTGTCCTTCCCCAGCACCTCCGATTACCACGGTTAGCCACGCACGGTGCAAAAGAAGTTGATGATGATGATGATCACATTATCATCTTCATCAACCGACAGCTCTTGACCTCAACCATCGTTTTCTCTTACGCGGATAGAGTGCGATATTCGTCCGCTGCAGTAGGGGCACCTCGTGGCTTCGTGGGCCAAACGTGACGCAACAACTTCATTTCGTACGACCGGCGGGCCTCGGTAAGGTGACGAGGGCCGACTGCTACTTCAAAGTGACCCGCAGAGCGTTAGCTAAATACCTCCGCCACACTGCACGCATCGTAGCGGCACATCCGATGAGCATGGTCGGCTACGTACGGTGCGAAAGAAGTTCAACCTCGGGTCTGTTCTCCCGTAACGCGTGTTTTCATTACGCGATTTGGATACAACACGATGAATGTATTAGAGAAGACATCTTTTTTGTTTATCACGCATATGAGAATTTGGATATAACGCTATCGAGTGAATGGAACCAACTCGCAAGCGAGTAGGAATATGCGGTCGTACGGCTGCCTCGGCGTAGCCTCATCGCACAAAGCATTGGGATACTGCTGGATGCTTCTAGATGCTACCCACACGCCTCAGTCTTTGTTCAGCCTGCTTACGGACCTTGCATGTTACTCGGGACTGTGCTTTACCGCTACATTACATATGATTTATTCTCACGCGATTTTTCCCATAACGCGGTGTTCTTCAGGAACGCAACCAGCGCCGCGTTATCGGAGAACAGGCTGTACATTTCGTGCAAAAAAAAAAAACGTGCGCAAGAGCCGCCCGAGTTAATCGGGCCGTGACCGCCAACACGTGAGACGACGCGTCACGCGTGACGCCGACCGTGACGTGGAGGCCCCGCCCCCCTGCATTCCTGCACCACCCGGTCTGTCCGTCCGTCGTGTGGCAGTGACCCTCGGCCGAGGCTCGCATTCTGCCATATCGGTGCCCCCCCGGTCCTAATGAGAGTGCGAGACTGAACGCTCGTCGCCGCTATGAAGAAATTATAATTTTTTCACTTCCAAGCTCTTGTTCCGCCGAGAAAATTGGAACACATCAATACACATTGCGGTAATGGAGCAGGCAGACCCCCCCCCCCCCCCCCCCCTTGCAAGTCAAGGACGAGCTTTACCCTTTCACAGCTAGCCGAATATTATATGAATATATATATGTACGCACTAGTACACACACACATGCGCGTGCCTGCATGTATATCCGCGCGTGTATGTGTGCACGGGGAGCGGTAGTGTGGTGGTTAGCGCTACGCTGCGCTACGAATCCACCGACCCGAGTTCGATTCCCGCTCACGGCCAACAGCAGTAACGATTATCTGAACCCGTCCTGGGCCTCCCCTAGGTCGACTCGGCCTTAAAATATTAACTTGTGCGAGTGCGAACATGGGCATAGGTGTTGCTTGCTGCCAGCACTTGCCCCAACAGTCGATTAATGCCACACGGGGGATCTTTGTCTTTGTGTAGACTATTAGACATCGTGCCGCAAGGCAGGATTTTTCCAATTTGTGCTGTAGACAGAAGCGAGCCCTCCGATGCCCTCCGGGCGAACGTTTGTTTACAACAATAACGGTGAGAGGCAGCTCCAATTTACCTATCCCCCTAGCCCTTTACTATTGTTGTTAAGCGTGTGCCTTAACGGCAGGTGGGGGGGGGGGGTTGCCACCACTGAGGTGCAAAAACCAGCACGCATCATGGGAAGAGGAAGAATATGGGAATGCACTTTCTCGAATGGATGTCTTATTATTATTATTATTGCCACCTCGAAAAGAGGGCATTCTTGGGAAAACCAGGACAGGTGGCAACGCTAATTGCAAGTATGTTTTGGTACACGTGGCAGATAATTGGCTCTTGAAAAATGACGGATGAAGGCCTCCCACGCTGTGTTAGTTATAAGGGCTGTCTGACCGTGATGTTGAGATGTTAACTCCCTCGCCTGGTATGCAGGAGGTCGTGGGTTCGATCCTGATCCTGACGCCTCTGTGTTTTGGAGTTTTCGTGTTCTCCTTGTGGTTGCGTCGATTTTTTTTCGGGTCCTCTGGGTTTTTCTTTCCACATTTAGAAACATGCGTTTCGAGTATTTTGTTGCTGTACATTTCCACAGGATAAGCCAATTCGTTGAACTATCATTGTGGCCAGGTCACTTCTGAAAAAGAGTTATACAGCTCAGTGGACCTGACCTGGAAAAATAAACATTGTTTGCTTCATAGTTTATATGTATGTTGAACTTAATAATAATAGGGGTTTTCCCACCTTTTTTCGGGCAACAAAACTGAAACCTTTTTACAAGGATTCATGTCTGCATTAACCACAATACTTGCTGTAAAAATGCTAACAAAAAACATACTATGATAATACATGCATTGTCCTTGAAACTGATGGGTCCATACCAAGGGACGGCTTTCTTTTGAGCCTCGACCCAATTGGTGCTCGACCAGAGGACGCCAAAAGGCGTACAGCTCAAAGACAGCGGCACTATCAAAGTAACGAGGGCTCGGGGTGAGCATCTACATCATTATACCTCCTTTGCCAGTACCAAAATATAAAAATAGGGGAAAAACCCCTATTATTATAGGGGGAAACGCCTATTATTATATTTTGGTACTGGTAAAGGAGGTCTAATGATATGTTGAACTTCTTTCGCACCGTACGTAGCCAACCGTGGTAATCGGAGATGCGGTGGAAGGACAATCAACTAACCACAAACAACAGTTCTAAAGAAATTAGTTTTCAATCTAGATTTGAAAGTGCATATCTCCAGTGGCTTGCTAATATCAAAAGGAAGAGCGTTCCAGACGGCCACAGAAAGCGTACGATGTGGTGACCATCTTTGATGGTTTGCCAAAAGCCGCTGCGAGCGTGAGCGGAGTTTGCGTGATGGTTTATGCAAAAAATTGATGTCAGCCCTCGCTGGGAATGAAACTCAGGTCGCCGGATTCATAGTACAGAGTGCATCAACCACGCCACTCTAACCTGTGTATGAACGTCACCAGCCATTCTGTCTGCATGCACCTTCATAGACTTTTGTTTAATGGTGCGATAATTTCCAAAAATGAATCCGTTATTCAAGCGAGTGAAGCGGAGTATCAAAATTGCGCACAAACTCAGCAGACAATCGGTGTTTCGCTCAATTCGATCAAGTCTACCTCCGGTAATGGTGCACTTCTCTGTAGAAATGAAATGCACGTCGAGCGCAAATCAAGCCCTGTAAGGATAATGAGCTAATGTCAGTTACGTCATTCCCCAGTGAGATGTGCTGGCTGAGCCGTCAAATTAATGGGATGTGAAAAGTGAGCTCAACTTTTGTTTTACCCAATTAACGAGCAAAGCAAACGGCACAAATGGTAAACATGTTATGAAAATCGCACGCGCAACACAAAGAAGCACAAATCGCGATTTGAAATAGCACAGCACAGCCACAATAAATCTCGCAGGCCATCGGAGAACTGAGACTGGCATCTCCGACAAGAGAACACGTGCAGGCCGCAGCAGTTTTTTGGTTGTTCTCAAAGTGTCCTGCAAAGGATCGCTCGCAAATACGCTGCAATTCACGCGGTTACTCGAATCAACTTCGATCAAGTCCAGTGTTCCTGTAACGATGCACTTATGCACAGGGATGAGCAGGGCCGGATTGAGGTCAGCGTAGGCCCTAGGCACTTCTGTTTCGTCGGTCTTCACTGATAACTGTCTCCAATTGGTACTGCTGCTGCTGCTGCTTGCCCCATGCGACTACACCCGCTGTCACTCGGCCTGTTTCACACGCACTTCGTTCAGCCGCTGGAAAGACGTCGTTCGCGATACGTTCACTCTTTAGTCCGTGGACCTAATTCGATGGGAGCGCGCTATGTGCCGCAGATGACCAGATTTCATTTGCAATTATTGAGAGCAGAAAAAAAAAACGGTACGCTTAAAAATATTACGAGGGAAAATGTCCTCAACCATTTTTGTTACTGGGATTATATGATGTCGGATGACGCAGCTTTAAAAGGATGGCGTTCATTTCAATCGATAACAAATTCAACGTGCTGAAAGAACGACCGCATGGCGAGCCCGATGTTGCTTTACTTTCATTGAACCTTGACGATTATGTTCGACTGTTATTTTAATATGCCTCGCTTACAACGAGTCAACGACTTTTTACCACTGCAAATGGCAACGGACAGCCACATGAATATATTTATTCGAGGAGATATCTTGGTAAAAAAAAATTTTGTATCACACAAATAATAAAATATCTTACATTTTTTTTTATTCGTAGGGTTTTTGAGTTTTCGTAAGCCCTAGGCGCCGTGCCTAATGTGCCTATTGCATAATACAGCCCTGGACGATAGGCACTTCAGAATCATGAACTTTATTTATCCTGGAGAAATCCGATTTGCTCCGACGTTGTTATTTTTTCTTCTTCACAGATGTCCCGCAGAGTGCACTGTGTGCAAGACAGACCCATCGTTCCTTGTTGGGAATACGCTTTAAATGTACTCCCATTAATTTCCGTTCATATATTTAAACCACTGCCCTCTGCTCAAAAGCTACTTTGTCCTGCCGCCGCTGGTGGCACAGTCACCACACGTGCCCTTGTTTGACACGAGGGACGATTCATTATTTTTTTGTACGTAATTTTTTTTCTTCCTCCGAGGAATCGCGTGTAAAATGTAACACGTTTACATTATTTAAAGCACCTTGTTGTGCCTGTTCAGCGTGGCTAAACTTAAACCCGTTGTCTCATATGGCTGTGGCTCAAATAAAATAAAATAAAAATGGCCTTGTAATAAATCATGCAACCACGCTTCATTAGGCCAGCTGGCATAAAAGGTGCTTTGGTAAGTGTTTAGTTAAATAAATAATGCTACGCTCCAAAGGTAAATTAAGAGTGCTGATGATGTTCAGCGAATGAATGAGGAGAAGGCTGTGTGTGAGTATGTATATATAGGAGTTCATTTGGCCCCAACAGTCTCAAGAAGGGCCTCACAGTTTGTCGTTGAATATTTTCTCGGGTCCACTGGTCGACTAGACTGGGGTATACTCTTAGTTCTTTCGGTAAAGTCACGTAGGTAAAAAAATGAAATTAAAATTTAGAAAGAAAAAGAAAATAATAAATTATTTAAAAAAAAAGAAACTATTATTTATTTTTTTATTAGCTTTTTTTTCATTTTTTTACCTACGTGACTTTACCGAATGAACTAAGAGTATGAATCCTTGCAGTCAGGAAAGCTTCAAATCTAGAATTAGACTGGGATAGCTGGCAGCTGACTCTCGCCGCCAAATCTATAGCGAGATAGGAACATTGAATGTCTCCTGCCGGGGGGGGGGGCGGTGAGGGTTGAGATATTTTCCAGAGTTCAGCCCATGGACAGCTCCAGCTGAAATCTAGCACCGGTCAAAAAGCCTATACAGTGGGACTCTTGTGTCTTTGTGGGGGAGAGGTGGGGAAGCAACTGCACATCCGAGTAGCACGGTTGGCTACGTACGGTGTGAAATAAGTTCAACATACGTACGTACGTGCACGCACTTACATGCAAGAATATGCAATAGAAACAAAGATCCCCCGTGTAGCCTGAACAGACTGTTGGGGCTGTTAGCGAGCATCTATGAAGGCCAGCACGGCACACGAGGGGGTGTGTGGACATCCCCTCGTGTGCCGTTGTGCATACACACACAAACATGCAATCATTTCACACCGAATTACCCCACCCCCCCTAAACATGTATTTTTTTACTGTTTAGAAGAGACTATGGCCTACGTTCAATTATGTATGTACCGTATATTGAACTGTCTATTTGGAGTTTGCGTGTTCTCTCCCTTCTCCCCGTGGTCGCGTGGACTTGTCTCCAGGCCCTCCGGTTTGTCCCTCCACATTTAAACGTTCACGCCATGAGCCCTATTCTTTGAGCCGTAATTTGTGGCCGGGTCACTTCTCGAAAGAAATAAAACAAGACCTACCTATATAGCTCAGTGGGCCTTACCCGCTAAAATGAACACGGTTTAACTTCGTAGTTCACACGCACGGCGCGCTGAACTTCTTTCGCACCGCACATAAGCCGGACCGTGCGAGCGCGTTTCGGAGGTGTGTGCGAGAAACAGTGAGAGCGACGGAGCAGAACGCCCGTCGAGGAGACCGGATCGATGACATCGGCTCGTGGCTTGCGAGGCCGCAGAACCCCGAGCGAGACAGCGAGGGGGGTAGGGAGGGGGGAGGGGGGCGTCATCCAGCAGTGGATTGACCACGGCCAATGTATGGCGACGACGAATGGAGCAGAGCAGCGAATGCACAAAGCTCCTCGGGGAGTCGCGCGCAATGTTCTCACGCAGACCCCGCGCCCTGCCAAGAGTATGTCTCGAGTTTTACACGAAGCCAATGAAAGTGTGGGGGTGGGTAGGGGGGGCAATTGCCACGCGAACACGGCACCTGCTCCTCCACTGCATCGCCCTTGTTTTATTTTCTTTATAGCAGTCGGTTACTGATTGATTACGTTCGATTAAAGTGGAGTTAAACAAAAAGAGAGCAACCACTTCAGTGTACCGCACTGATAAAAATTTTTTTAAGTATTTATTCTGCAACAACAAAAACAAGGTCTGAGTGTATACTTTAATCATTAACTGCTGTGAAAGCGCATGATGTGTACTGTTTTTTAGTGGCCCTTTCGGGCATTCGATCATGATAAAATAATGGTGTGTTTACCCAATAAGGCCTCGTTAAAGTATTACATTTTTTTTCTCTCTTCAGAAGGGTCTTGAATTAGCACTGCGACTCGCAGTCAGAAGGTTATTGGTTCTAACTCCTGGCCAGGTCTTCTTGGTTCTTTCGGTAAAGTCACGTAGAATGGAAATAATAAAATAATAAAAATGAAATCTAATAAAATAATTCTCACGACGTTTCGGCCACAACGCAAGCAGCCGTCCTCAGGTGAAGAACAGGTCTGTCGAGAAGACAGAGTCTGAATGACACACCCCAGGCTTGGAGCGTCTGTTTAAGCTGGCCAGGTGTTCGCAGGACACTACACAGCGGAGTGCGGTGTTCTTCATTGCTAATCCACGTGGTTCACTGACGGTCCCTGGTGGCCTTTAGTGCGGCCCCTGACTGGCGGTCCTCAACAGTCAACAACGAGTGACAAACACCACCCACCCATCATCATCATCATCGTGCTGCTGTCAAACTCCCCAATGGCGGTCCCTCACTCACGCTGATGATTTCTTCTCGGGGAAAGTGGCACCCTCCTCTGAAAATTAGTGAGGAATGCCGGCGTAGTGTTACAAGCGGTTCGCTCAGCCCCGGCCATAGAAGTGTGGAATTTACGCTCTTGGCTCGGGGCTTTCAAGGATGATGAGCACCGCCACGCCACACAGACATTTGAGCGGAGACATTTGATTCAAGCTGGAAGAATCTGATGCGCTATGAAGCTGGTTATTTTCCCAGGTGTTCAGCCCAAGCCGTGGTTGGAAAGGGCGGGGAATTACAGGGTGAAGTTGCATGGGTAGATAAATCAAAACAAATCCCAACTCGAACGGCACAACAGAACGATATGGGATAACCGTTTGCAAATTCACAGTTGTCAAAGCACCGTTGCAATGAACAGTTTCAATTGCAACTGTGAGCGGAGAGACACTATATTTATTGTCTTGTGTCGTTAAGAAGCACGGTGTGATTGATGCACACTTGGAATTTACATGCGGCTCAAGTAAACGTGTGTGGTTTTACTGGGGTTTTTTTTGCTACCGTAAAATCACATCGTTTTGCAAGAACAGCCAATCTATACAATGACCGATCAGTATTCCAGCGCGAGCAGGAACCCCTTTCAAAATTACCCACTCGCACCCCACGGACGCAACAATCGAGCTCACTGTGGGGTGGGTGGGTTGCCGCGCTGCGTGTGCATGCATGCACGGAATGCCACGGATATTGGAATCATTTTACGGCCAATTTGCGTGAATTATTCGACATCAATTCTGATTTTGTGCCCTCGGTTGTTTCACGCGATGGCCTGCCGCGCTTGCCACAAACGCACCATAGCCGTCAATTCTTCACCGCCGAACCTACACCCTGAGCCATGAAACTTCACCGAACGTACACCATGAGCTGTGAAACTTCACCCAACGTATGCCGCGAGCCGTGATACTTCATTGCGCTGCGTTCTGTACGGTCAGAATCGATTAGGTGTAGAGGCGAAAAGCGTTCGCTTATTTGTTATCACAATGTCACGTTGTTCGCACGGCAAACAATGTTTGTTTGTTGTTTGCAACGCAGGTTTCTTATTTAGGCAACTGCCAAACCACAGTGAAGGGGTTTCTACGATGTATGGTGGCCAGGAGATGGTGGTACAGCAAATTTGTTTGAACATCTTAACACCTCCTCGTGTGTTATTGCCAGAAACGGTAGAGCCGTTTAGCGTTTTATCATCTTGATACTGCCAAAGAACGGGTCCCATAGTGTATAAATGTATTGAGGTTAGTAAACATTGTTTTTTTTGCGGGGGAGCGGTGGCAGAGTGGTTCCCATGCTGCGCTGTGAACCCGGCGGTCTGTTGTTTGATTCACGGTCAGTCTGGATGTCTCACTTAGAGTGATCAAACAAAGAGAAAGTGTTGAAACGTATAAACAATACATTTCCCTGTTGTGAAAAGAACGTATTTAACGTATGAACAAATTCAAGCCACCTTTTTAAATCCTTTATATTAAATGCGCTTGCTTGCTTAGGACCGTGCAAAATCTTTCGGTCGTTTTTTAACCCACTTCCCGTGATCCAATCGAGCTGACATTTTAGACACAGACTCGTTGTGCGTGACAATTAATATTCGTGAAAAATTTTTTCAAAAATGTTACACTTTTTAGGACAAAAATATTATATTTAATTACCAATTGCTTAATGGTGCAATGGAATCATCTGACCCATAGGTGGCAGCCATCTCAAGCCAGAGGACGAGAGGACTCTAGCCGCCACGCATATTAAGGATTTATAGTGAAAAACTTTGTTTTTACGGGTTATACTTATTTACAAGCGCCGTTCATTAACGTGCGACATTAACACGCAAAATAGCTGCTTCGAATGTTAAAGAGCAACGCGAATTAAAAAAGGCACAACATCGTGATCTGAGTGTGATGTTTCTTTGCGTCAAATAGTCCGCGCGACGCATTAAAATAGAACTAAGCTAATGACTTGGTGGGCAGTGAAGGTTTACATTTTTATTTCTTCTTAAATCCATATATGTATCCTCCAAATAATTGCCACGCAATTACAGCAAATATGAAATCATTACATGAACTGAAATTATATTAAGCTGTTACCGTTCCCAGGCCGTGTGAAGTGTTACGTTATTTATTAACACTTGAATGTGTGCTCTGCACACCTTTATGGTAAGTTGCAGTGCTTTTAGCGTTATTTTGTTGCCCGTTCAGTGCTTAAGATCTGTAACGCTGATGACCTAGAAATAGGCAGTAGAATAGAGGGACACCGCTACTTACAAACGAGTTATGTTCCAGAGGTCTGTTCGTAAGTCGATGTATTCGTAAGTCCAACTTTACTCCTGTCGATTCCGAGCACGTTGTACGGCATGTACACTAAACACAGGGATAGGCTTTCAAGTTGTATAATCTCTTATAGATGTAGATACCACTGGTTCGTCGTGTTCTGAAGATGTAGATGCCACTGGCTCTCTATGTTCTGCAAATGTTGATGCATTCCCAGAATTTCTGCCCAGATGCAAATGCCCAGGCAGCAATGCTTTGTAATGACACCGAATAACCACCGCCATTTCTTGCGCGGCAGTTGAACTTACGACTCTCGGTCCGAACAGGCAACTGGACATACGGACAGGTTTGTTCGTATCTATGAAAGTTCGTGAATCGAATGTTCGTAAGTATAGGAGTCCCTGTATATGCAGGGATAGAGCGTTACTCCCTCGCACCTGTGGGTTTTCTCCAGACGCTCCGGTTTTCTCCCGCTTGTTGTATACACGACTAATGACTGTAATTGGCTCAAAACATCTTCAAATAACATAAAACCCCTACAACTCAGCGTGGCTCTGCTGGATAAATAAGTTTTCAAACAATACTTGCAGCGAACTCGTTTAGCCCTGCAACGACAAATAAGGCACATCTGTCATTTTTATTATCTTATCACAATCGTGTGTACTCGGAGCACAAAAAGTAATAAAATACCAAGTTAATATGTGCTATGAAGTTTTTAAATAAATATATACCAGGATTTAAAGAATGTCCTGGCGAAAGAATTACGTGAACGGGAGCACAAATTGAGAAGTTGGGGCAATTTTTGTCAGGAGCATTGTCATACTTCTGTATTCCTTACTTCACTTCACGTAATCTACGGAATGACATTTCTCGTTATGTTTGATTCTTCATACGTTTGACTTTCGACGGAAAAATGTAATCAACATATTCATTATACTCTGAATGATCGACATCGTAAATACATTCCTTGATGCATCATCAGTTAAACTACTTTGTGTGTCGTCTTTAACGAAAGCATATTCAATCATTGGCTCTAAAAAAAACATTGCGGTTGTTGCACATATTAAAATAACGTACAAATCATGCGCTTGATTACTCCTAATATAAAATACAAAAATATTCTTGATTATTTACAATATTAGCAATATAATATACACGTTTGACCATCGGGGACACATCGAATAAAGCAGAATTAAACACGTTAAATCATCAAACGTTTATAAAAAATATTCTGCGTTTAAATGTTGTCAATATCCCTCACTTGCCTGGTGTGCAGAGAGCACATGCAAGTTGATCACGCCCAGAGCCAATGGGCGTGACAGGAGGCCGCAGTTAGCCGAGCAGGCCACTCCAATCACAGGTACGAATTCAGGAAAACAGGCTGTAGAGGAGGGCCTACATTTTTGTAGCCAGCATGAAAATATGAAGCAATCGAAAGCAAACAACTGGAATAATATTTTACGGGGTTTTTTGGCACAAATTGAATGTTATTTGACGATTCATACAGCCGAATGCGTGTTGTTTTTACGGATTTTTGTCTCCTATACCCAGACACACTGCTATGGTTTAAAAAAAAAAACAACTCAACGCACCTTCAGAAGGTTGTGAAATCAAATATCGATCAAGGATCAACTCAGCTCCCGTATGAGTCGTTGAAACGAGTAATGAACGCTTTGTGTAAATTCAACAGTCGTTGTCTTGTGGATATTGTGGGCCCTGCAGTAGAAATGTGGAATTTCTACCACCCGCCTCAGATCCACTTATGGAGATGAGCATCAAACTATTTTCGGCATGGGTGACACTTGGGTATACATATATATACACGAAACAAATCACAACTTTATTTGGCTCGTAAAATGCATAGGAATAGCGGTATGAAACGGGCCAATTAGTCTGTTAATTAGCGGGATGAATCGCCCGTTGAAAATTGCTGGTAATGATAAAAATACAGACCGTGCTGGGTCACAACATAATCAGTCTTGCCCATGTCTCATATTACGGCCTGCAAATGCATGACAACACTGTCGTTTTCTATAGCTATTAAATAAACAGCTGAAGGCGCAGCCCGTGCAACTTCTCGCTCACGCCACTGCTGACGGGAGGGCCTCCACTCGAGGGAGCTCCAGGGAGTCCCTTTAGAGGTTATTTGGCCTACTCTTCCACGCGGCCCATAAATATCTTGGAAGTGGTGGTGGTACCCACACTTTACCCCAACAGACACGCGCAACCTGCCGATCGACTGTAATTGAATGTTTTCCAAAAGTTGTTCAATACATTTTTAAATGCGTAGCTGTCTTTGTGATTGATGATCGTTGTGCTTACAAGTTGAGCTTTAATTATTTTTGCATTTTCAGGATGTGATTGAAAAAAAAAACTCCCCATAGTCGTTTCAACCAAAACAATTATTCCTGAACCATCATTACGAGACACTTTGATGCCCAGGATTATGTTGGCCTGTGCTTTGCCATTTCAAATCCATTTAAATCGCGCGACCATGCAATGATGTATCTGTGCTGTGCGTGTAATTTCGTAACTTATTTACCATTCGTGCCATTTTTTTTACTTATTCATTTGCTACCAAAAAGCGAAGCTCATTTTTGCACATTCAATTAATGTGACGGCACAGCCAATTCTTCTCACTGCGGAATGACATCACTGGCATTCACTCATTATCCCTACAAGGGTCTAGTTTACACCCAACGTGCATTTCATCTCTGCAGATAAGTGCATCGTTACCAGAGGTGGACTTGATTAAATCGAGCTGAACACCGATTGTCTGCTGAGTTTGTGTGCGATCACTCACAACCTGTTTTGAGAACATCAGCTTGCTACCCACGACAGCCACGGATTCGAAACCCAGGTTCTCAGCGCTGCTGGTTTCAGCATTCTGGTACTGTGCAGTGCTCACACTAGTTTCAACAAATTCTCGTGAAAAATATTTTCAACTAAGCGTGCGATAAGTTTCAATGCCGTTTGAAGGTTCTTGAACTCAGAATTGGTTATAAATGTGTACATTTTGTGTTGTACGATATAGTACATGCAACATATATGTACAGTGCCTGGATTTCTGTACATGTAAAGTACGTATCGTGGTTGCTTGGTAGGAAACAACATTTCCCTAAATGTTGGTCTCTATCCATACCTTATTCCATTGTTTCTCATGGGAGAACTTGCTCCGCTTTGCATCGCATAGGCAATTTTTACGCTCTTACTATCCCTATCCCCCCTACTATGGTGGGGGGGACGTCCCCGTTATCCATCGTTTCGTTATAAGTCGCCATCTTCCAGGCTCATACTAGTTTTCACTAAATTTTGAAGAGGCGAGTTGTGAAAGGCAGCAGCTACTGTAGGTGGTCGGCCAGTGTTCAATTCATCCCCAAGCTCTGGTGTCCTCTATACAGGTGCTTCAAAAAACATTGAACACTTCTGCGAATTTACAACAACACCACAAGAAATGTGTTGCCCCCGGGCTCTGGAGACCACCTGGAGAAGATTCCAGGCACGCGTTGGCAATGATATTTGACTTTTTGAAGCTATTAACATGCATTCGTTTGCATGTTACAGTGTATTATCCATTCTTTTCCCATTAAAAACGATAGTCCTATATAAGTGTTAACAAAACATTTCAGCATTCTGTATACTAAGGACGTATTGGTCAATCAATGGGTGTTTACATGTGGTTATCGTATTTGCGCCCCGATCGGCCCAGCCACCTGAAAACGAAGCCAGTGTCACTCTCTGTTGTGACGCCACAGTGGTGAGATGTTAACTACCTCGACAGGTATACAGGATGTCGTGGGTTCGATCCTGACCCTGACGCCTTTTGTATTTTACTGGTAGTAACCTCCTGGTTACACCAGCCCACAGGGGATTATTGTGTCCGTCCGTCCGTCGTGAAGGGAGGGGCTGGGTGGGGAGGGAGGGGCTGGGTGTGGATGGGAGGGTGGGGAGGGTGGAGAGGGGCTGGATGGGGAGGGTGGAGAGGGTGGGGAGGGGCTGGGTGAGGAGGGGCTGGGTCGGGAGGGGCTGGGTGGTGCCCTTATAAAACTCAACGTTTAACCTACTCACGCCGGCTTGTGACCGCCCTCACAGTCGGGCATATTTGCGGAATACACCACGCCGCCGTTGACTCTGGCCATTGACCGAGCAACCCAACGTTCCTACCAGCTCCCTCCGCAGGAATGTGTTTGGAGTCTGCATATTCTCGCCGTGGTCGCGTTGATTTGTCTCCACTTCTTCCGGTTTTCCCCCTCCACGAATTAGAATCAACGTGCGTTCGGAGCATTTGTCTGCGACAGATGTCCACGTGATGATGAGCCACTTCGTTGAGCGATCAATTTGTGACAGCCAGGTCGCTTCTGAACAAAGAACTACGTAGCTCAGGGGAGCCTTACCTGGTGAAATACGAAATATTTTTTGTTGTGTGTGTTTCGGGTTGCGCCGCCTGTTGTTCGGTACAACGTCCGTCATTTCTCAGGAACGCAACTGAGGGGGCTCACTTTCTCCCAGAAGGCAACATTGGCCGGCCCACAGCTCAGGCAAATTGGCATCCAGAACACGGCAGCACCAGCTGCAGCCTCCAACTCGATCTCACCTCGGAAGAACGTGAGCTGCTCAATTCAGTCCCTGAAGAAGCTCCCAACACGGGCGAGCGAAACGTCGGACATCGTGCGGAGCAACATACGGTTACAACCAGACACCCATCGGAGCTGTACCAGTCGTAGAACACAGGTTCAACTCGACACCCACAGGTGTCACACAGTTCGTTTTAAAAGTCAGGGTGCCTCCCTGCACAAACAAGCATGTCCGCACCTCCGATTAGCATGGTTGGCTACGTACGGTGCGAAAGAACTCCGACATACGTACAGACATCTCAGTTGATGTATCCGAGCCAGTGATGTAAATTCTATATGACCTGTGGCGGGGGGGTGGGGGGTCCGTAGGAAGAGCCGTCATTTCACTTCTCCGCAAATGGTTTCACATTTGTCAACCGCAGTGAGACGATAAGGATGATGGGGCTGAAACGACAGCTGACCAGGATTTGAACTCGCAAACCGTCCCTGATGGGAGGTTGCGCCGACTTACGTGCGTTGAACTTCCTTTGGCATCGTACGTAGCCAACCGTGATAATCGGAGGTGCGGGGCAAGGATGACCGGTGGCCCGTGATGTACGGACGCTGCACTCGGCGTGGCAACGCTGCGATGCACAGAGGGCCACGCTCTTGAGCGTGATCTTTGGCGACTGCGCTTTAAAGCAACCGCAGGCGCCACTCGGCCCGCGTTCAAATTTTTCCGCCGACAACACAGACACACAACACACACACACCTTGGCTTGAGTTACAGGCGCGCGTTTTATTCATTGCTCCGCCGTGATCTGCACAGATTTGATCGCAGTGCCCCGGCGTCCGAGGCAATAGACACGCACGCGCACAAAGCGGTTGCGCGAAGGAGCTTTAAAAAAAAAGAATTATCAGCAATTTCTGAAAGAATTTAGCAAAATACCACGGCGCGCTCCGCTGTGATTAATAGGCTGACTGCGGCTACTTAATACGTGACGTTTCAGAGCATTAGGCGTGATGAAATATGTCTTTGCACATCCATGCTTCCAGGACCTCCATTCATCAGCCGCGCCCGTACATCCTATTAAAAGGACACTAAAGGACGTGGATGCACAGTGTGTAGAGGTGCGCGTGTGCTTATAGAATTTATAGCCGTCGACACACAATGCATCCATCCCTACACCATACCAACAAAGACAAACACTCCCGTATAGCCTTTATTAGACTGTTGGGGCAAGTGCTGTTAGCGAGCACCTATCAAGGCCGGAACGGGACACAAGGGGGTGGGTGGCCAGCACCACGCCCGACCGCCTTTGTCTCCCCAGTGGCGACGTTTACACACTGCTCCAGGTACTGATTTGAGGCTGAGTAGACGTAGGGGAAGCCCAGTACCGGTTCAGATAATCGTCACTGGTGTTGGCCGTGAGCGGGAATCGAACCCGGGTGGCCGGGTTCGTAGCGCAGCGTAGCGCTAACCGCTACACTACCACTCCCCGTAATTCCATACCAACAAAGACAAATATGAAGATCCACCCCGTATAGCCTCAACAGACTGTTGGGGCGAGCGCTGTTAGCGAGCAAACACGAGGGCTGGCACGGCACGCGTGGTGGCTGGTTTGGTCTGAACCGCGAACGGACGCCTGTGTGTCAGCACCGATGTTTACACACCGTGTCCAGGTGCTCATTTATGGCGGAGTGGACCTCGGGGAGACCCAGGGTTGGCTCAGTTGTCACTCGTCGGTCATGCTTGATTCGTGCCGGGAATCGAACTCAGGTGGCCAGGTTTATCGTGCAGCGTTGCTAACCACATCGCCGCCGTTCCAAACATAAAACCACACAAGCACATACAGGCGAATAACCACTTTTATTAATATAAAAAAATGTTTTCCATGAATCGAACCCTTGCCTTCACGCGCCTTGGTTCAGTGGCCATGCGTTTTGATGGCTAAGGCCAGTTTGGGTAGGGTTGAGAGTTTTAATTAAATCGTTTTGGGATTATTATTTTTCTAAAGCAATACTTTAAATGTTTTATTTGGGGGGGGTGGGGATTTTCCAGTAATTCAAACGTCGTTATGTATTTGTCCGTTTTCTGGGTCGCAAGAGCGACGGTTACTTGACGTCACGTAAAACCACTTTTTTGAAACATCCGCAACACATTTTTTTTTCGTAATGTCTGAAATTTTGTATCCGCGGCTCACTTTTGGAATTTGTTTTCGGATTAATATGAAAATCTGGAGCGCTTCCCTTGTGCTTGCCATCTGGACGATGCAGTATTTCACGGTTAAATCTTGACTTAAAGCTTTCGTGACTGCAGGAATTCATATTCTTGGGTTTTTCGGTAAAGTCACGTAGATAGGTTCAAATAAAATAACTAAAATAACAAAAAAACTACGACGTTTCGATGGAAATACAAGCAATCGTCATCAAGCAATTCTCCTGATGACGATTGCTTGTGTTGCGATCGAAACGTCGTAGTTTTTTGTTATTTTTGCTATTTTATTTGAACCTATCTACGTGACTTTAAAGAAAAACCAAGAATATGTATTTCATGGTTGCCATAAATACATTATATTTATAAATTAGAGACCTGCCTTCTGGCGATCTGCTAAATAAAAGTATAGGGACTTCTGGGTATATTTTTTGTTGTACATCAAAACAACCTGGAACAAAAGCGTCGTAAATTTTGGCCACGGTCACTGCCTGGGGCTACGTTTGCTGTTCATAGAAGATGCACGTTGACTCTGCCAGAAAGACTGACCTAATCAATATAGAAGTCAAGCAAGCGTGACTCGCGGTTCAAACGAGCCATTGGACGGCGTTCGTCTCAGCTGAATGCCCTCTGGCATGTCGGGGAAATTCCACGTTCTTATGGGAGGGGACCAGTCCATCCGTTGATAGCGCAAAGTTGAATTCTCATAGAATTTCGATCATTGTCGTCATCATTCCCGTGGAGTGGGGTAAAATGAAAACACTGGTCAACACACTTTTTCTGGCATAAGGTATTCCAACGGTTTTAAGGTCATTTTGGGGTGCTGATTCCAAATCTGGCATCAGTTTTTGTCTATCACATCAGGTTTTTGAGATATCAAATATAGCATTTTCAATAAAAACTGCAGAAGAAAAATATTAAATAAATGTGGATATCTACATAAAATGATATTATAAACAAACTATCCTAAAAATACAGCACCATATTTTAACACTAAAGCAGTCACTGGACTCGCAACAACTTGCAATCATAAGTGACAGTTAATTTCGGGTAAAATCAATAAAAATAGGGTATGCCGATAGCATAAAAATGAGATGTGATAGCAAATCGGAGATCAGATTTGGAATCAGCACCCTGAAATTAGTCTAAAACAGCTGCAAAAGTCCAGGCCAGAAAAAAATGTTTTTTTTTGTTGACCAGTGAAATGGATCAAATGTTGATAGTATGCTAGAGAGTTGCTGCTGTGGTGTGCTGGTCAACACACAATCCAGAGGACACCGGTTCGATTTCCCGGTGCGGCAAGTGAAACAACGTTGCAAGCTTCTTGAATCCCTCCCCACCGCCCGCTCACATCCCCTCGCCTCTGTCCACCCAGCGGGATAGATGGGTGTCACCACAGTTAGTCGGTTGCGTGTCGTGAATCTTCTTCTTTCGTATGGCTGCTGCTGATGTGGATGCAGAGCAACGAATTACAATTTCACGTGCACGTAGTCACGCCAGGTTACTGTGTCAGCAGCAGCGGAGTGTGTCGCTGCAGTGTCTCCGTCGTATTAGTGGATCGGGAATTGCGTCGTTATATGTTGTACGATCTGTTCTGGATTACCACAATCGCACACTGGAGGGTTTTTTAATTCTCCATTTGTGCATCAAGTATCCACATCTGCCGTGGTTTCTACAGCGATGCGGTTTAGGGTAGACCATTCCTCTTGGTAGAATGTCATAGATCAGTGTTCTTTTGCGTTGGGTCTTTCGCAACAAGGTGTCTGTGAGTTCTGTTAAACTCCACTCAGCTGTCCAAGCATCGCCAGGGTTTGAACTTGCATCGTTGAGGGTGAAGGGCACGTGTCCAAAAAAGGTGGCCCGCGTCACTTTAAGCGACGACGAGAGACGTCATTGAGGTGGTGGTGGATTGAAGTGTGGGGGTACCCCCCACCCAAACTCTCCCGAGACATCCCCACCAGTGTAGATGAGTAGACCAAATACCCACTTAAGGGGCTTTCGCCAGCAGTGGCGACGATGGGATGGCTATTGCAGGGCTTGCGCCTTTGCTTGAGTTTCGCAATCGTGATTGGACTGGACTCGGTAAAGAGTGCGCGGTGAGAAATGCTGAGACTCACTTTTACCTTCTTGGTTCTTTCGGTAAAGTCACGTAGAAGGGAAGTAATAAAATAATAAAAATAAAACATGATAAAATAATTCTCACGACGTTTCGGCCACAACGCAAGCAGCCGTCCTCAGGTGAAAACCAGGTCTTAGAGTCGCGGCATCTCTTCAGAAAGGTGAGATACTCGAAATTTAACCGCCTCTACGGGGAGGGATTCCACATAACTTTGAGATCCTTCAACAAGCTCCGTGATAAGAAGGCTCAGCTAATCGAGTCTCTCACCTTTCTGAAGAGATGCCGCGTCTCTAAGACCTGGTTTTCACCTGAGGACGGCTGCTTGCGTTGTGGCCGAAACGTCGTGAGAATTATTTTATTATGTTTTATTTTTATTATTTTAATACTTCCCTTCTACGTGACTTTACCGAAAGAACCAAGAAGATGAATCCCTGCAGTCACGAAAGCTTTAAATCGAAACTCACTTTTACCTTTGGCACATCGCCACCTTGTGGTGTAGGCGTGTTACAGTGATTCGCCACGCCAGCGAATCGATACATTGTCATGATTTTGGGGGTTCGCGGGGCAATTAAAATTCCAGAATCGATTATGTTTCACGTTATTTGTAGCGGCTCGTTTTGTATTGTTTAATATTTCCCTCTTCTGTCTCGTTTTTGTTTGTTTGTTAGTTACCATTTTTGTTTGCTCCATTCGTCATCGCCAGCCATGGTCAATCCACTGCTGGATGAAGGTCCTCACCAAGTCGTCGTTCACCTCTCACGATCCTACGATGTCATAATCCACCAGCGGATTTAATCGACAACCATCTCCTCGGTCGGAACATGTCCCATCCATTCCGTTGGTTTGCCACTCCTCACTCCTCTAGCCTCGGCGTAACGTTTAAGCACACCACACATGTAACCGATTGTCACGTGTATGATTCCACTCGTATAATACACCTATAGAATGAAATTTATAGCAAAGAACCAATGCAATGCTCTCATGCCTAAAGTGTAGGGGCAATCAACATTGGTTGTTGTTGTTTTTAGAAAGATAAACAAGCACGCATACACGTGGAACATGTAACGATTTCCAACATGCATTTGTCTTCACAATTACCCGTTAGCATTATGGACGCTGTCGCCTAACTGCCGGTGTAAACGTGCGTTTGCGTAAATTCAAATACTGCTGTAGTCATACATCCTCTGGTTCGTGTCACCAAGATTTCAGCACGCCTTTTAATCAATGTAGCGAGTGTTGGCTTAAGCGTCCGTTCCACCAGAGCAACACAAGTGTATACGAACGTGTTGTTCATTGATGATAGGGTTTTCCCCTTTTATCTGGCAACAAAACAGGTGTTAAGATGTTAAAACACCAAACTGAAACCTTTTACAAGGAATCATGTCTGCATTAACCACAATGCTTGTGGTCAGAATGCAAACAAAAAACCCACTCTGATAATATATGCATTGTCCTTGAAACGGATTGGTCCACACCAAAGACAGCTTTCTTTTGAGCCTTATCTCAAACGGTGTTAGACCAGAGGATGCCAAAAGGTCGTACACCGTTTGAGACGAGGGTCAAAAGAAAGCTGTCTCTGGTGTGGACCAATCAGTTTCAAGGACAATGCATATATTATCAGAGTATGTGTTTTGTTTGCATTCTGACCACAAGCGTTGTGGTTAATGCAGACATTATTCTTTGTAAAAGGTTTCAGTTTGGTGTTTTAACATCTTAACACCAGAGTTGTTTCTTTTTGTTTGCATTTTGACTGCTTGTGTTGTGGTTATTGCAAACATGATCCCTTGTATAAAGGTGTCACTTTTTGTACCAGTTGAAAGGGTAAAAACCTATTACTATCTTAACACCTGTTTTGTTGCCAGAAAAAAAGGGGAAATACCTATTATCCTATTTTGGTACTGGCAAAGGATGTGTTGTTCATTTATTAGATTTTTTTACGAAAGTTATACTGCGCCCCTTTTCATCAACAATTTAAACTTTCATTTGAAAAGCGTTCGCGGATTGTTGCCTCGGAAGAAAAAAACAACGATTTAAATTCAGCACCTTGTCCCGCGAGCAGCGACAGCGGGAACATAATCCACTTTATCTCTCCGCCGCAGATGAGCGCAAGACTCGACAGCGTCTCCTTGTCAGTAGTCAAATAGCGTGGCCGAGCAGCGCGAGTGATGCTGAGAATAGACATGGGCAAAAGTCGTCCCCCCCACCCCCTCCCAACGTTGTGCTGATTTAGTTGTACTCTACATCAAGGTGTCTCCCCGCGCACACACGAGCGCGGTCGAGGCTTCGTCCGTCTCCACATTACCACGACGGAGCGCCAGTTGCACACGGGATGATTGCCCGCTGTTTGACTCCGCTGCGTAAAGCGGATTCTCTTTTGCAGTCGGGTTTCTCAAATAATTGTCGTGAATTTCGATTTAAAGCTTTCGTGACTGCAGGGGTTCATCTTCTTGGTTCTTTCGGTAAAGTCACGTAGAAGGAAAGTAATAAAAGAATAAAAATAAAACAGAATAAAATAATTATCACGACGTTTCGACCACGACGCAAGCAGCCGTCCTGCTTGTGTTGTGGCCGAAACGTCGTGAGAATTTTTTTTATGTTTTATTTTTATTATTTTATTACTTTCCTTCTACGTGACTTTACCGAAAGAACCAATAAGATAATTGTCGTGACTTAAAAAATTAAATTTAAATGATTTTACGAGTTGGATGTAAAGCACGCCTGTAAGCACAGCGCTGATATCAGCAACGCGCTGGTGGGTGGAAACTGAAGGGTAACGTCTGATATAAGCACACTACTTCGTAAACATATATTAGCACGTATGGCCTTGCTACTAAGGAGCGTGGTTATATTCAGCTTCTGCTGTTTAATTACACGTGGTTTGTTTTGCAGTAAAATGTTTTTCAAAAGTATGGCACTATCGCAATCAAATGCAATAAAAAACAGAAACTGACAAACATTACAATCAATGGCCCTGCTCCAAAGACACGATCGAGACTCAGTGAAGCTTTACTGCCCCTACCGGACAAAAATAAATTAGCTCATCGGATTCCTCCAGTATAAATACAGATTCTGAATCTGAAATACGAATAATTTACAACCCTTTCTCCAGCCAGTGCTGGATGAAGGCCTCCCCATACAGTGCACGCCATGGGGTGGGGGATTATCACCATACTTCACCACGCTGATTTGAAGCTTTCGTGACTGCAGGAATCCATACTCTCTGCTTCTTTCGGTAAAGTCACGTAGAAAGAAAAAAAATTAGTGCCGTTGTAAAGTATTAGCAATTGTACGTTTTCACGTTTTGTTCTTGTTGTCCGTTCACTTTGTATTTCTCGAAAACCATCTCAATTTCCTGACGTCTCTTTTTAAAACAATACGAGAACAACAACAACAACAACAATCTCAGCCACCACCTATCCGGGTAAATATCACTCTGTTTATCTCCGTCTGCAGTAGCATGATTGCAGGCGCTGTTGTTGTTGTTGTTGACATGCAAGGTCAGAGCGCGTCTCTACGCTCAACAGAGCCCCGGGGTCGGCCGTTTAATGCGGGTTTGCTCGTCGATAATTACAATTTCGATGAGATTAGATAATTATTATGCGATTAGATCATTGATTAGATAATTACCTGTCGAAATTGTACTGCGGCGCCTATTCACCGAGGCGCTTTTTACAGCGATTAGAAATGTGTCAGGTACGATTGGTCGTGATCTTGAGACGAAGTACGTGGGAGGGCTCTATTAAAAGTGGTGGTGGTGTCAGGGGGTTGTGGTACACTTGGTCCTAGATCGGTGGGGGGGGGGATGGAAAAATGTTGAGGCATCATTGCATTGGGAAGACAAAGGCGGTCGGCCGGGAGAGAATGGGGGGAGGGCGTAGGTTTTCATGGTCGTGCTGGACTGCCCTCCGATGTGTTTCCCACGTATTCATCATCACCGTCATCATATTTGGCTGGCATGCAATGCGTTCGATGGGCGAGACAACGGGTGCAGCTCTCCGATGACGTATTCGAATTTGTAACCGCGCGTTGTTCAGCGGAGTGTCCGACGTTTCGCTCCGCGCGTTGGAGCCCTTCTTCGGGAACCGAGCTGAACAGCTCACTTGCTGGATTGCCGGCGGCGGCTGCTGTTACTGTTATTGTGGCTGCCGGTTCGTGATGCTGATTGGATGAGCCATTTGCAGAGGTAGAGATGACGCAGAGAGAGTGAGTGAGCCATCGTGTGCTGAGCCCTCTACAGAGGTAGAGATGACGCAGAGAGAGTGAGTGAGCCGCCGTAGCTGAGCCCTCTACATAGGTAGAGATGACGCAGAGAGAGTGAGTGAGCCGTCGTGGAGAAACCCTCTGCAGAGGTAGAGATGACGCAGATAGAGTGAGTGAGCCGTTGTGGATGAACCCTCTACAGATGTAGAGACGGCGCAGAGAGAGTGAGTGAGCCGTCGTGTGCTAAGCCCTCTACAGAGGTAGAGATGACGCAGAGAGAGTGAGTGAGCTGTCGTACCCCGTGTAGCCTTAACAGACTGTAGGGGAAAGTGCTGTTAGCGAGCACCTATGAAGGCCAGCACGGCACACGAAGGGATGCGTGGCCAGGACCACGTCCGGGTCGTCGCGCTAGGTACTCATTTGAGGCTGAGTCGACCTAGGGGGAGGCCCAGGACCGTAGCGCTAACCGCTACACCACCGTTCCCCACGACGCTCGCACAACAACCGCCATATGCCACTAAGTGGCGGTGACGTCACCACGACGCTTGTGCCAGGCTATGTGTACACACACACACGCACACAGATCGTGCCGAACAACCCGCTAAAAAATGCAATGGCAGAAACAACCGCGGAAGATAAAATAAAAAACCCTACGCAGGAGAAACAAACCAACCTCTTCGCTGTTAGCGTGCGTCTGATTGAAGTTGCCCCCCACACACACACACACGTGGGGGGGGGGTCGGGGTGCCCCCCTCCCCTCGCTCGCTCGCTCCGCGTGTAAATGACAGGTGAGGCACTCATTTCCAGCCACGTAGGCCCCCGGGACCTGCTCTTCGCGGCAAATAGAAGCCAATTAGGGAGCGATTGATGTTACTTTAGGGGCTCCAGTTTCTCGAGTTTTTGGAAATGTTTTTTCTTTAACACGATTACACATCCGGCTGAGAGATCCTGCCCATGGTGCAATCGTCAACACGCCGGTCCAGTGATGGAAATTCCACATTCGCATGGCAAAGGGACGGTCTTTCCATAGGATAATCACTGACATACAGACGACGGTCATGAGGATGAACATTTTTTCCGTAATAATTTTCAGGATGCCCCCAGGTTAGCGAACTGGACTCGCAATCCAGAGGTCGACAGTTCAACACGATCTCCCGGCGCGGCAGAAGAAACAATCGGCACACGGGTATTTCTAAAAAAATAAAAAAATCACCGCACCTCTGTCCACTCCACAGTGTAACAGCCGATCGCTAGAATGTACGTTGGAACTTATTTCGCACCGTACGTAGCCAACCGTCCTTATCGGAAGTGCGGGGGGGGGGGGGACAGCGAACGAAGCAGGCTGCGTGTGGTGGGGTCAAGCGTGGATACTTGGTTCTTTTATCGCAAGGGGCCGTCCATAAATGACGTCACGCACCTAGGGAGGGGGGGGTTAGACATTTGTGACGATGTGTGACGGGGGAGGGGGGGGTTGAGAAATGTGACGTCACATAAAAATGAGCAACTTTAAATAAATATAGACAACACGTTCTACTTAATAAATAGACTTTTTAATAAATGTCTTCTCCTACAACATCAGCGTGCAGCGCCACATTAAATATGCACTACAATGGCAAAACAGTAGTTTAAATCGATTTGAAGAATGTTTTATTTTGGGGGGGTAGAGCTTTGTGACGTCATATTTGAGGGGGGGGGGGGTCTGACTTTTTGTGACGCCGTGTGACGAGAGGGGGGGGGGGGTCAGAAATCGTCCAAAATCGCGTGACGTCATTTATGGACGGCCCCAAAGGCGTCGTGACGGGCGTGGACGATCAGGTCGACTACTCTCTGGTGGGGCTGTCTTGAGCTCTGTCAAGTAGAGACCTTTAGGATCGCGAGGAGGAAAATGATCGCGTGTCTTCCAGATGGGGGTGTCAACGTAGCCCATCATCATCATCATCACCGGCATCGACCCGATGAGGTCAATGAAGTGTTAACTACTTCACAGAGACGCCGCCTGCCATAAGAACGTGGAATGGTCAGTACTGGCTTAGGGCCACTTACGAAGATAAACGTCACTCGACGCTCAATGGAGTAAGGAGGCACTTTAAATTACGGATGCAATTACATATTTTTTTGTGATTGCAAGCGATTACAAGTCTTGAAGATATTTTTCGTGCCCTGCGCGTTCACCTTCTGTGGCAATGCGTGGTGGCCAAGCGGCGACTGTGCGACATCGTGCAGTTGCTTACTCCGCGGCCGCCCAAACGCCCGCGAACCCTTTTGTCACACAATGAACCCCATCAGGCTAGCGGTCAGTCAGAAAACGTGCGCGTGACATGACTATCATCTGTGTCTCTCGTGCGAGGTGGGGGGGATGTGGGCTTCTCTTTCCCTCCCTCCCACCCCTAGCCCCCCTCCCTCCCTCCCTCCCTCCCCACCCCTAGCCCCCCTCCCTCCCTCCCACCCCTAGCCCCCCTCCCTCCCTCCCTCCCACCCCTAGCCCCCCTCCCTCCCTCCCTCCCACCCCTAGCCCCCCTCCCCACCTCCCTCCCTCCCACCCCTAGCCCCCCTCCCCACCTCCCTCCCTCCCTCCCACCCCTAGCCCCCCTCCCTCCCTCCCTCCCACCCCTAGCCCCCCCTCCCCACCTCCCTCCCTCCCTCCCACCCCTAGCCCCCCTCCCTCCCTCCCACCCCTAGCCCCCCTCCCTCCCTCCCACCCCTAGCCCCCCTCCCTCCCTCCCTCCCACCCCTAGCCCCCCTCCCCACCTCCCTCCCTCCCTCCCACCCCTAGCCCCCCTCCCTAACTCCCTCCCACCCCTAGCCCCCCTCCCTCCCTCCCACCCCTAGCCCCCCTCCCTACCTCCGTGGGTGGTGAGGGGAGCGGGGAGACGGGGGAGGGGACCCCCACCCGCCCATCCCGCGACCAGTTGACCATCTCATCTCGCCTACACCGTTGCACTTTCTCAGGAGCACACGTGTGTATGTACGTGTGTTGAACTTCATTCGCACCGTACGTAGCCAACCGCGCCAATCGTAGGTGCGAGGGGTGGGGAAGGACAACAACCACATTTTTTTTTAAACGGTCTTAAAGAAATGAGTTTGTTTCTCTAGATGATTTAAACGTGCGTAGCTCCAGTGTGGCTTCCAAATATCGGAAGGAAGAAGCGTTCCAGACGGCCGCCGAAGCGCATCTGAAAGCGCCGCGCGATGCGGTGACGGCTCGCCAAAAGCCACCGCCGCCACTGCTGCTGCTGCTGCAGAGAGGATAATCGGAGTCCGCGTGACGATGGTTGACACTCCTTGACGAGAAAGTGTTAATCTGCTGAACACAGTGCCCCCCCCCCCCCCCCGCTGCTGCTGCTACGCCCACGGAGTGAGCGCGACAACATCTGCGGTAGACGCCTGCCTCGCTCGTCAATGCGAGCTCACATTCATCATCGGCCCGAGCGAAACAGATGTCACGAGTGAAGGGGGCACGCTCTCACTTTAAATCTTTATTTTTGTATTCATTGCCTATCGGGCTGCTTTTGTTTAACTTTATTTTCACCAATTTTTTTTGTATATATACCGATTGAGTTTCGAGTAGGGCTCGTCTTCCTTTGGTGGCTCTGGACCAGTGGTGGAAATTCCACGTTCTTATGGCGGGGGCGATTGTCTTCTATGGGACAACCACTGAAATATATATTTAGTTGAAAATCTATAGTTATTTCTCGAGTAGGTGCTCACCCCCTGTTTACAGCCCTGAGCCAGTGGTGGACATTCCCCATTCCTATGACGGGGGCGAGTGTCTCCACAGGAACAACCACTGTCACTTCCCAGCGTCACGTGATGAACCTCGAAAGGGATGACGTGCTGAGTGAACTCCCGTCGAAGATTTGAACTCGGCAATAGCGAGCCGCTCCCTCTGAGCCACCGGGGCGATTAACGCCGCTATTTATTAGAACTCCGCGCGTCCCCCTGAGTGGTGACGTGAGATGCATGCGAGCACCCAAGAGTGATTGACAGCAAATTGTTGTAAAGGCTCAAGCGAGCAGTGGCTCGCGCGCGCTGCGATTGATCTGCGCTGCGCTCTAACCCAGGTGGCGGCGGCACCATCCATCAACCCGGGAGAGGTCGCAATTTAATTATGCGAATATATAAATAAATTACTCACGCAGAGAAAACATTAGCGACATGCAGGGGCGATCCCTCTATAGAGCCCCTCTAGACAATGTGTGTGCACGTTGAACTTCTTTCACACCGTGCGTAGCCAACCGTGCTCGTCGGAGGTTCGGGGGAAGGACAACAAACTGAACACAAAAAAGCAGTTGTAAAGAAATTAGTTTTAAATCTAGATGGTTTAAAAGTGCATAGCTCCAGTGGAAGGAAGAGCGTTCCAGACGGCCGCGAAAGCGCGCGATGCAGTGACCATCTTTGTTCGATGGCCAGCTAAAAGGCTTTCGTGACTGCAGGGATTCATCTTCTGGCTGCTTGCGTTGTAGCCGAAACGTCGTGGGAATTATTTTATTATGTTTTATTTTTATTATTTTATGATTTCCCTTCTACGTGCCTTTACCGAAAGAACCAAGAATATGCACCGCTATATGTTGGCCTACGCTTCCACTCTGCCTGGACATCTTGGAAGAGGTGTGAGTCCCCAAGCTTCTCCCGACTGCACGCGACCTGCCAATCTCCAAACTGCGGTGTCCTCATTTATACCGCTGGATGGACGGAGGCGGTGCGGGCTTATTGAAGACGCGTGCCCATTGCCACTGCCACGCTAAGCGATTGAAGCAGCGACCTGTGGATGGCAAGTCCAAGTTGCATTTATTTGGTATAGCCCTGTGAGCCATTCGGCTCTTGAATCGGGTGCAACCGCAACAACAAAAAAAAACAAAAACGTGAACAAGAAAAACATCTTAAAGGCACGTGAAGTGTCCAGCGTGTGCTGACCATCACATCACTGCAGCATCCGTCATTTACAGATCACGCCGTTATAACAATTGGGAGAAACTATAGATGCGACTAAAACTTTTATTCAAAGCCTCGACCGATCTCAAGATACGTATCCATATTTGAACTCCCCCTGTCAGACAATTGGAGCCATCGATTTCGCAACATTCAATCAGCTGTTGAGAAGTAATTAAGAGGGTAATTACCAATCAGTAGGGGGTATCTATACAGCACGGTTGGCTACGTACGGTGCGAAAGAAGTTCAACAAACATACCTGGTCTTAGGTTTTGTCGGCAAAGTCACGTAGGAAGAAAAATAAAAATAAATTATAAAAATAAAAGAAATAATAACATTTACTTCTATTTTTATTTTTCTACCTACGTGACTTTACCGAAAAAACCTAAGAGTATGAATCATTGCAGTCACGATAGCTTCAAATCTAGAAACATACATGGGTCGGCGTGCGTATACAATATACGTTCAAGTCAATCGTCAGAACAACAGTACATCCCTTTTAAAGCATTAGGTGGTGCTCATTTCCTCTTGGGGGGGGTCCTGAGCCAGTGATATAAATTCCACAGTTTTATGGTTGGGACCAGTTTATCCACGTTCCAACTGATATTGAATTGCCACGAATTGGTATGAATGGAGGGCTGGCTGATCGATTAGAATTCACAACCGTCAAACTGCGAGTTGAGCACTTTGTGTCACTGTATAAAGTAATTACTGTCCCGTATCATCATCATCATCAGCCAGGGATGCTATGCACTAACCACTGTGCCACCGCTCCAACCCCATGTCATTAATACGCCATAAATCCATTAACACGCCATAATTCAAACAATTACTTTCCGTAAAATAATAATTATTTTTCATAAAATGTCCTTTAAACATTTTATTTAATATTCATTATAATGATGAGATCGTACCACATGAATGCTGTAATAACGTTCATAGTGTTAAGAATGTTCTTTACGCATTAGCTGTACTTTAGAGGGCAACGTGAGCACGTTTGGAGTGCGCGCTCGTGTGTGTACCCACAAAGACAAAGATCCCCCGTATAGCTTTAACAGACTGTTGGGGCAAGTGCTGCTAGCGAGCACCTATGAAGGCCGGCACGGCGCACGAGGGTGTGGGTGGCCAGCACCACGCCCGGCCGCCTTTGTCTCCCCGGTGGCGATGTTTACACACCGCACCAGGTACTAATTTGAGGCCGAGTCGACCTAGGGGAGGGAGGCCCAGGACCGGTTCAGATATTCATCACGAGTGTTGGCCGTGAGCGGGAATCGAACTCGGATCGCCGGATAAATAACGCAGTGCGCTCACCGCTGCACTATCGCTCCCCACATTAGTGCACGCACAGAGACACGCACACTGACACACATGCACGCACACACATACACGCACATTTTATTTTCTCATCAAAAGCCGGTTACGAAAAAAAACATTGCAAAGTGCAATATTGAATTTTATGGCTCGTCAATTTAAATCACTCCAAAGGTGTCTCTGCCAACATTCCAGCGCAAAAAAAAAAAGATTTCGACTCAATCCGTCTCTGCTATTGACTTTTAACCATCAGCTCTAAAGGGCGCGCGCCACCTCGCGCGACCCCAGATGGCTCCGGGAAGTCCAGCGGCTCGGCCTTGAAGGCTGCGATCGTGACCTGAAGTGTCTCGGTGTGACGCAAAAGGTCAGCGCGCTTGTGCGAGCGCTTGGCTTGGCCACCCCCTTGCCACCCCCCCCACCCTCCCCTCCGATTCGCTCAACGTTCCCCCATGCGCGCCTCGTCGCTTCGCCGACATCTCGAAAGAGTTTGGAGTAGCCACACTTTTAGAACCGACCACACGCGGACCTGACGACCGACGAGTTACACCGATGGATGGGCGTTCGCGGGGGGGCAGGAGGCGGTGGAAGAAACTCCCCCCCCCCCTCTTAGATTGCAAGTGCGGTGTGCTGACGATTACAACATCGTACGAGGATGCTGTCAGAATCAGAATTTGTATTTTTCGATTTTAAGCTTTCATGACTGCAGGGATTCACCTTCTTGGTTCTTTCGGTAAAGTCACGTAGAAGGGAAATAATAAAATAATAAAAATAATACATAATAAAATACAATTCTCACGACGTTTCGGCCACAACGCAAGCAGCCGTCCTCAGGTGAAGAACAGGTCTGTCGGAAAGACAGCGTCTGAATGAACACCACCAAGCTTGGCAGCGTATATTTAAGCTGGGTAAGAGGAGGAAGGGCGCCTTGACAAAGGCATTTGCATATCAACAGAGGAATTTAACATATTTATGGAAAATGCAGATATGGGATTAGTCACTACTTGTGGAATGCGTAGGAAGTGGGGGGGGGTCTCAAAGTCATATTATGCTCGTGCATTATGTAGGATTAGCAGCAACAAAGGGAGGAAGTAGGGTTAGCAGTAATAAAGGGAAGGAATTTGTACGTGTACTGGAGGAATCCGATGAGCTAGGAAGCTATTTTTCATAGATTACCTAAAACATCTCGTTTATTTCCACAGAGGTCAGCATAGGGACATTATTAGCCTGACTGAGAAGACAGCAGAGGCCTGTGTGTCCATAATAAAGGTTTTTGGGGGGTTAGATCACGTCAGTCGACATTACAAATTGTTTGCCGGGGAAAGCCCCAAACGAGTCTAAGGACTATTACTGCAGGAGGGGTCCTGCTACGTTTGTCAAAGTCGGGGGCGGAGAGGGTGAAGACTGCCACTCGTTCCCCATTCAAATAATTTCGCAGTGTACATTTTTTGTTTTAATTTGGAAACTTTTTACCAAGACACTGGCACGCAACGGCCCTAATAAATATCATTATTATATCTTAATTTGGAGCTTTTGTGACTGCAGGAATTACTCTTTGGTTCTTTCGGTAAAGTCACGTATAAAGATAAAATAATAAATTAAATAATAGCATGCAATAAAGATAAAATAATAAATTAAAAAATAGCATGCTATTATTTATTTTATTATTTTATCTTTATACGTGACTTTACCGAAAGAACCAAAGAGTTATCATCATTATATTATAATTACATCGCACGATCTTTAACGTCCAATGTTGAGCGAAGCAGATGACGCGTATTTTATGATGGTTAAAATAAGAATAGGTTTTTAAAAATAAATAGGCGTATTTTTCACGGTTAACACACGGCATTAAGCAGGGCGGTCTGCCGGATTCAAACCGCAAACCTCCACAACAAGTGGCGAATGCTGGGCACCGGGAGGTATGGAACAGCTCACCCATAAATGTGGTGATTGCAACGCACAAGTCATCAACGTAGCACTGGAATATAGACATCACTTTCATACCGTGGTGTAATGGTTAGCACATTGAGCTTGCAATCCAGACGGAGCTCTGGAGAAACCAGGTAAAGTTTTAACTGACTGTGATCTTTCCATCCTACCTGCCTATGTCAGCTGTTATTTCATGCTAATCTCTCACATTAACATAGCCACTTCCGTGCCCTCGTCGAGGAGGCCACTCTCCTCCTATCTTACAGTTTCATGCTAATTTCTCACATTAACATCACTAGCCCCATATTATTAGGTTTTTTTCGGTAAAGTCACGTAGGTAAAAAATAATAAAAGTAAAATAAAATAAAAATCACGACGTTTCGGAGGCAACACAAGCCTCCGAAACGTCGTGATTATTATTTTATACTACTTTTACTATTTTTAATTTTAATTTTCAACTTGATACAGCAATCGTGATGTGACGGTTCCACCTGAAGACGGAGGCTTGTGTTACCTCCGAAACGTCGTGATTTTTATTTTATTTTACTTTTATTATTTTTAATTTTAATTTTTTACCTACATGACTTTACCGGAAAAAACCTAAGAATATGAATCCTTGCAGTCACGAAAGCTTCAAATCTACAATCACTAGCCTCGGCCACTTCTTTATGACCCTTGGGCTACACCCATTTCAAACCTTTTAAAACAGTCTGCTTCAGCAGCAGACCATGCTTTCCCACCTGATGACGGATGCTTGTGTTGCATCCGAAACGTCGTGATTTCTTTTATTTTATACCTACGTGACTTTACCGAAAGTATGGATTCCTGCAGTCACGAAAGCTTCAAATCAAGATTACTCTGGTGGGGTATTTGGCCTACTTTTTTCCAAGGCTGGCGAGACGTCTTAGAAGAAGTGGGAGGACCCACACTTTACTCCAGCACACACCGGCCTGGCAATCAATCAACGCCAGTGTCACCCGTTTATACCGCCGGGTTGACAGGGGTGGCAGGGGGGGGGCGTGTGGATTTAAGAATCTTATCACCAAATTTAGACTTAAAACTTTCGTGACTGCAGGAATTAATCTTCTTGTTTCATTTCGGTAAAGTCACGTAGATAGAAAATAAAAATGAATTCAAATTAAAATTTTAAAATAAATTAAAAATAAAAATAATTTTTATTTTACTTTTTTATTTTCTATCTACGTTACTTTACCGAACGAACCAAGAATAGAAAATTACCTCGGTTATTTCAACTGCCGCGCCAGGAGATCGAATCGCAAATCACAGCGAGCTGCTGCTGTCCACCATTACATCTCGGCAGCAATTTTTTACAAAAAGATCCGATGACGTTCCGATGACGTTCCCTGATCCTGATCGCAAACTCCCGAATTCGTCGCCAGGGCTTGCAGGCGGCAGCCCCCGTTTGTTTAAAAACTCAAGAAGTTGAGCCTTTGGAACTGCCGTCGACGGACAAGCAGCCAATCGAACTCGACGAAAGGGGGGGGGGGGTGGGTGGTCAGACCGCGTGTCCATTACAATAACTCCCGACGGACACGCGCAGCGCACGTCCTGTCTAGATCGAATCCGATTGGCTGACGGAGGGTGGATGGGTGGAGCTTCCCGCTGCCGTGATTGAATGATTGCGTACGAATGAGCGGCTGTCGTGAGACACAGGTATGGGCGATGACCTGAAGTTACTTCTTTTGCCCGCTCTGTTTGTTGTTGTACCTCACCACAACCCCCCCGCCCCGCCAACCCCACATCCCACGAGATCCGCCTTAGCCTAAGACAGCCCTATCTGGTAACACGTGCTAACAGAAATCAGCGGAAGCACCAGATGGTACCGTCAACATTCTTTACTTTGTTTTAGATATAAACCGCGCACTTACGATCATCGGTTGGCAAACTTTAAAAGGTTACGAGTTCAAATTCGAGTTTGGAAGGCTTAGGCTCAGCTCATCATCCCTCTGGGGTTGATAAAGTAAGTGTAACCTCATTGTGAGACGTCAACGGTGATTGTGTTAAGGTTTGACTTGGCGCCCGCAAGAGAAACGTGGAATTTCCACCGTTGGCTCAGGACCACCGACAGAAAGCATCGACCCACCCACCAATCGCTCGTCTATTTTCACGACATACTCGGAAAATATTTTAAATACCACGAGCAGCTGCTGTATATGAGCACCTATATCATTGCTAGCGTGGGCCATGTGCCACAAATTATTGGCCACCTTTGGTCTCCCCCACTTTTACTGTCGACCATACCCAAGTGTGCAATTACACATATTTCTTGTCAAATCTCACGGTCAACATTTCAGTCCTAAGAATAGTTACGTCGTTTGACTTTAAAGGTGATTATAGGTGGGTTTTTTTTTATATTGCTCATACGAGAATAAGTGAGTGGTTTGACATCGACTTGAAACTGAATCAACAAACGCCATCCCAGCGTTGATGAAAGAGCGAGTTCGTCTGAGTGAGTCCGACAACCTGGTCTCGTTTGAGCATTTTCTCCAAGGGCCATGTACTGGTACCGCTCGCCACTTGATTGTTATAGCCGTGGCCAGGAATCGAACTTTGGTGGCCTTGGTTCGTAGCGCAGTGCACTGACCACTTAGCCACACTCACACACACGCACAAAGACAAACAGCCCACGGCACAGTGTAGCCTTCCATGAAATATTGGCACATGTGCTGTTAGTGAGTCTCCTAGTCTCTTCAGGTGTCACCTGGTTAAACAAAATAAAACTTGAGTACCGTATTGATTTGAAGCTTTCGTGACTGCAGGAATCCATACTCTTTGGTTCTTTCGGTAAAGTCACGTGGGTAGAAAAAATAAAACAAAACATAATTTATCACGACGTTTCGGTCGTCCTACGTGACTTTATCGAAAGAACCAAAGAGTATTGAGGATCGTACTTATTTAGGCCAGCATGGCCTAAATAAGTACCATGCCCAGCCCAATGTCTAACCAGTGCTGATTATTGTATTATTATTACTATACTACGCATGTTTACCCAGGAAAACTCACTTCTTTAGAAAGTTTTTTTGTGTGTTTAGTTTGTTGTTCTTCTCTCGCACCTCCGATTAGCACGGTTGGGGCTACGTATGGTGCGAAAGAAGTTCAAAATTCGTACATGCGTACAAAGCCTCGCTGAGTCTCGTGACTCGTTTTCAGGAGGCTCCTGCCAAGGTTTCACGGTCGGGGGACAATGGTCGCTATGTGTAGCTTCCAATGTATACGTCTGCTGGGACTTTTTCGAAATTGGCAACTTTTAACCACGACGTTTACACATTGCATCGGACACTCACTGAAGTAATGTCCGGAGATGCTCAGGACCAGATCACACGATCACCACTGATCTTGTCCGTGACCGGGAATTGTAACACAGGATTGCAGGGGGAAATCCCACATTCTCGAAACATGGTCCCGTGTTTCCAAATGACGTTCCGCTTGTTAATCTTAAACGAAGCGATTCTCGTTTTATCAACCCCCCACAGTGATGATGGGCTGAGTCCACCACCAACTGAGATTTGAACTCGTCACCTTCCGACTCCGAGCCAAGGGCTTGAACAACGACGCCACTTTTCCGGCCGTATACTCGTTGAGCGGAAAGGCAATTTTTTTTCGTGCATTTTTGCACGGTATTATGTTATGAATTACATCGCGGTGGTGAAGTCAGTCACATCGTGAGACTAATCAACTTGTTCTTGCCATGCATCAGCAGCCAGAGGAAGTGGAATCACGGTAGTTGGCCTACTCTTGCGTACAGAGGAGTGACGGCGAATTGCTATGCAATTCGTCTTATTATCCATCGTATTACGTGTGTATTTTGAACTTCTTTCACACCGTACATAGCCAACGGTGCAAATTGGAGGTCCATGAACGGCGCCCTGAACCTGACCAGCTAAGTTTTATTCCCAGCCAGGGCTAACCTCATTAGTGAGTGGTCCTGCCCCTCTCTCTCTCCTTCCTATCACCTAGAAAGGTGAAATCTTTGTTTGTTTTAACCAGGTAGTGATACATATCTCCGTGAGCAATAATGGAATAAGCCACAAATGTTAGGTCGCCGAAGTGGTTAATGTGGAAATGTACGGTAGCCAAATATTCTGAACGCACGTTTCTAAATGTGGAGAGAAAACCCGGAGGATCTGGAGAAAAATGAACGCGATCACGGCAAGAGCATGAAAACTCCAATTATACAGCAGGCGTCAGGGGTTGGAATCAAACCCACGACCTCCTGTATACCAGGCGAGGGAGTTAACTTCTCGCCACCGTGGCGCACTACAGAGTCACCTCGAGCCGCTCCTCTTACCTGGCACTGGACTTCGGGCTCTGCATCAGCGGTGGATCACCGCGTTCCGTTCAACCTGACACAATTATTATACATCATTAATTATTACTGCGGTCTTACGACGTTGCCGTGGTGTGATTTGCGAGGACACTGTGGCTTGCGATCCAGAGGTGGCCGCTTCGATTCAATGTCCCGGCGCGCGGCAGTTGAAACAACTCTGCAAGTTTCCTGCAATCCCCTTTCCCCCACACCCCTGCAACCGGCCACTCAGCGGTGCAACTGGATGCGACAAAGTCGATCGGCAGTCTGCGTGTGGTCGGTTAGAAGTGTGGGGGAACTCTAACCTCTATCCGAGGCGCGTGGGCCAGAGAATAGACCAAGGAGCCTTCTTAAATGGACCAAGAATTCATACTCTTGGTTTTTTCGGTAAAGTCACGTAGGTAAAAAAATTAGTTTAAAAACAACTAAATTAATCACGACGTTTCGGAGGCAACACACGCTTCCGTCTTCAGTTGGAACCGTCACAACAAAATTACTGAATCAAGTGAAACAGTAATTGTCACTTGAACCGTCACTTGATAAAGGTCTGTGTGCGTCTGTGGGTCTCTGTGTGAGTCTATGGGTCTATATAAGCATATAGGTATGTGTATCTATGGGTCTCCGTTTGAGTCTATGGGTTTGTATGAGCCTATAGGTATGTGTGTGTCTATGGGTCTCTGTGTGCATCTATGGGTCGCTGTGCAAGTCATAGGAAATGACACACATAAACTTAAAATCACACAATGTATCCAAGACAACTAATAACATCATATACGCTGGAGTGTATAATAAGCTAGCACATAGAACAACTCGTGTATAGTGACATCCTTGTATGCTTAAGGTACACAAAGTTTGTACAAGGCTTGAGAATGATACTTAGAATTAATCTGGCTGGGTGGTGGTGGTGGTGTCATTAAAGCGTTCAGCTCACAAACTGGAAATTCGCGAGTTGGATTCCTCGTCAGGAATTAAACCGGCCCATCATTCCCCCGGCGTCCATGAAACTGAGACCACTTTTTTGGGACGTTAACATCGGCTGTTGTTTAAAATTGACTGTGTCGTGCCATGAGAATGTGGAATTTCGACCACAGGCCCAGGCCTTCCAGTAGATGCGTGCAACCCTTGCTTGGCAGGTTGGTTGTGCTTGATTCGAGTGGTGTATGTACGTACGTATGTTGAACTTCTTTCGCACCGTACGTAGCCAACTATGCTAAGGGCCTGTGACCTGACTTGACTCCGAATTGATTTTACGGTTTTAAAAACACTCCTCAAAGCCAAAAACCACGTTACCCATAACTCCAATTATCCACATCCTCAATTGGTCCACAACATTTATTGAATTGAATTGTAATTTTCCACGTATTTTTCGCAGATAAGAGCAGTGACCCCCCTGAAGTGGTGTGGAAGTGGGTAGCGCAGTGGGTATAAACCTACTGCTGCTACGAACCTGGTCACCCGAGTTTGATTCCCAGCCAGGGCTAACTTCAGTCGTGAGTGATATATTTTTTAAATATTTATAGTTACAGAGCACCTTAGCTCAAGGCGCTTTTACGTGGTTTAAAACACGGTAACAAAAAATCGAAGTGATTTCGATCAAGTCAATCAATCAATCAAGTCTTTATTTCTTTTGCACTATTTCATGCAAAGGAAGGCATTCAAAGTGCTGTACAGATACAAAAAAAAGCATTGTTAATAGACTAAATCACAATATGAGAATAAAAGCAAATTCCATACAAAAATAAAGTGCATTATAATAAATTGCTATCGAAGGCATATTAAAAAATACACTATGAAAGAATCTAAAGTAAAAGCAAGTTTAATAAGGTGATTTTTTTTATTCAGATGGCAGGAGGCGTGCGAGGGCTAAGGAATGGGTGACCGCAACAGAGGTCACATGGGGGTCAAGAAAGGGCTATAGGGGAGGGACGGGAAGGAGTGGAGGGGCGAGGGGAGGGAAGAGAAAGGGAATGGGCCGTGTCTGTGTCGGATGGTGGTGGTAGGTTAAGGACAAACTTTAATCATTGGAATTATTAAAGTTGCAATTATTAAAGTTTGTCACTGAAAATAAAAAACCGTGGTCTAAACAGTTCCGCGAAACACCGGTTCAGAATATTCCGGCTGCAACGAATCACCTGAATCACTGCCTGCATATCAAGCGTGCTCATCCCATCTGAAGATACCGAAAATCTTCCGCGGATTTCTTCATGCACCGACCGCTCACTCCCTGCGCTCTGTCGTGCCAAGCAGGCACCGTGAGCCAGGGGATGATGTCACAGTTCCGGGCCTGCAGTCGTGTTGACGTAGCCGGGGGTGGAGGGGGGGGGGTGGTAGCAGCTGTGAATGTCTCAGCGATGTATGTTGAACTTCTTTCGCACCGTACGTGCTAATCGGAGGTGCGGGGCAAGGATGATCTGTGTGACCTGTGACGTACGGACACTGCACTCGGCAGGGCAGTGCTGCGGTGTGCACAGAGGGGCACGCTTTTCAAGCGTAATCTTTGGCGACTGTGGACAAGCCGCCGGTGTTTGCTTTCCTGCCTAGCAGATGCGCGCGCCCAAGTGTGCGCTCGCAGTGAAAGACGGCGGTGACAAAGGCGCAAGGGAGGCACATTGCTCGCTTGCGATGCCGCTTGCGATAAAGGGAAGCCGGGGTGGGTATTTGGAAGGGGTGGGAGCTCGCACGCTTTAAGCCCATCACGCGATGACCTGCACATCGAATGGCCCGTGCACCCATTCATACTGAATTTACATGCGTGTATATATATACATATACACGTGTATATATATGATTGCACGTATGTGAAACTCATTTCGCACCGTACGTAGCCAACCGCGCTAATCGGAGGTGCTGGGGAAGGACAACAAACTAAACTCAAAAAGCAGTTCCAAATTAATTACTTTTCAACCTCGATGATGATTTAAAAGTGCATAGCTCCGGTGGCCTCCTAACATCGGAAGGAAGAGCGTTCCAGACGGCCGCAGGAGGGCATCTGAAAGCGCGCGGTGCGGTGGCCGCCTTTGTCCGATGGCCAGCAGCCAAAAGCTGTCGCTTCGAGGGTGACGGCAGGTCACGTGAGATGTGTTATGCTCCTTGACGAGTTCGGCGAGGCATTGCGGTTGATTTGTGGCGAACAACAAAAACGTACTTACGTCAAGGTACACAGCACAGGTGAGGCAAGGCGGGCTCACACCTTGAACGAATAAGTAACAAGTGCAGTTTTGACTTAAAGCTTTCGTGACTGCAGGAATTCATATTATTGGTTCTTTCGGTAAAGTCACGTAGATAGAAAATTTTAAAAAAAATATTACATTTAAAATAAAAGCATCCGCCTGATGAAGACCGCTTGTGTTGCGATCGAAACGTCGTGGGTTTTTTGCTTTTATTTTTTATTTTATTTATTTTTTATTATTTTTATTTTCTCACTACGTGACTTTTCCGAAAGAACCAAAGAATCTGAGCACGTGCAGTGTCAGCTCAAGCCGCATAGCACCACGGAACTCGCGCGCGCACTCGGCTCACGCTCCATTGCCCCGGGCCTTGTTTGCTCTGCCGCTGTTTGCCGAGCAAAAATCACCCCACTGTGACGTCAGCGGCACACAACACGTGGTCTCGCTCGACGCTCTGGACATTTTTTTTTAGCCGCGTGGCCTCGTCGTCCTGTTGTGACGTCCGCGTGTTTGTGCGGGGATGGGGTTTGGTGGGGTTTTTTTTTACACGATTTTATTATTTAACTCACTCTGTCTGTCGTTGTTATAGTTGTTGTTGTTGTATCCTCAAATATTGTAATTCAAATTTAACCCACTTCCCAATGTGGTATCGACTGCAAACTTGGTAGACGTATGTCATACTTATGACAATACAATATTCTATCATAAAAAAATTACATTAATTTTTTTATATGTTATGTTTCGGCTTGGGTCTAATTGTCCACGGTCAACTGACGTTGGCTGTAATTGGCCACGGTCCCTTACGTTATGGCAAGCTTCGGGGCCACTTCCTGGAGTCGTGGAGTTCTTCCATTACTACGGTACATTCATGTTTACGATGTGACGATCGATCTACGAGCCATACTACGCCAAGAAACAAGATTTCATGAAAGCGTGTTTAAAAAAAGTTTTTTTCAATACATATTTTTTTATTTCTGCTGCCCGACTTTGCCCGTCGAGTCTCAGCTCCTGGGGCCTGGAATTGTCATTCTACCATGCAATTAGAGAACACTGGGGTTTTTTTTTTACTTAAAACTTTCGTGACTGCAGGAATTCACATTCTTTTGTTATTTTGGTAAAGTCACGTAGATAGAAAAGTAAAACATTTTAAAAGAAAAATAATGTTTTAAATAAAAGCAAAAAACCCACGATGTTTGGATCGCAACACAAGCGGTCTTCATCAGGCGGAGAGAAAAGATGATGACCGCTTGTGTTGCGGTCGAAATGTCGTGGGTTTTTTGTTTTTATTTTTAATTTTATTTTTATTTTATTTTCTATCTACATGACTTTACCGAAATAACCAAAGAATATTTGTTTTTCTTCCCTGCGTTTAACGGCCGTTCGTGTCAGACCTGTTGGCTCGCAATCGGAAACCTCGCACATTCAAATTAATTTCCACGTTTTAATTTTATTAAATGTTTTGGGAGGGTAGGGATTTTTGCCACAGTTTTACCCCGATGTGTGCTATCAGTGTAGTGTCATGATCCTTTCGGATCTCTTATAGTGCAGCGTAACCCTCCGTGTTAGAGCACGGCCCGCACAAGTTGATATCACAGAGCTATCACTGAGAACCTCTTCAAGTGACCTCTGGTCCACATTGTAGAAGGCGGCACTTTCCCCGCCCACTCTGCATATGAGATTCATGTTCGCCGCATGACAGTCAAATTGATGTTTAGTTCTCAGAGCTGGAATTTAGCCAATTTAAGTACGTGACCAAATTTCACGTGTTGGGTTTTTTTGCGTTGTGCAATCATCGGCAACTGGGCTGAGACCTTCAACTCTTGAGGACCCGGTTTAAAGACAGACTCGAACCCAGGATAGCAGCAGTGCCAGTTTAGTGCTCTGACCTGTTGACCTCTGAGACACCCGGCCATCTAAATTTACATTTTTACTGGTAGGAACCACCTGGTTCCACCAGCCTACAGGGGATTATTGTGCCCGTCCGTCGTGCATCCAAAAATGAGAGGAGTGGGGCTGGGTGAAGAGGGAGGGTGGGGAGAGGCTGGGCGGGGAGGGTGGGGAGGGGCTGGGTGGGGAGGGGCTGGTGGGGAGGGTGGGGCTGGGTGGGGGTGGGAGGGGTGGGGCTGGGTGGGGAGGGGCTGTTTACCCCGTGGTGCCCTTATAAAACTCAACGTTTAACCTACTCACGCCGGCTTGTGCCCTCCCTCACAGTCGGGCATATTTGCGGAATACACCACGCCGCCGTTGACCCTGGCCATTGACCGAGCAACCCAACGTTTCTACCTGCTCCCCCCGCAGGAATGTGTTTTCAGTCCAGCGTCTTGAGTTGCGATTGCATTTTGATGCCACATACACCGCCCGTTGTTGTTTGAAACCCAATCAGGGCCCGACTCAGGCGATCATTCCTCCTGGGTCGACAAAACGAGTTACCCCTTTGCGAGAAGTCGTCAGCTTTCGTCTTAAGGAGAGGTCACCTTCCACCACGGCAATGTCGAATTTCCACCATTCGCTCAGGGTCACGGTCGTAGATGACCTCTGGCGTCATTGCTCGTTTTGGGCAGGAGGAGGCTTTGGTTTGTCTTGGCAATTTAAAACCGTTTGGTTTGTTCTGGTTAAACTTAACCTTGCCCGCTCTCGACTTGTCAAAAGCTGTACATTTTCAGCCAGGCTTTCCCAGCGTGTCCCCAAAGCATTTGCAATATTGCGGGATTTTGGTCCGGTTTAAAATTGTTCTGGCCTCACGCGTTTCTCAACCACACAAGTAAATACACGCGTACGCTTGGGAAGTCCAACAACGAGTGGTTACCACTTCTCATGACACCGACTTTCTCATGTTGCACACGCACTATTATGATTACGACCGGCAAGGAAACCCAGGTCGTTGGGAATTGTAGCGCGGTGTGCGAAACAATGCACAACCGCTCTACGACAACGGCAGTAATGGGGATGTCAACCGGCTTGTGCCATGCTCAGTTGCACCCTGAGGCCATCGCGTGAAACAAGGTTCGCTGGTAAAGCCCAGCTTTTAATTTGTTAACTAATTGAGATGACTGGCAGAGGCGCCGCCGGCAATCACTCCCCACGGTAGCAACTGTTCTACACACGCAAAGATGCCCCAAGCCTCAAGACTGTTGGGACAAGCGCTGTTAGCGAGCACCTATGAAGGCCGGCACATCGCAAACGAGGGAGGGGTGGGCGGAGGGCGGGAACCACGCCCGACCGCCTTTGTCTCCCCAGTGGGCGATCTTCACACACCGCGCTGGGGTTACTCATTTGAGGCTGAGTCGATCTAGGGGAGGCCCAGGACCACCTATCAAAGTGCAACTGAAAGCTGCCACCACCATTGTGTATTTCACGTGGTCGGCTTCTGGTCGCGAGTCACGGCAGATTAATTGACCCTGCTCCCCGCACCCCCCCTCTCTTCATCCCGCAGAGCTCAATTCTCAAATCCTCGTTAAACCAACAACAAAATAATCACGGCCAAAAAATAAATAACATCACGGCGCGCCGAGAAAGAGAGAGAAAGAGCGAGAGAGCGCGATGGGGGAGGATCGTTATGAAGAACCCGTTCTGTGAGCTTCGCGGGCCACGCTTTACGCAAACGAACCGGGTCCCTCTCGCAACACAGGCGGGCGTACGGCAAATATAACCGTGGGGCCCCCGCTCACCACGGAACAATGCACAGATTCGTGGAGACCAGGCCGCTTTAACTCTTGCGCTGGGCAGCGTTTACGCTCGCCCAAAGTGACCGGACTCGAGACGCATTGCCGTTGTTATACAGGGTGCTTCAAAATGATGTTAACACTTCTGAGATTTGCAACAATACCACGAGAATTTTGCTGCCTCCTGGCTCTGGAGATCACCTGGAGAAGATTCCAGGCACGCGTCGACAATGACGGCGAACAACTGGAGGCTTTGTGACTTTTTGAAGCTATTAACATACATTTTCTTGGTTCTTTCGGTAAAGTCACGTAGAAGGGAAATAATACATAAAATAAAACATAATAAAATATGATTTTTAAATTATAAAAATAAACATAATAAAATATTATTTAAATTTTATTATTTTATTATTTCCCTTCTACGTGACTTTACCGAAAGAACCAAGAAGATGAATCCCTGCAGTCACGAAAGCTTTAAATCGAAATTTAGCATACATTTGTTATCATGTTACAGCGTATTACCCGTTCCATTAAAAACGATAGTCCCATATTAGTGTCAAAATTTTTTGTAGTACCCTGGACTTGGAGCTTGCTTGTCTCTCTGTGTCTCTCGCTCCCCGTGGTCGCGTGGATTTTCTTTCGCCAGTGCCTCTGGGTTTTTCCCGCTCCACATTTAGAACCACGCGTTTCGATCATTTTGAATATTGTTTTACACGGCATCACAGTTGACCTGCTCCTCCTTTTATGTCTGAGATGCAGTCAACAGCGGTGTCGTGGTCAGCACCACACTGAACTTGCAATCCAGAGGTCGGTGGCGTTATTTTCTTAAAACCCCCTCCGGTTATGTCCACCCAGCGGTTATAAATCGATGCGCCGCAGTTCGTCGATGTCTAGCACGATGTGGGGTAAACCGTGGGTTCTCTCACCTCTTCTAAGACACGGTTGGAGGGTCGCTCTAGAACAGTGGTTCTTAACCTTTACTGCAGCCTCGCACCCCCTTTGGTTCTCCATCGTAAAAAAAAACTAAAAATGCATAATGTTAACAAACACATCGGTATGATGAAACAACATGCTTGTATTGACGTGGCCGTGCTCAATTCGTGTTTCGATGATTTACCTTCGACAAAAGATCTGGCCATGGCTCGCATCGCCAGAAAGGGCATCTCGCACCCCCTGGTTAAGAACCACTGCTCTAGAGGGCTACCTCTGATGGAGGCCCTTCTGCCGACAGTGTTGTGAGCCAGCGATTGCAGGGCCGCGCCTTGAGATTGTTTTCACGTCTGTTGCCATGCACGCAACTGCCACGTGTTACACGTGTTAGACATTTCCCATCCACGTTATTTCTTGCAGCCCATCGCAAGTGTACAGACGTAACTAGTCATGGGGACACAGCAGATGTGGTGTTGGTTGTGTTGTTGTTGTTCTGTCTTCACCTTGTCCCCTGGGTCTCAATTGTTACTCCACCGCACCTTCGATTGGGCACGGTTGGTTACGTATGGTGCGAAAGAAGTTCATCATATGACGCCAGTCTACAGTTGCTGTTGTTGTTGAGTAGGTGATTCCCCCCTCCCCACCACTTCCACTTTGCACATTGTTTGATGGTCCTTTAGAGTTTATTACTTCCCTTCTACGTGACTTTACCGAAAGAACCAAGAAGATGGTCCTTTAGAGTGCCCGAAAGATCAAGTTAAACCGGTGAACTCTGGACCCAGATGTGTACCTGTTTACTACGCAGTTGTTTCGCGAAGCCATTCGCAAATCGTTGGGGCATGTGTTGTTAGCGAGCACCTATAAAGGCCAGCGCAAAGGGGGTTGGTTTGACCAGCACCGTGTCCAGCCACCTTTGTCTCCCCAACGCCAATGTACATGCGCTACACCATTTGAGGCTGAGTCGACCTATCGGTAGGCCAATCACCAGTTCAAATATTCACCGCTGACTGATGCGAGCTTTGGACGAGAATTGAACCCGGGATTTTTCCAGGTTCATAAAACACGGTGCGCTAACCGCTATGCCACCGCTCCCCATACCATTCACATCCCCTCGACCTCCGACACAAAGACAAAGATCATCCCCTCCACCCCACGCATAGCCGTAACGCACACAATGCGTATCGCAGTCCGTGGCGCTGTTAAAACGTGAGCGGGTGAATGAACAACACGTGGCTTTCTATGCTTCATTATCTCGCCCATTAATTTACTGCGAGCATTGTGTTTTTGCAGCAAATTAGGGCAAATCATGAAATTAGTCTGTTTTTCTTTAGGAGTGGGGGGGGGCAATATTTGTCCAATTAACGAAGTGTCACGCCGGTTGCTCGTTGTCATCACCGCACAGGCGACGGATTACAGGGACGCTTCGCTCAACGCACCGCAGTTACAGACGAGGCGTAACAGCCAGGCGAGGTCATTTTAATTAGAGGCATCGTTCACAATACAGACGACAACATTTCATTAATTCCAGCTTAAACACGCGTTACTCTGTTGAATACACATTAGGCCCCGTGGTTAAAATGGAAACATTTTTTCTTAGTATTATTATTTTTTATTAAATAAAAGCTTGTTTGCGCTTGGGATTTTTTTTCTTTCGGCGGAAGGATACGGCGTGGCGGGGGAGTGGGGGTCATTCTGATCGCTCCGATGACCTCATCGCTCGCGGCGCAAATCGAACACGCACGTGCGCGGTCAGGTGGATTCCACCAAGCCGCGCGTCCGATTGGCCGCGGTTGGCTACGTACGGTGCGAAAGAAGTTCAGCGTGCCCTACGTCGCATCGCTTTGCTTTTGCGGTCCACAGGACGAGCCTGCCTTGCCATACCCACCGGGTGAATGCGCCACAACGACTCACCTTGAGCGATCCATGCGAGTGGCGTGAGGCTGGATTAAGTGTGGGCCCTGCCGCCACTTACAAAGACGCCTGGCTTGGCTTTGCTGGCCAAGTGAGCGGGGACTTTACGGAGCGTGCTGCGTTTGTTTTGACTGTGAAGAACGCTCAAGAGGTTAAACGTGTTCCAGTCGGGACAAATTCATCAGTATCGACGATGCAAGAACTGGGGGGGGGGGAGGGGGGTCCATATGTTACTGCGTATTGACAGCTGCAGAAGGTTGCGCTATAGATCGTGGGGCGGACGAGTGGCGTTATTAAATCTGTGCGATACCGGTGAGATGAATTACCAAAAGAAAAAAAACAGCTGCATCTCATCATCACCACTATTAAACACGGAGGACGGTTGGCCGAATGGCCACGTTATTAATTTCTCGAGGTATTTTTTGCAATACAGCGATGGCATAGTTGGCATTTGCAACGCATCTTTGCGTTGCGTCTGCGTGTTCCGCGTGCGGGGAGCGGTGGCGCAGCGGTTCGGCGCACCTCGCTACGAAACCCGGCCACCCGAGTTCGATTCCCGCTCACGGCCAACGCCAGTGACGATTAACCTGGACCGGTCCTGGGCCTCCCATAGGTCGACTCAGCCTCGAATGAGTACCTGGTTGCGGTGTGTAAACATCGCCACTGGGGTGACAAAGGCGGCCGGGCGTGGTGCTGGCCCACCCACCACCTCTCGTGTGCCGTGTCGGCCTTCATCGGTGCTACTCGCAAACAGAAACCTGCCCCAAAAGTCCGTTCAGGCTACACGGGAGGGAGATCTTTGTGTTTGTGCGACGATTTGCTTATTCAGCTGCTGGCGAAGGAGACAGCGATGATTTGACGCCTACAGTCTGCGCTCCTCGTTAACGGGGGGCCGTCTTCGTCGCTACGGTAACGATGTTCCGATCGCGACCTGAACGTCCTCATTGATATTCTTAGGTTTTTTCGGTAAAGTCACGTAGGTAAAAAAATTCAAATTAATAAAAGTAAAATAAAAAATAAAACAAATAAAATAAAAAATCACGACGTTTCGGAGGCAACACAATCCTCCGTCTTCAGGTAGAACCGTCACAGCACGATAGCTTCAAATCTAGAATTAAGTCCTCATTGAAACCCAAATGCCCTTCATTAAATCGAGGAGCCAACGGACACGCCGCGAGCGTTTGGACACTGGATGCAAACCACTGCTGTAGCAGTTACCACTCAGTGACGGTGACGTCACCGCGGTGCCTGTGCCAGGCCACGTGCACGTTGAGGCCACGCGAAGTGTCGGAATTCTCGCTGACAGGAGGTCACGGAAGAGACCCAGGTGCCACCGGTTGACTGACAGATGACTGGCAGATGCACCAGGTGTGACCCCCCCCCCTACTGTGCAAACTTGCTCAATTTTAGCCCGCCCGGTGCTTCACCCGTTGTTGTGAGCGTCGCTCTTCCGCCCTCCGTTGTTGTTGGAGGGCGACCGCCTCCAACTGCCCAGCAGCGTCCTTCACGAGCCTCTTTCATAGACACCGCTGGTAGCATTCTTTGGCAAGTCCACTCAACTCCACATCCTCTCGTACTTCATCAGTCCATCTCTTGTCCAGCCCGTGTCGTGCCCGTTTCGCCCCCTCTATCCGGCCAAACAGAAGCTGATGGATGCGTACACACACATACATACACACATACATACACACATACATACATACACACATAAACACATACATACATACACACATACATACACACGGACACAAAGACAAAGACTCCCTCACATAGCCTTTAACAGACCATTGGGGCAAGTGCTGTTAGCGAGCACCTATGAAGTCCGGCACGCCACATAGGGAGAGTGGGAAGACCAGCACCACACCCGGCCGCCTTTGTCTCCCCAGTGCTGATGTTTTGGACCCATTCATACATTCGCCACTGTTGTTGGTCGTGGGCAGGAATGGAACTTGGGTCGGCGGGTTCGTAGCGCAGTGCGCTAAACCCTGCACCACCGCTCTCCACACACAAATACAAATATCTCCCGTGTAGTCTTAATAGACTGTTGAGGCAAGTGCTGTTAACACACATGTACATACACACATGTACAGGTGCACGAATACAGAAACAAAGACAAAATTATCTTTGGTTAAAATAAAAAACAATTGGTTGGTGCTCATATTCACAAGTCGGAAGTGTGAATTCCACATTTCCATGGTAGGGACCAGTTCGTATAAATCATGCCTTTCCACAAAAGCAGCATCCTTGTTATCCATCCTATGATGATCTATTTGAACTCATAAACTTCTGAGCCTGAGTCAACCCGATGCCCGCTGTTCACCCACGAACGCCTCATCGAGCCTCGGGACCCGTTTTCAAGAGCATCCCCTGCGTTGGGATGTTAACTCAGTTGTATTGAGTGAGCGACTGAGCGAGTGTCTGTAATGTTTGGGTTACCCAGAGAAAAGCCACGGTGGATACTTGCCTAGAAGCACTTCAAAGTTCATTGTTCATTTATTAGGTATAGCCCTGTGAGCCATTCGGCTCTTGAATCGGGTGCAACCGCAACAAACAAAAAAACATGAACAAGAAAACATCTTAAAGTGACTATGTGCAAACAGAAAATCCAAGAAAAGACAGCAAAATATTGCAGAAAAAGCCACCGTACACCAACGCTGTGTGCAAATATCCCAGTGGGATGCAAGTCAAACAACAACAACAACCACAAGACAACTTAGATTAAGGCCATCAGTCTAACTCTGTACTACAACAAACAAACATGGTAAACTTGTTGTTGTTGTTGTTGTTGTTGTTGAGGCAATCATAAGTTGCCCTGCCAAGCGTAATTTGCCCATAGTGCAGTGCGTGACCAGGAATTGAACCCGGGTATTGCTGGGAGCTGAGTGCATTTCTCAGCTAAGTACCATTGCACGGCTTTTTTGCACGCACGCACGCACGCACGCACACAACGCAGGCACAGAATCACAAGGGGTACAGACATGTGTCAAATAAATACAATGTGCAAACATCCACCGCCGCTATGATTGTGTGTGCAAAGGCTTGGGAGTAAGTGGAGAACGCAAGCAGGATTTGGGAGAGAAGGCACGCACTCCGTGTGTGAGTGTATCGTGACAAGAGAAACACACATTGCTCTTATCACAATTACTGAAGGCAAGTACCCATAATCCCATGATCAGCGGTTGCTCAGATTACCGTTACTGAGCATTTGCCGGTCAATTACTTCAGGAAAACAATTGAACAGTGAAATGGGTGAAATGATATCAGCAGCTTGTGTGAAAATGAACGTGGAAAGCCAAAACAAATTAGCCTCCAGTCAAGGCTATGTTATTCATTTATTCCAGTCACGTGGGTTGTTTGACCATACTTCACCAGCCTGGTCATTGTCGGTGGGTTGTACCTACAGACTGGTCCAGATATCACCCGCCAATGATGTCAGCCGTGGCTAGGAATCAAACTCAGGTCGTCGTGTTCATAGCGCAAATGTGCCAATCACTGCGTCACCAGTGGTGTGCTAGTTTTAAGCTGAGTCGACCTAGGGGAGGCCCAAGACCGGCTCAAATAATTGCCATTGGTGTTGGCCCTGAGCGAGAATAGAACTCGTGTCGCCGAGTTCGTGGCGTGGTGTGCGCTAACCACTACACCACCGCTCCCCACAGCCCACCAGCACACGAGCCCATTTCACCACTCCATCTCCACAGGTGTGGGCCCTCCTCTCGCTTGGCTGCCACTGATCATTCTCGCCCATCGTACATCTAGCCGTGACGCGTCCGGCCAAAGCCCACCTGCATTTCTTAACAGTCAATCTGATGTCTCTGCAATGCGCAATTTCTCTCATCCATGCAAGGCCGTAGCGATAGAGTCAACATTTGGGGGGACCAAATTTTCCAGGGGGTCTGGGGGTCCCTTCCCACCAGAAAAAAAATCGAAATTTGAAAACGAATTTCCTGCCATTTCTTGCCTAAAATATTAAAAAAATCACTGTCACATGGGATGGAAAATTTCGATTTGAAGCTTTCGTGACTGCAGGGATTCATCTTCTTGGTTCTTTCGGTAAAGTCACGTAGAATGGAAATAATAAAATAATAAAAATAAAACATAATAAAATAATTCTCACGACGTTTCGGCCACAACGCAAGCAGCCGTCCTCAGGTGAAGAATAGGTCTGTCGAGAAGACAGACCTTTATCGAAAGAACCAAGAACATGGGATGGACTTATTATTTACTTTTTTACAATAATGTATAATATTTTATTGTATTCCATTGCTCAGTTTTTTTCTTTTTTACCTTATCTTGTTTCATTGTATGTAATGGCAGAGATTAGGGATTTAAAATGTACAACCATAACCACAATCATATAAACATACATTTATTTTATAGCAATATATTGGGGGGGGGGGACATTTTGAGAATATTTGAATATTGGGGGGGGGGGGGGGCTTGCATCCATCCACGTGTTCCTATTTCTATATATCGGTGGAATTCAAAAGCGTCCATCTCCCCACGCGCCTTTTGCGCAACTTTTCTCCTATTGCGAGGTCTCTCGTTCACGGCCCTGCAGGATACGTCACAGCAGGTAGCTGGCACTGACTCAGCACCTGGCCTGCAATCGGGCAAAATAGTCTGTCAGAACGGGGGGTGGAGGGAGGATAAATAGTGTTGCTGTGTGTGATTTCAAGTAAAATATTAAAGTTTTTTTTATTTAGATTTGAAGTTTTCGTGACTGCAGGAATCCATACTCTTTGTTTCTTTCGGTAAAGTCACATAGGTATAAAATTAAATAAATTCAATCACGACGTTTCGGGCGCAACACAAGTGCAGTCATCAGGTGGAAACAACCACAGCAATACACAATTGCTAAAGTGGACAAAAACTAAATTTGGACCGCGATGCCGGCACACACAATGGAATGACGTCAGGAGATCGTTTACGTTTTACATTAACCACGGTGCCCTGCGAGGATTAGAACCGTGAATCTCCGGGCGGTTCCGTGATTTGAATCCGGCAAGGTGTTACCGTTCCCGCTGGGGCTCTTGTCACCTGCCCATGCACTGGGCCATGTCACCTGCCCGTGTGCTCACTCACTGTATAAAGCAAAGTACTGTGAGCATTGACGCTGGCAAGGGGGCTGCGAGTTTGGGGAGGTGGGGGTCCTTGAAACCCGTGTAAGTTTGCTCACAGGATTACAGGCAGGGCAGCTAGAAATCTGCGGAAGCCTTAAACACAAAGTGACCGGAAGCCAGTCCCCTGACGTGTGATCACTGCTCAGTGAGCAGCGCACATTTCTGTGATGAATCAAGTGCCTGGAAGATGAGCTTGCCCCACTGACCGTTGTTAATTAGGAGTATAAACTTTATTCCGATGACCACCGAGGAGACAGAGCGATGAAATCAGTTCACGCATGTATGTTGGACTTCTTTCGCACCGTACGTAGCTAACCGTGCTAATCGGCGGTGCGGATGAATGTTGGGACCAGGTAATAGGCACACTGAGCCGCGTAGCTCTTTTATCAGAAGAGACCCGGCTACAAATGATAGCTCAACGAAGTGGCTTATCATCATCTGGTAGAAATCTATAGCAGCCAAACACTCTAAACGCGTGTTTTTTAACTGTGGAGGGAAAAACCGGAGGACCCGGAGAAAAATCCAAGCGACTACGGGGAGAACACGCAAACTCCAAATACACAGCAGTCGTCAGGGTCGGGATCGAACTCACGATCTCCTTCATACCAGGCGAGGGAGTTAACATCTCCTAGCCACCGTGACGCCCCCATAAGTTAATGTGCATGTCCTAGCAGGATCGTGAGAAATCGTTACATATTCCACGCGTATGGATGCTTGTTTATCTTTCTGAAAATAACAGCAACAACAACAACCAATGTTGATTGCCCCTACACTTTATGCATGATATGATTGCATTGGTTCATTGATATAAATTTGATTCTATAGGTGTATTATACGGCTGGAATCATGCACGTGACAATAGGTTATATGCGTGGTGTGCTAAAACGTTACGTCGAGGCTAGAGAAGTGAGGAGTGGCAAACCAACGGAATGGATGGAACATGTTCCAATCGAGGAGATGGGTCGATTAGATCCACTGGTGGATTATTACATCGTAGGATCGTGAGAGGTGAACGACGACTTGGGGAGGACCTTCATGCAGCAGTGGATTGACCATGGCTGGTGATGGTATATGTCATGAAATAATAATGTATTTGAAAGGTTACCTGTTATTAATCCTAAATCACAATATAATAATACACAATTTCAACGGGAAATAATAACCAAATATGGTAAAACAACATTTAATTAAACAAAATATCAACAACACGAACATTTTCGCAGACAAATCGGTCCCTGAACATATCATCAAAAGTGTTTTTTACTTGTTTACAGTAATAAAACTAGTCTACCAGGCGTTGCCGCGTCGTCCCAATGTCACGAACGCAGTCGGTACAGCAGCAGCAGCAAGTCCAGAAGCAAAACGCACCGCCATTAAAACAACAACAACAACAACTTCTCAAAACGTGTTCGTTAAATAAATCCTGACAGAGAACTTCTGCGGATTTCAAATGCCCCACTCCCCCCACCCACCCACCCACACCCCCGCGCGCCTCTTGAGAAAGGTGGGCATTAGCATCGCGCAGAAGGTAAAGAGTGAACAAATACATCATCACACACTACGACCTGCCTCCCGGGGAGGGAAGGCGACCGACCCCAGCTGCGTGGTTAAAATCGCGCGCTCCCTGCCCCCCCGTCTCGCTCCACCTGGAGGAGGGGGATGACAGAAACTTCCTGGCCGGATCGTTCCTCCTGGACCCGCGCGTTACCTGACGGTTACAAACCATCAGCGGAGCAACGGGAGGAGGAGGAGGACAACGAGGAGGATGCGGGAAGAGTTCCCGCAAGGTTCAAGGGTTGTTCGCTTTGCTCGCCCGGCAGCATCGCGCCGCCGTCAATGCCTCCGATTCGCTCGCGCCCCGGGGACTTGAAAAGGTTTGGAGATCTCGGCTCGGCTCGCGCGTTCGCTGGGAGGTTTTTTTTGTTTTCTTTTAAGCCCCCCCACCCACCCCTCCCGCTGCTGTCATAAACGCGGCGCAGGTAGGAGGTGCGTGGTGTTGGGCTTTCAGTGCAAGAGTGCTGTTGGCGAGAGGCACTGAATGTACTGGTCGTGGAGGCGGTGGGTAACGTTGGGCATTTCGTGCGTCGGAATTGTCTGAACGGCTGCGCTGGCGGGGAGTTCATCATCGGCGCGCGCTTCGCCCCTTGTCGATGAGCGCGCGTTTAAGGGAGAATTCCCTCCGTTGGAAGCTCGTCTCGTTGTCCACCCGCACAGGCATCGCTTTTGTCAATCCCCTGCTGGATTAAGGCCTCCCCCGTACCACGTGGGGTTCTTGGGGGGTCCTGTGACCGTGCCTCACCGCGCGATGGTTGGGTGCGGGTCGGTGAAGTTGTGGTGCCCAGGACCGGTATCGGATGTCGATGCTCGATCCTTTTCCTTACTCGGGGCTGGAAATGGAAACCGGTCGCTGATTTCTTCGTAGAGACGAGCGTCAACCACCGTGCCACCGCTGAATACGCGTGGTCCAGGGGGTGCCGTGGCGTAGTGGTTAGCGCTCCTCAAGTTTCAGCTGGGGTGTCAAACTCAGCCGATCATTCCACCAGGGCGTCAATAAAATGACTACCACTTTGTGACGAAGAAGGAGGAGCAGCGGTAGTCGTTTGGACAAACTGGCCCGTACCAGAAGAACGTGGAATTTCCACCACTGACACGGGACCACCAGTGTAGATAGATGAATACTGCCCCATTGCTATTCTGAGCAGTGATACGCTTTGACTTGACGTGGGAAACACATCCGATTTGGTGCGGCATCTCGCAAAAAATAAATCTGGCATCAATTAGAACAAATATATATATATTTTTTAAATAGCCATGATGATAATTGCGTTTTAAAAATAACAAAAATCACATCTGGTTTTGTTCGTGAATACTTTTAAAATTAACCTAAAACAAATCGTAACAGAAGACGGGACATGCTGCACGAAACCGGCAGTCGTGGTCACGCACGCGGCCACCTGCAATCCAGCGCTGTGTGGTCAGCAGCAGCGAGGGCTGATGGATCACTGCACAGATGTTGCCGTGAATCTCCCTTGCCGTGGGCGTCGATGTCGCTATACCTTGGTTTGCTGGAAGAAGGTATTATACAACACGTGGACTAATCGCCATCTGGTTACACCTGTACGGGGATAGGGTGGTGTGTTGCTCCTTACATTATCAGGTCGCAGTCATTACACCAAAAAAGTGCTTGCCACAATTGAGCCACAATGCCTCGCTGATCTCGTCAAGGAGCGTAAACTATCATCACGCAAACTCCGATCATCCTCGCAGCAGCAGCAGCAGCAGTTAGCGGCGTTTGGCTGATGCCATCGAATGAAAACGACGGTCACCGGCATCGCGCGCTTTCAGATGCGTTTCTGCGGCCGTCTGGAACGCTCTTCCTTCCGATATTAGGAAGCCACTGGAGCTACGCACTTTCAAATCGCCTTGATTGACAAAACTCATTTATTCAGAACTCATTTGAAGCTTCCGCGGCTGCAGGAACCCAAACTCTTTGGTTCTTTCGGTAAAGTCAAGTAGGTCGAAAAATTAAACAAAATAAAAAAGTAATATTTCACGACGTTTCGATCGCAACACTGAAGACGACCGCTTGTGTTGCGTAGGTGGAAAAATAAAACAAAATAAAAAAGTAATATTTCACGACGTTTCGATCGCAACACTGAGGACGAGCGCTTGTGTTGCAATCGAAACGTCGTGATATATTATTTTTTATTTTGCTTTATTTTTCTACCTACGTGACTTTACCGAAAGAACCAAAGGAGTATGAATTCCTGCAGTCACGAAAGATTCAAATCAATAAAATATTTTTAAAAAATGGTCTACGTGCTGTATAATACCTTCTTCCAGCAAACCAAGGTCTAGCGACCTCGACGCCCACTGCAAGGGAGATTCACGGCAACATCTGTGCAGTGATCCATCAGCCCTCGCTGCTGCTGACCACACAGCGCTGGATTGCAGGCGGCCGCGTGCGTGACCACGACTGATTCGTGCAGCATGTCACGTCTTCTGTTACGATTTGTTTTAGGTTAATTTTAAAAGTATTCACGAACAAAACCGGATGTGGTTGTTTTTCATTTTTAAAACGCACTTATCATCGCGGCTAAAATAAAACAGTTTTATTTTATTTCTACCTACGTGGCTTTACCGAAAGAACCCAAGAGTATTTCGAACTGCTTTTCGTGTTTAGTTTGATAGTCCTTCCCCCCGCACCTCCGATTAGCACAGTTGGCTACGTGCGTACGTACGGCGCGAAAGAAGTTCAACACACATGCGTGCATGCAGGGCGTGGGTTTTCTCCAGGTACTCCGATTTTCTCCCTCGTGTATGACCTCATCATGAATTGGCTGAAAGCATCTGGAAAAAAAACATCCCGATGTAGCAAGACCCTCCTGAAAAAAAATATTACCTCTGTTGTTCTCCTAAATACACAAGTACATTTGTTTTTCGATTTAAAGCTTTCGTGACTGCAGGGATTCATCTTCTTGGTTCTTTCGGTAAAATCACGTAGAAGGGAAATAATAAAATAATAAAAATGAAACATAATAAAATAATTCTCACGACGTTTCGGCCCCAACGCAAGCAGCCGTCCTCAGGTGAAGAACAGGTCTGTCGGAAAGACAGCGTCGGAATGAACGCCAGACGCTGTCTTTCCGACAGACCTGTTCTTCACCTGAGGACGGCTGCTTGCGTTGTGGCCGAAACGTCATGTTTTATTTTTATTATTTTATTATTTCCGCTACGTGACTTTACCGAAAGAACCAAGAAGAAGTACATTTGTATTATTATAATAATAATAAGATTATTTTTGGAGTAAAAAAAGAACAGCACTTGGTTCCGTGTGCCAGGGTTCGATGCACATAGCATCATTAGCATACCTTTCAAAAGCACAGTGGCACCAGTAATGAAAGGGCTGCTATTATGGATCTCTTCACGCGGCAATCTATTACTGGCTATGCAATTACCAACTTCATAGTTTATTTTTTAATGATACCCAGTGCAGGTGCTCTGTTACTGTTCAGTGTGTGGATAATCATTTTCATTTACTCATTCAATGCCGCGCCTTTTAAATGCTTTTATCTTTCAGGCGTAATTGTTCATGGTAATTTGCATGAATGGAATGTGCATTTGTGAGTGTGTGTCTTGGGTCTGTGGAGCGGTGGTGCAGCGGTTAGCGCACTGTGCTAGGAGCCCGGTTGCCCCAGTTTGATTGCGGAACATTTGTGTATGGATGTTGAACTTACTTTGCACCGTACGTAGCCAACCGTGCTAAGTGGAGGTGCGGGGGAAGGACAATAAATTAAACACAAAAATCACTTCTAAAGAAATTAGTTTTCAATTTAGATTTTAAAGTGCATAGCTCCAGTGGCTTCCTAATGTCGGAAGGAAGAGCGTTTCAGACAGCCGCAGAAGTAAATCTGAGTGCGGGTCATGGCTAATATCAGTGGCGAGCAATATTATAACCTGTCCTCGGCCTCACCGAGGTCAAATCATCCTTAAATGAGTACCTGGTGACATGTGTTTCAACATAAACATCGGGGAATTCTGACCACACCACCCCCTCATGCGCCATGGTGGCATTTCCATAGATGCTTGCAAACAGAACTTGCCCCAACAAACCTGCGCACGCTATACGGCAGATCTTCGTGTGTCTATCGGGGGAGTGGAGGTGCAGTGATTAGCACACTGCGCTACGATCCTGGCAACTTGCGTTGAATCCCCACCCGGGTCTATCGGTGGCAAAAGGTATCTGAACCTCCCCTACATCAACTCAGCCTTAAACAAGTACATTCTACGTGGAGTGTGAACATCAGCACTGGTGAGACGAAAGTGGCCAGGCATTGCGCTGACCACGCTGCTCTTGAATGCCCTGCCAGCCTTAATAGTTTCTCACAAACAGGACACTTTCCTGCGTAGTGTGGTCAAGCAATTAATTGATCTTCGCAATGGGGGGAGCGACAGTCCACTGAGCGGTCAGCGCATTGCGTCGTTATCCCAGCGGCGATTCCAGTGACATCTTCATCGCCACTTGTGGACCAACCATGCAGGCACACTCTTTAAAACCAACGACCCTCGCCACCGAGGCTGCTCAAGTGTGGTCCAGCAATTCATTGATCTTCGCAACGAATGCTTTCCCCGCGTTTTGTCGTTGCTTATTTATTTGTACCGCCTTCGCCGCGTCCGCGAAGCGCCTTTGAGGCAGTTCGTCGCGCGAAGAGCGCTACACGGAGCAAGGGGTCAATCGATCAATTAATGGGGGGGGAGGGCTAAATAATAATAATAATAATCCCCATAGCCGATTGTCCATCGGGCGGCCTCCTTGCTCGCACTCGATGTCACAAAGAGGTGGAACATCCCATTGTATCAACGTTGTGATGAACTGTCGAATGTTATATTTGAAGCTTTCGTGACTGCAAGGATTCATACTCTTAGGTTTTTTTCGGTAAAGTCACGTAGGTAAAAAATAAATAATAATAAATAAAATAATATAAATAATAATAGAAATAAAATTATAAATCACGACGTGATTTACTTGATACAGTAAATTTAGCTGTGACGGTCCCACCTGATGACGGAGACTTATGTTGCCTCCGAAACGTCGTGATTTATTATTTTATTACTATTAATATTTATATTATTTTTATTATTTCTTTTTACCTACATGACTTTACCGAAAAAACCTAAGAGTATGTCGAATGCTATAACAAGAATGCTCCATAACAGACTTTTATTGTGGTTAGATCGCGTGAATATATAAATGCGTCGTTAAACCCGCCACCACCCGGCACAGCCAATTAGTAAGGTTTGTCACGTGAACAAAACGTGTCAATTCTCAATTCGTTACTGGTACAGCACACCGGTGTGTTGGAGAGTAACCCACAACATTTTCAATTCGAGCACGACGTTTCGTTGGTAATTGCAACTAGCATCATCAGGCAACAGCCAGGGTTGTGGAGAAATCCTCCTGTTTCGGTCTTAAATACAGAGGGATACATGTGATGTCGTCACTTGTAAGCCAATCACGTGCGGAGGCCGGGGGTGGGGGGCGGGGGGTAATGTACGAGTTGATTTAGTTGTGTGTGGCATTTACCTTTGAATCTTTGCATCCTTTGAAGAACCTTACTAATTGGTTGTGTCGGGTGGTGGCGGGTTTAATGAAACATTTATATTTAGGCGATCTAACCCCCCCCCCCCCCAAAAAAAAAACATCTTTAATTTGGATGATGTTGTTCGCGAAAGCCTCCTGTGTGTTAAACTAACAAGAATGCTGTTCGCCTCTGCGCACAATCCCCACACTTTTATTTCAGAGTGACTGTGTCACGAGATAAACGTCACTTGGCAGCGTCATCTCCCGGAGCGCTCTCGCACTGAAACCCTGAAGGCAAACAGAAAACAAGTTTTAGCACACACACACAAACATAAATACACACGCGCACACACATGCGAAAGAAGTTCAACATACACGCACATATATAAACATTCTCGCTTACACGCAAATGCACAAAAACACGCAGAACACACGCACGCACAATCGCAAATGCATACGTGCACATCCGCATAAAATGCACACGTAGATACACACACACACACAAAGTACAAACACACATATCAATACACACACATACCACTCCACAAATATACACATACATACCAACACACACATATATCCCTACACACATAACTCACGTACACAGAGACACACACACACACACGCACCAACACACACACACACACTGCACACACACGACTCAGGGACGGAGCCCGAACCATGGTGACCGTGTCCGGGGAGCTGTTCCTCAACATCACGGGCGGCAGAGGTGGAGGCGGTGGTGCGATGCGGGCCGTGGCTGAGAACATCTCACGCGAGCTGCTGAGGATGAACGAGAGCCACGCGACTCACGCCCTGGTGAACAGCACGGCATCGGCGGCGGACGACGACCGCACGGTGCCCGAGCTGGTGCTCATCATCGTGTTCACCACCATCGTCAGTCTGCTCACCATCATCGGCAACATCCTGGTGATGCTTTCCTTCAAGGTGAACAGCCAACTCAAGACGGTCAACAACTACTTCCTGCTGAGCCTCGCCTGCGCCGACCTCATCATCGGCGTCTTCTCCATGAACCTCTACACGACCTACATTGTCATGGGCCGCTGGGTGCTGGGCCAGGTGGCCTGCGACCTGTGGCTCGCGCTCGACTACGTGTCGAGCAACGCGTCCGTCATGAACCTGCTGGTCATCAGCTTCGACCGCTACTTCTCCATCACGCGGCCGCTCACCTACAGGGCCAAACGCACCACCAAGCGCGCGGCCATCATGATCGGCCTCGCCTGGGCCGTGTCCTTCATCCTGTGGGCGCCCGCCATCCTCTTCTGGCAGTACTTCGTCGAGGAGGTTCCGGACTCGGAGGGCAAGTGCCAGATCCAGTTCCTGTCCGAGCCCATCATCACCTTCGGTACGGCCATCGCGGCCTTCTACCTGCCCGTCACCATCATGTGCATCCTCTACTGGAGGATCTACAAGGAGACGGAGAAGCGCTCCAAGGAGCTCGCCGGGCTGCAGGGCTCCGACACCGACTCCGAGTCGACGGGGCAGCTCGTGTTGCACGAGAGCCGCTCGCGCAAGTCCAGCTTCAACGAGGTCTACGTCAAGGACAACGGGGGCGGTGGAGCGGGAGGAGGAGGAGCGGCGGGCGGTGGCGGCGGCGGCGGCGGAGGCGGCAGGGACGCAGGGGGGCTGCGGTCCCCTCGCTACTGCTTCCCGGGGCTGCGCGTGTGCCACCCGCACAAGCGCGCCGAGCGCGAGCTCAGCAACAGCGAGAGCTGGCGCAGCCACGGCGGCAGCGGTGGGCCCTCGCCCAGCCACTCGGCGCTCTCCGAGGAGGAGGGCTGCCCGCCCGAGCGGCCCAAGTCCATCTACACGGTGGTGATGAAGACGTCGGGCTCGGGGCTGCTCGCCGTGCAGTCCTCGTCCACCTCCTCCGTGGCGATCACCGTCTCCGCCGTCGCGGTCGCGTCGGCCGGGGCGTCGGCGCAGGAGGACGGCGCCGCCGCCGCCAAGGAGGCGGCCGTGCCGACGGAGACGCGGCTGCGGGCCGACGGCCACTCGGCCGCGACGTCGCCCGTCGAGGCCTCCGCCCACCCGGAGCGGGACAAGCGGCACAAGTTCCACCAGCGCTGCTGCAAGTTCCCCGAGCAGTCCGGCGCCAACGCCGCCGCCGCCGCCTCGTCGTCCTCCTCCTCTCGCGGCGGCAACGGCAGCAGCAACAGCGGCGCCGGCGGCGGCGGGGCCGGCGGCGGCAGCAAATCTCCGCGGCCGCAGTTCCTGCACGGCCAGGCGGTGTCGTGGAAGCACGACAAGAAGACGCGCAAGCTGCTGGCCAAGGCCAAGCGGCACGCGAAGCCCAAGAGCGTGACGCTTATCAAGGAGAAGAAGGCGGCGCAGACGCTGAGCGCCATCCTGCTGGCGTTCATCGTCACGTGGACGCCCTACAACATCATGGTGCTCGTGTCGACGTTCTGCGACGACTGCATCCCCGTCGACCTGTGGCACCTGGGCTACTGGCTGTGCTACGTCAACAGCACGGTGAACCCCATGTGCTACGCGCTGTGCAACCAGAACTTCAGGCGGACCTTCAAGTGGCTGCTGTTGTGCCAGTGGGGCCGCAGGAAGAAGAGGCAGCTGCAGGACCAGAAGAAGGTCATCTTCTGCAAGAAGATCACCAGGGACGCGAGCACATGAGCGGCGGCGCAGGTACGGGACGGTAGGGTGGGACGGAGTCGTAGGAGGAAGGCATGGCGAGTCGATCAACGAAGGCTCGGGCCCTTTGCCGTTCGTTTGTGCCGCTAGGGGAAGGCGGAAGGCCAGCGAGCCTATGCCGGAGACGGAATCGGAGGCGGCGCTGAGGATGTACTGTGGTCGTGGTGCCGTGCTTGCGATGGCGAGAGAAGATCGGCGGCTGCGGCTCGGTATTCGGACATGTGGAGGAATTAAGAAGTGAAAAAAAGACGAAAGTATAAAACACGTGTCGTTTCTCTGTATAATTCCAGTGTACATAACTTTGCTGTAAATACGTCAAAAAAACATATCTATATATGTGCTAAGAAGGTATTTTTTATATTTTGTACTATATTAAGATGTAGCTCTGCTTGTAATGCAGTAATCGATAAGGTGTGGTTTTTAAACACTCGACACGCGTGTGAATTTAGCCACGGCGCTTCAAGTACGGTCAACGGTTGCCTGCGTCCGTAACACGGATCCAGAATGGAATGCACTCCTTGCAGGTCGGTGTATTTGCGAGTAAATTTTCGTGACGTCTTTGCTGCTTTGAATATTACCCGTGAACAAAACGAGCGCGAAGTCACCGCCAGTCATCGATTCTCTCCGTTGGTTGAAGGAGCTGTGGGGGGATGGGGGGGGTGGGGGTAAAGGGGCCCTAGTGGCTACGAAGACGACGATCAGAACCGCGCTGAGACGTGAGATATTCGTGGTTTTGCCGAAACAATTCGAGGGGGATGCTGTTTGGTTATATTTGTACCGTTTTCTGTGTCGTCACCGCAAAGCGCCCGCAGGTCTCCTCTTTCCTTTTTGTTGTTGTTTGGCCGTTGTTTTGCAACCAAAAACTACGTTTTTGTTAATTGCAGTGAAAGATCTGAAATGTAACTTTGGATGGGAAACGCCGCAAGTGTTGCACGTTTGGAATTTCAGACGATAACGGGGGGGGGGGGGGGAGTCGTTTTTTTTGTTCAAGCGTTGAATTAAAGGTAGTTCCGTTTTACAATTGCAGGCAATGGCAGCGGTGAAATAACAAATTCTGCCAGAGTTTTTATTTTATATTTTTCACCCTGTTAAACTGGCGTCGCTGAACGCGAGACGGGAATTCAGTTTTTGAACCCCTTGCTACCTACTGCCAGTACGAACGCATCTCCCAGCATTTATTTATTCAGCCAACGCCATTCCACGCCACTTCGCCGCGGTCAAAACACGACCCAGGTACATTGACAAAACACGCCGGCATGTGGCTACAGTGGCGATGTCGGGCCGGGATCGTGACGATTTCGGCCGGCCACAGCCGCAGCCGTGGGCTTTGGTTTCCCCGGAGTCGGCTTACGTGACTGGGTACATGCTGGGGGGGACGTAGCTGCATTATGCCCCTCCCTCCCCTCTTTTTCTCCGCGTGATGCGTCGGTGTTGTTGTTTTATCGCTCACGCCACGTTCATTTCGGCGTTCGAATTTAACGCTGCGTGGAGACGCGACGGTTAAACGACTCCCCAATTAACGGTTTCGTCTTGGGCGCCTCTCCCAATTTGTTTTGTTTGCCCGGCAATTGTCCTCACCAGCTTCAAACAGCGAACGCTCGACACTTTCTGCCGAGTTAATGGCGCGAGGCTGTGTTTAAAAATAATCCATTAGCCCTATACCCTCCCTGCCTCGTCGAAACACGAGTCCTATTTTGAGACATTTTCAAATGACCGTATTCTCCTGATTGCAAGAGTCACTAACCCCCCACCCACCCACCCGCCAGACCCCTATCGTATAAATAAAAAAGTTGGGGACGCGTCTTAGAATCTGCAATGTGGCCTTTATTATCGCCACTTCCACCATAATTACCGTATTCTCTGGATCATAAGATGCACGTTTTTTTTCTTTGCCCCAGGCGTCCACTATTTTTTTTACTTTATATTTGACGACATTACGTCTCGCCCCCAGACGTTCCGTTGGTGATCTTTTTTTGCATAACTGTGTCGGTTTTCTTAAATGACCCCGAAGTTTTGGGGGGGGACGGGGGGGGGTGCTCGCTTACTTTCCTGAGCGTTCTACAATCTGGACAACGCGGTATTTTCCGCGCTCGTACAACAAAAATTGAGCCTCACGCTCTTCCTCGGTCACATCACGTGAATTGTTTACGTCAAAGGCATCCTTAATCTCAACCATCATTAGTTGTTGGGGTTTTGTGCTTGCTTGTTTAACTCTCACAGCTGAGCTCCTGACTGCTCTCTTAATCACGGCTGTATTTAATTTGAAAACAACAACAACAACAAAAGACGACTTGAAAGTGGGTTCTCTGGCCTTAGTGTTACAGGTGCCTGAAAAGGGGGGAGCGAGCGCACGCGCTGTGGAGACACTCAGTGGAACGGAAGCGAACGTTGGAACTCCGCGCCTCGTGGTGGTCGTAACAAGAAGGGGAGACAAGTCGTGGGGTGTGATGGCATCGCTCACGGCACCGTTTGGCAGAAGGGCCTCCACTGGATGGAGTTCTGAACAAAGAGCCCACCCCCACTAGGGAGGTATTTGGCCTTCTCTCCCACGCCGGCACAGACGTCTTCGAAGCGTTGAGAGCTGTCACGTGTTACGCCACCTATTTGTTGAGGAGGGCCGCTTACCGAGACGGGCATTGGAGCGGTACTCACAAGTCGGTAATCGAGTGGAAGTCCTAAAGCCAGACGGTGATGGTGGTCGCGATGATGATGATGATGAAGAGACTGAGTGTGGGTCTGGTGTTAACTGTGCAACAGTTGTGATTGCGAGGAGAAGTGTGCTGGCATCAAACGGCATTGACCATATTGACCTCTTGACCTTTGATTATTTTGAATTTGTAAAAGTATCTTCACAGGTGTGGAAATGTAAAAAAAAATTGGTTGCTGTCCAATTGGTATTAAACTGCCAAGAAGTTGGTCAATGCTTTCTTGAAAGAAACTTACACACGCGCACAGAAAGGATTAACTTGACAGCCCATATTTTATATCTTACAATCACGTAAAAAAAAGCTAAGTTGGAGTTATTTAAATACAATGTCATTAATGTCTGTGAGTTAAATTCAAAGGTTTTTTTAATCACAATTTGAACTGCAAGCTGTCAAAGTCAACAGAGTTTTCCTCAGACTTGTTTGACAGTTTAAATCCTATGCGTGTCATGCAAACCTCAAAGTGAACTGTGGCAAGTGATGTTTTATGCTTTTTTCCGGTAAATAAATGAATATTTTAATTAACATATTTGGCATACGCGATACGGTGCTTCCAATTGAAACTAAGTCGCGTGTTTTTCCTTTTCATTCATCCAACCGAAGAATATTCATTCACGATGAACGTCCGAAAAACGTGGCATCACGTGCTCAAGTCGTCGCGTCGAATGCGAACGTTTTTATTTCAGCGCGGGGAGAGATTTCCTCCATAAATGGATTGATGGAGGACTCCTCCGCCGATCTGCGAATGCAGTTGCGGAAGAAATCCATCAGGCGTGCGTCGCCCGTGGCTGCTCCAAATACAACCACGCGTATACCCCCCAAATACCGCACGCGTATCGGCTACCGTGCCAAGATTCCCGTGGAATGGCTCGCAACGTACAAAAAAAATACAATTGGTATCCCTGTTCGTTTACAAAAAGAAATGGGAGAGATTTCATTTCAAAATGAGATTTTTGTTGAAGCTTAAAATTCACGCCTCGTATACATCCACTGATAAATTAACGGTGTCGTGAAATTAATTGCCAAAGTGTTGCCTTATGTATCTATATACCAGCGGCCCCAGACTTTGATATCGAGACAAATCATAAAAGAGAAATGGTGACTTTCATCACTGATTAGATGTTAGATATATCGTCCAGAGGCCGTTTGAGAAGATACATTTATTACGTGGATCAACGAACGATCCTACAGTATATGTTTCCACGTACGTATACTGTACAGTATGTATGCACACGTGTGCACAGGAAATTAAATTGCTCTCCTGAAAATCTGGCTTTGTGTGCCCCTGTCTATGATAATAATAATAAAACAAACACATCTTGGCGGTGAAAACCCAGGGGTGTTAATGCTATGATTGGATTCCACGGCTCCAAGCTGGAATTAAACCGGGGTCCTAGAGGGTAGCGAGTTGATGGTTACAGGCCACTCACCGATGAATGAATGAATACATTCATAAATACACACCCACCGTATGCCATTCGATTTTTCACTCGCAGCGGACTTTTTTTTTTCATGGCCTGACGCAGCTCTTGACGGCGAAAACCTGCGTCCATAACCCAAGGATGGGGGGAACCTTATGCTTGATGAGAGCCAAAGAGCATGTCCGGGTTCTTTTGGTGAACCACACGTGGCCGGGTCTAGGACAGAGGTCGCAAACGGGTTTTGATTCCTTACCCGTATCCGTACCCGGCCGCACCAGGGTCGCAAACGGGTACCCGTACCCGTACCCGATTCCCGGCTACCCGTACCTGACATCTGGGGTGAAGCCATGTTGTAAGCGCGGGTGGATTGATTCTAGGAACTTGAATTGTGAGAAGAGACAAGACGTTGGGAAATGAGTGACAAACGGTGACTCACCAGTGACTCACGGCCTACCCGTACCGTACCCGGCCGGACAGATGCGACGGAGCGCACTAACTGCTAAACAGTTTTTTTTATTTCACCAGGTAAGAATGCCCGCTGAGCGATACGGCTTTTTTTTCAGAAGCGACCTGGCCACAAAACGACAGCTCAACGAAGTGGCTTATCATCGCGTGGTAATCTATTGCAGCCAAATACACTGAACGCACGCTGTGTCTCAATGTGGAGGAACAAACCGGAGGACCCGGACGAAAATCCACACGGCCACGGGGAGAGAGACACGCAAACTCCAGATATACATGCGACAAGGTCAAGGTCGAACCCACAACCTCCTGTATACGAGGCGAGGCAGTTAACATCTCATAGCCACCGTGGCACCCGTAACATTACACACAGCGCTGTTGCCAGGTCAAACATATTCCCCCTCCAGTTCCCGATTGGTGACACTAGGCTGCCTTCCGTGATGGATATATGTGTATCGTCATGCGGGCCGTTTCACAGCAGTTGGCCTCATGTGGCCACGACTCAGTATGGTTCAGGGCGCCACAGTGACGAGATGTTAGCCACCTTGCCAGGTATACAAGAGGTCGTGGGTTCAATCCCGACGCTGACCCCTGTATATTTGGTGCGTGCGTGTTGCTCTCTCCGTGGTCGCGTGGATTTTTTTTTTCTCCGGATCCACCGGTTTTCCCCCCTCCACATTTAGACTCAACATCACGCGTTTAATAGTATTTGGCTGCAATAAATAAATGTCTTTCACGGTAAGCCACTTCGTTGAGCTATCATTTGCGACAGCCATGTGCGTGACTTTACCAAAAGAACCAAAGAGTAGAGATGTTAACTACCTCACCTAGTATACATGAGGCTGTGGGTTCGATCCCGACCCTGACGCCCACTGCTGGTATATTTGGAGTTTGCGTGCCTCTCTCCCCGTGATGGCGAGGACTTTTCTCCGGGTCCTCCGGTTTTCCCTCCACATTTAGAAACATGCGCTGAGAGTATTTTGGTTGGCTGTTAGAAATGTCCATGCGATAAGCCGCTTCGGTGAGCTATCAATTGTGATAATCAGGGGCGCTTTTGAAAAAGATCTATATAGCTCAGTCGGCCTTACCTAGTAAAATATAAAAAAAATTGTGATTTCCTTACCTTTCCTATACTTAGTACTCCCATCCTGCTTTGCAAAATTCGTTGTAACTTCCTGACCCGCCCTGACTGGACATCTGTGCAAAAGAGCTTTACAGCTCATCGGATTCCTCCAAATAAAAATACAAATTCTAATTGTGATCAAGTCGCTGAACAAGTCGCTGTGGCGGGGTGAAGCGTGGGTCTCCCTTCGTCTTCTAAGACGTCCGGCAAGCGTGGACAGGTCGACCAAAATACCCTGTCAGGGGGACTCAAACAGCTACCTCCTGGCGAGTTTATTTTGTCAGCAGTTGACAAGACATTGCAGGGCTGTACAGTTTTACCTTTACGTTCAACAGGGATAATGCCTTGCTATTGCCCACATATATAATATATATGTATGTATAAGACCCACTCTCTATAATATATACGGACAAAAACATGATCCACGTATGCGCCGGAGATTTTTTTTTTGACTCCTAAAATCACATCGTATCACAACAAGCCGTTTGACTTTGCGTTGAACAATTCATGCATTTGACTAAGGGGGTCTACAACCAAAATAACAAGAATATAGATTTGTTTTGGGGGAGGGAGGGGCGGGGGTAAAGAAACAAACAAACAAAAAAACCTTCTTGGTTCTTTCAGTAAAGTCACGTAGAAGGGAAATAATAAAATAATAAAAATAAAACATAAAAAAATAATGTCTCCCCGACAGACCTGGTCTTCACCTGAGGACGGCTGCTTGCGTTGTGGCCGAAACGTGAGAATTATTTTATTATGTTTTATTTTTATTATTTTATTATTTCCCTTCTACGTGACTTTACCGAAAGAACAAAGAAGATGAATCCCTGCAGTCACGAAAGCTTTAAATCGCAAAACAAAAAAACTCAATATTTCAGGAGCCACATTGTGCCATGTGACGAATACGAGACGGCGGTGGTTCTCGAACTTTCACGAAGCGGCAGCTCCCTTAGAGAGCCACCCCGAGCCGCAGATTTGCCGACCTCCCCTTGCGCTAGACGGTTAAATCCCCCCATCCCCAACCCCCCACCCCACCAGCAATCCACGTTCATTAAATCCGAGCCACCGTGAGGTGAGGGTGACGTTTTTCGCACGTGCCGTGAAAGAACGGTATTTTACACGTGTCATTTGCGACTAAAATGACCATTATTTCATTTCACGTGTTGCATACAAAATAAACTCCACCCACATTGCCTTCTAATTTCACAGCTGTCTTGCTGCGTCTGTGGAGGCATTGGTATTAGTGGCATTTTAATAATGGAGAGCTCATTATTTTGCAGGTTCGTTGCAGTTGTCCCCCCGTTAGGGTCAAACTGCCAAATCAATGAAAGAGGCCACTTTTAATCACAGATTCGGCCTCTTTTTCTCACCCGCACGGTTCGTCCAAGTCCTCACCTCACCCAGAAACCGATCCACGTCCTCTGATGACGTTCGAGCGTCCCTCGTCAGCCTAGGGAGGATAAACATGAGCAGATGTACCCATAATGTATGTGCGGGGAAAAAACAAACATGGAAAGGGAGGCGTCATATGTCTTGCCTATGTATTTCTTATCTTATTTGCATGGTGCACACCAAACGGCCAATGGGAAATTTGTGTCACGGATTGCACAGCTTTGCGTTGAACTCGGATTAATTTGTTTTAAGTAAAGCAAGGGGTTGATTGCCAATAAACATCTGGGCGGTTCGCCAGGAATTGCGTGCAGCGAGCCTGACTTTGCTGATGAGACGCTCAATGTCGAAGCCAATCTTGAGCTTGCTTGAACCGATGTTGCTGCTGCTGCTGTGAAGACACACTCCCAAAAAGGCTGTGTGCTCCATGGGTTGCGTAACATTTTTTTTTATTACATTTTATGTTCAGAGACGAATATGTGAAACGAGGTATTATCTCCGCTTATTTATTTAGGTAATTCGATTTTGCGTGACGACGCTCAGTGATCATTACGTGTTTGTGCATTATTGCCAAGGTTGTAGACAGAATCTCAACGCGGAAAGAGGTGGTATATTTCTAACTAAGAAGTTTGACGATGTGATGAAGATCAAGAAAAAAACAACTTTGTAAAAACAGACAAAACGAACACATCGGACACGAGGTTTGACGCCATGAAATGTGACACGAAAATCGGTACTTCACGAATTCATACTTTTTATTCGTCTTATATAACACCCGCGCATCGATTTCACATCACTAAATTATTTACGTTCCTTCAACTTCAAAATTAAACGGTACATTTCCACTGTCTCGCTCAAAATATTCAAAGTTTACCCCCCCCCCCCCCCCTTTCTGAAATGAGCATTCGTCATCATCATCAGCAGCCACGATCAACCCACTGTTGGATGAAAGCTTTCCAAAGCCATCGCCATTGCTTGATCTCCTCTGCAGAGGACGTAAGGCCGAGGGAGATGGAGCGTTTAAATTTGCTCGTCCACAGCTGCTCGGTGGAACGAGAGAAGCCGACGGATTGGGGAGGTCTCCATCGAGCAGTTGATAGAGCGACGACGACAACGACCACAACTCGCGTACACGAAATCTTAAACGCATTCGAAGGCCCTGGCTGGTTCGTCGGGGTGTGAGCCGTCGCCGCCTGTCCCACATTTGACGCGGACGGACGCGCCGGAGTTGTCACGCCCGCGCGTTCATGCGATGTGGTCCCCTGGAGGTCCCTTTGGCGAGTCGCTGGACTTCGGCGCAGTCCGCCGCACGCTTTCATTGACGGGACGGAGGCGGGCGCTGGAGAAAAACGCGACCGAGGTTCCGTCCGCGGGCGGAGATTTAACAAGCATAACCCGTAAAAAGAAAGTTTTTCACTATAAATCCTTTATATGCGTGGCGGCTAGAGTCATCTCGTCCTCTGGCTTGAGATGGCTGCCACCTATGGATCAGATGATTGCATTGCACCATTAAGCAATTGGTAATTAAATGTAATATTTTTGTCCTAAAAAGTGTAAATTTTGGAAAAAAATGTCACGAACATTAATTGTCACGCACAACGAGTCTGTGTGGAAAATGTCAGCTCGATTGGATCACGGGAAGTGGGTTAAAAAACTACCGAAAGATTTGCACGGTCCTAAGCAAGCAAGCGAACTTAATATAAAAGATTTAAAAAAACGGTGGGCAAAGCCCCATCAGCTTTTTTTTCAGCACCGCCAATGAACGACCCCCCTCGTTGTCCCTGACTCTGACACCAAGCGCAGTTGCGTCGCCGCTAAAAAAAACAACAACTCTCCGTCTTATTAGTCTTTGGGTCTTTCGGTAAAGTCACGTAGATAGGTTCAAAGAAAATAACCAAAAATAATTGTAAAAAACGACGACGTTTCCATCGCAACACAAGCGTTGCTGATGACGAACGCTTGTGTTGCGATCGAAACGTCGTAGTTTTTTTCAAGTTATTTATTTTATTTTATTTGAACCTATGAACGTGACTTTATAAAAGTTGAAGGCAGTATAGTACTATAGTAACAGAGCAAGTGCAGAATCACTGAACCGGAATTGAGAGCTTGAAAGCATTTAGCGCGGGGCCCTTGCAAGTGCGGGGCCCGTGGCTACTACACGTGTAGTAGCTACTACACGTGTAGCAGCGACTACACGTGTAGCAGCTACTACAGCTAATACACGTGCAGCTACTACACGTGCAGCTACTACACGTGTTGTAGCTACTACACATGTAGCTACTACACATGCAGCTACTACACATGCAGCTACTACACATGTAGCTACTACACATGTAGCTACTACACGTGCATCTACTTTTGCTACGAGGATAATCCGGCACTGGCTCCACTAAAGCCTTCCGTTATTGACAACGTCAGTGGGTTTCTGAGCCCCGTGTGGCCACTGGAGATGTGAAGGCAAGGTTTCTGTTGTGCGCGTGCCAGTGGTATTGATGGTCCCGGGCCAGTCGTCAATAACTGACGCGCGCCAAGGCATTCAAATATACAGTTGCCTGATTAGGCTAATTGGAATTACCAGCGAAACGTCGTACTCAGATTGTAAATGTCGTGGCTTGGCTCTCCAACACACCGGTGTTGCTGTACGAGTGTACTACACTATACACTACACTATACACTACACAATACACTACATTATACACTGCACTATACACTACACTACTACACACTACACTACTATACACTATACACACTACACTACTATACACTATACTATACACTCCTATACATTACACTATACACTCCACTACACTATACACACCACTATACACTACACTATACACTACACTACACACTAGTGCTGTACGAGTGACGAATTGGCCACGTTCTGTTTACCTGACAAGCCTTACTAGTTAGCTGTGTCGGGTGGTGTCGGGTTTTAACGACACATTTATATATTTACGCGATCTAACCCAAAAAAAAACTTTATTATGGATGTACAGGGTGCTGCAGAAATGGAAAAAGAACGGATAATACACTGTAACATGATAAGAAATGTATGTTAATAGCTTCAAAAAGTCAAAGAGTTTCCACTTATTGTCAATGCGTGCCTGGAATCTTCTCCAGATGGTCTCCAGAGCCCGAAGGCAGCACATTTCTCGTGGTGCTGTTGCAAATTCTCAGAAGTGTTAACAAGGAATATTGATCGCACTTGTATAACTTAACATCTCTACAACTTTACACTTCAACAAATCGGCCCTGCGAATAAGTGTCAATTCCCTGCCGTGTTATCACCACCGCGTGCACACCCTGCACTCACGCATCAAGCGAGCGTTGGGCGAGCAGACCCGGGGGCTGCATGAGTTCTCGTCAATGCTGCTGCTGTCAAGAATTCAAGCTCCGGGCTCCATCCACTTTGGCTGCGCGTGTCAAAAGTTCCACGGTTCGTAGTGCTTTTTATTTTTTTTACAGAATTTAAAAATTCTAAAGCACGCCGTATCCAATGTGCCGCCTTGTACGCAAAAGTTGCAGTCATTTATATTCCAAACTGCTTCTAAGTGTGCCATGTTAGGGGTTTATTTAGTTATGTTTTAGATTTAATTATGCCAGTGGCCGTCTTTGTTTAATGGTTAGCAGTACGGACTGCTTAAACATTGTAATCGGTATGACATCGGTATGTGGGCAATATCAAACCATTGTCCCTGTTGAACAATGCCTTGTAGTGTGGACAATAGCCAGGCATTGTCCCTGTTGAATAATGCCTTGCGATTTGGGCAATAGCAGGGCATTGTTCTTGTTGAATAATGCCTTGTCGTGTGTGAAATATTATAAGTTGTCCCTGTTGAACAATACATTATGGTTACTGCATAAGCAATTTCAAACCATTGTCTCTGTTGAACAATGCCTTGTAGTGTGGGCAATAGCAGGGCACTGTCCTTGTTGAATAATGCCGAGTGGTGTGGGCAATAGAAAAGGTGTCCCTGTTGAACAATACATTATGTTCTTAGGTTTTTTCGGTAAAGTCACGTAGGTAAAACATTAAAATTAATAAAAGTAAAATCAAATATTTTATTAATTTTAATGTTTTACTTACGTGACTTTCCCGAAAAAACCTAAGAATATGAATCCTTGCAGTCACGAAAGCTTCAAATCTAGAATCAATACATTATGGTTGCTGCATAAGAAATTTCAAACCATTGTCCCTGTTGAACAATGCCTTGTAGTGTGGGCAATAGCCAGGCATTGTCCCTGTTGAATGCCTTGCGATGTGGACAATAGCAAAGCATTGTCCCTGTTGAACAATGCATTGTTGTATCGGCAATATCAATCCATTGTCTCTGTTGAACAATGCCTTGTAGTGTGGGCAATAGCAAGGCACTGTCCCTTGTTCATGCTCATCACTCCCCCCCTCTGCCCACCCTCCCCCCTTTGCCCCCTGACCCCAACCCCCACACACACATTCACTCGTACATCCTGATCTCTGGACTGCACATTGCACTACATCGCACTACCGCACCGGTTTAAATATCTTATTTCTTTAAAAATTTTATTCAAATAATATTTTACATTTTATAATTCTTGACTGTTGTTTATTTTAAGTCTATTACATTTTTGATTATTTATCTTGTGTTGATCGCCGATTGTTTATTGTTTATTTATGTCTGTTAATTGTGATTCATTTTTTAATTGCTTGGCTGCACCGTGGGACCAAGAGAGAGTACTGTAATTTCATCTGTGTTGTATGTCATGCATGTAACACACTTGACAATAAAGTGACTTTTGACTTTGACTTTTGAGTGAAGACTGAATCCTACATATTGGAGGCGAAATCTACTTTACGCAGTTCGTCATTTAAAACCTCGTGACGGATATGGAATTTGAATAATGGTGTAAATGTGTATATTGCGATCAATTTACAGATACCGCGTTGAAAGTATACGGAGGAATTGTAGCGAAAGCTGCATTTTTTTCGAAGGCTTCCGCACATATCTGAGCAATCTCAAGACACGCATTATTACACATTTTAACACTCTGCTCCCGAAGACGTGGGAGCCAGCCGGCTATTACAATATCCGACGGGCAGTTGAGAAGGGGGGAGGAGGCGTTAGTAATCAGTGGGGTGTCTATGAACGGATCACTAAATTGCACCGGTGGCACCCTCTACTGGCGAGCCCTTGGAGAAATCCCATAAACCCCAACAAGCCCACAGGGGATTATTGTGTCCGTCCGTCCGTCGTGCAGGGAGGGGCTGGGTGGGGAGGGAAGGGCTGGGTGGAGAGGGGAGGGTGGGGAGGGGCTGGGTGGGGAGGGTGAGGAGGGGCTGGGTGGGGAGGGAGGGGAGGGTGGGGAGGGGCTGGGTGGGGAGGGTGGGGCTGGCTGGGGGGTGGGAGGGGTGGGGCTGGGTGGGGAGGGGCTGGTTACCCCGTGGTGCCCTTATAAAACTCAACGTTTAACCTACGCACGCCGGCTTGTGCCCGCCCTCACAGTTGGGCATATTTGCGGAATACACCACGCCGCCTTTGACCCTAGCCATTGACCGAGCAACCCAACGTTCCTACCAGCTCCCTCCGCAGGAATGTGTTTCTCTCTCTCTCTCGTTGGTTTACTCTCCCATACACCGATGGTGCTGAACTAGTAACTAATTGGCACGTTCTGTTTACGTGACAACCCTTACTAATCGGCTGTGTCGGGTGGTGGCGGGTTTAACGACACATTTATATTCACGCGATTTAACCCCGCCCCGCGCCCCCATTTATTATAGAAATTGGTCGCGAAACCCTTCCTACTACTTAGCCCAACAATGCCACGGTGCAGTCAGCGTGTCTTCCCCCCGCACCTCCGATGAGCACGGTTAGCTGCGTACGGTGCGAAAGAAGTTCAACATAAGTAGTACTAATCACATACCTGCATTTCCCATAAATATGCTAAATTCCTCTTGATATGCAAATTATTTTGTCAAGGCGCCCTTTCCCCCCCTTCCTGCCCAGCTTAAATATACGCTCCAAGCGTGGTGCTGTTTCATTCAGACGCTGTCGCCTCGACAGACCTGGTTTTCACCTGAAGACGGCTGCTTGCGTTGTGGCCGAAACGTCGTGAGAATTATTTTATTATGTTTTATTTTTATTATTGTATTACTTCCCTTCTACGTGACTTTACCGAAAGAACCAAGAAGAAGTTCAACGTACGTGCGTACCTGTTACCTGTGCATCCATTGCCCTATCTACGACCCTTGTGAAGCTCGTGGCGCGTGCGGGACACGTGTTGCAGCCATGGAGGAGCGATGGGTTTGCCGAGACGACTCGCCACAAGGTCAGTGACCAAGGGGACGGAGCAGCGGTTAGGGGGTCGTCCATAAATGACGTCACGCGATTTTGGACGATTTTTGACCCCCTGCTCTTTCATCACACGGCGTCACAAAAAGTCAGACCCCCCCCCCCTCCTCAAATATGACGTCACAAAGCTCTGACCCCCCCCCCCCCCCCCAAAAAAAATGCTTCAAATCGCCTTAAACTATTGTCATTGTAGTGTGTATATAATGTGCTGCTGCACTCTAATGTTGTAGGAGAAAACATTTATTAAAAAGTCTATTTAATTAAGTAGAACGTGTTGTCTATATTTATTTAAAGTTGCGCATTTTGTTGTGACGTCACATTTCTCAACCCCCCCCCCCCTCGTCACACATCGTCACAAATGTTTGACCCCCCCCATCCGCCTAGGTGCGTGACGTCATTTATGGACGGCCCCTTACGGACTACATCGATTGGGGGCACATTAAACCCCGGGATTGTTATCAGCAGCTCTGGCCACGATGGCGTTTTCACCACCTTTGACCGATATTAACCACGGCAAGCAATCGAACTGAGATCGCAGATTTGAATCTTTCGTGACTGCAAGGATTCATACTCTTAGGTTGTTTCGGTAAAGTCACGTAGGTAAAAAATATAATTAAAATTAATAAAAGTAAAATAAAAAATCACGACGTTTCGGAGGCAACACAAGCTTCCGTCTTCAGGTGTAACCGTCACAGCACATAACAAAGGCTCAGTCCCATTAGCAGCAGCCGCACCTTAACAACTCTGGCACCTCCCAGCTCAACCAGTCTACATAACGAAGGCTCATTCCTAGCAGCAGCCTCAGCCGCACCAACCTTACCATAATAAAAAACTAGGATCCAGGTGCCTACCTTGGCTCCTCCCACCCTCAACCAGTATATATACAAGGACGGGTCTCTTAGAATTTCTCTTACTTGATACAGCAATCGTGCTGTGACGGTTACACCTGAAGACGGAAGCCTGTGTTGCCTCCGAAACGTCGTGATTTTTATTTTACTTTTATTAATTTTAATTTTTACCTACATGACTTTACCGAAAAAACCTAAGAGTATGACATCGCAGAGTTCCATGTAGCTCAGTGACTATGCCACGAGACCTGAGAAACAGTTTGTAAATATTCCAGCCGACTGAATGGAATCTGTGCAAACGACCCCAATGAAGCGGTGCGCAACATCGCAGCGCTCCACCGTCTTGTTCGAGTCAACATTCTTTTCTTTTGATTGTGGTGTCTCGGCTTGGTGGGTGGGTGGTGGGGAGTGTGCTTAATATTTGTCTCCGTTTCAACCCCTTTAATACCGAGGCAGCTAGACTCAGGATCAAAGCAGCGGCCGTCTGGGTTCTTGTAGATATTAAGGCTCAGTGTTGCGTGCCTCTGCATAACGCGCCCTGCCTTGTGTGCGTGTGTGTTGTGTGCGCTGTCGGTCACAGTCAGATGCACACCAATGTTCCCAAGATCCGGGCAAAGAAAAAAAAGCCACCTCGAGTCCAAACGGACTCTGCTCCCCTCCTCCGCCCGCCCCCTCGAGGTTTCACCAAATAATTTAAAATCCGCTTCTAACCTCTCGCAACAATTAAAGAGACGCGGCGAAGACGCCGTGGGTCGTGACTCGGAGCCGCGCGCGGCACTGCGATCAGCGGCGCTCGACTCGCAATCGGATGGCTGCGAGTACAATTCGCGATTGTTTAGGTGTAGACTCAACCCATCATCATTGTGGAGGGGGGGGAGGGTGGATAAAATTAGAACCGCGGCGCCTTCGACTCCGTCACTTTTGTCAATGGGAGCGGTCCCTTGCAAGTGACATTAAGGGGACTGAGCTTGATTTCAAAAAATATAAATATTACTCCCATCGACGCTGTTTACACGTGGAAAACAGTGAGTCTCAAGTGCCGGCCTAGCACAGCTAAGATGCCGACAGCGAGAAGAATCAACATTGTTCGAGTGTTCATTGTACGTTCATAGAGATGTTCACACAAGCGGCCCAAAATCGATAGACCGTGGGAGTATGCGTTGTTAGCAAGCGCCTATTAAGGCCCACAAGACACAGGACTGGATGGTGATGCAATAGCACCAACCCCAGTGTATTGCTTCGCACACATCGCGACAGATTTACTCATTTAAGGCCGAGCAGAGCAAAAGGAGGCCTGAGAGAAATGTGTTGAGATACCACCGGTCGCTGGCATTGTTCATGGCCAAGAAATCAAATCCAGGTCACCAGGACCGCAGTTGGCAAACACACTCTCACACCCATTACACGCGAACGTATGAATCTTTTTTTAATAATTGTACGTCAAAGTTTATGATAATTTAATTACATTATGAAAATGATCCTTATCTCCGGCGGCAAGTTAAGCTGAGCACAAAATTAGTTTTAATTGTATTTCCCCATTGTTCAACTTTCACGGGCAGAAGCAACAAACGGTGAAACAGGAGCCGAGGTTTGGGGGTCTCCGTGGGTTTCGCACAAACGCCTGTTTGCCTGCGCAACTCATCGCAAAAATGCAAATGGGAAACCCAATTCAATCATCGCAGAAAACAGGTGACACTGCGTCTCCAGTTTCTAAGACATTATCGCTTCTCGTCAGTGTTAAATAGACCGCTTGATATGTGCAAGTCTGACTCATCCGTCCGACTATTCACACGTGTGGACATCGCTGGGCCGTGGTGGCTAAGCGCGTGGCCTGTAATCCTGCACTGCGGAGGTGAGGGTTGGTGCCTCGCCGCACAGATGGGTTGTGAATTTATCTTTGGTTCTATCGGTAAAGTCACGTAGAAAGAGAGAAAAAAAAACTTTCTAAGTGCTTCTTTCGGTAAAGTAACGCAGAAAAAAAGAAAACATCTTTCTACGTGACTTTGCCGAAAGAACCAAAGAGTAATTCCTGCAGTCACGAAAGCTCCAAATAAAGTTTGGGTTGTGAATTTCCCTTACCGTGGGCTCCGAGGTGACATAACCCTGCTGCCCTCCCCCCCTCCCCGCACCTGGGAACGTACGGTGCGAAAGAAGTTCAACGTACACACGTTCATTCCCTGGCTCGCCAGGAAAAGAGGCTGTATAGCAAAATGGAAACTCCCCCTGGACCGTCTATCTGCAGGGATAGTGTGTTGTCCCCTCACATGCGTGGGTTTTCTCTGGGTAAATGTTGACTTAAAGCTTTCGTGACTGCAGGAATTCATATTCTCGGGTCTTTCGGTGAAGTCACGTAGATAGGTGCAAAGAAAATAATCAAAAACAACAGAAAACTACGACGTTTCGATCGGAACACAAGTGGTCGTCTTCAGGAAAAGGGGGGATTAGCTGCCAAGGGAAACTGTTTGTAAGGGTTTAAAATTGGCGTAGCCCAAATGTCAGCAGCCAATGATAATGTAAGCGGTGGGTAGCGAACCCGGCGGTGGCTCGTTTTCCACTAATCAAAGGGCTGCCAGGTGAAAATTTGCATGTTAAAGAGAGATTAGGACGTTAATGTGAGATTAGCACGTTAATGTGAGATTAGCACGTTAATGGGAGATCGCAGAGCCGCAACCAAGGGGTGGGCGCGCGAAGTGACTGTGAAAGCGCAAGTGTGAAATGGGCGTAAAGCACAACTAACATCGGAAGGTGGTAAGATGGGTTATGACATAAACTGGTTGATAACGTCCTTCCAATGATTGCTCAGTTTGTACCCATCTTCTCGGTTGCAATTGTCTGTGTCTATATATATGGATGATTTCATGAACGGATCTTTGTCAATTTCGTGTGAGCCCACAGCATTAAAACAACGATCAGCCACTGCCGAGGCATTAGTCCTACCGTGTTTCAGATCTGCCTTGTGTTCACGAACACGGTCCGAGACATGTCGCTTAGTTTCCCCAGTGTAACTACTGCCGCAGACACAGCTTAGTTTATAGACGCCGGGGTATTGCATGTCAGGGATCACATCCTTCACAGATGGGATCAGATCACGAATTTTATGTTCTGAGTTTTCTCTGGGTGCTCTAGTTTCCTCCCACACGTAAACAACTCATTAATTGGCCGATTCAAGTTCAAGTTCATTTATTAGGTAGAGCCCTGTGAGCCATTCGGCTCTTGAATCGGGTGCAACCGCAACAAACAAAAAACAAAAACATGAACAAGAAAGCATCTTAAAGTGAATATGTGACTGAGTGCAAACAGAAAATCCAAGAAAAGACAGCAAAATATTGCAGAAAAAACACCGTGTACACCAACGCTGTGCAAAAATCCCAGTGGGATGCAAGTCAAACAACAACAACAACCACAAGACAACTTAGATTAAGGCCATCACAAAATAAAGCAATGAAACAGTGATCATGTGAACTTTGACCTTAATACAAAGAGGACTGCAGAACTTGGGTAATTGTTGGTGCCTGCTGAGTGCTTGGCTGGTGCTGCCTTTCCCGCTTATCTGCGGTTGCGCCTCGCGCATCTCTGAGTCGTTCTCTCTCTTCGAGAGAGCGAGCGAATACTCTTTGGCGGCGCGTTACAAGTTGAAAATGAGTCACATGAAAAAATAATGTTACTGTTATTATTGTAGAGCTATTACAAATGGAAATGCATACAAATGGAAAAGCCGTCTCGGTACCACGACACATTGTGCGGATGCTGCACACAGATCCTGTGGTTTTATTTCTTCAAATAATCATTTGCAGCCCTTGGTGAATCTACTGCTGGATGAAATCTTCTCTATCCCCCAGTCGTGGGGGTTGCTTGAGCATACTTCATCACACTGGCCGATGTGGGTTGGTGATGGGGGAGGATAGAGGCCGCGCGTGGGTGAGCTGATTTAAGAAACCTGCATTTTTTTTTCAAGTGCCACGCTGGGAGATCGAATGAAACCGGCGACCTCTAGATTTGCAAGTCTCAGCGCGCTAAGCGTTACACCACAGCAGCCTCGACTAATTGTGAGGCGGTAATAAATTACAACAATAAAAAAAAATCTCTCCAAGTATTGTACCGAAATAGTTCCAACATGCAAATCACTCTCACGGACTAGCGGCACGCATCGGTCAACCACATCCACGGACACGCTACCAAGGACCCAAAATTAGTTTTTTATATATATATTTTAAAGTATATATTTAAATGGAATATTAATTTCCACCCGCACAAAGACCGTTACTGCCCACACTCGGTCTTAAATTGAAGTCCCAGTGCCATAAAGCATGCCCCGGTGAAATCACCGCGAGTCGAATTTGTTTTGTATAAAAGGGCATTAGTGGCTTTATGCGGCCGCTAAATCCACTCCTGGTTCTGCTTTGGAAGCCATCCCTTCGATTGGCCAAAGAATGTTGTTTGTTATTGCCGCGCCACACTGCTATGCGTATCATTCTAAACGGACCGCCCACTCTTGAATCTTGTCTCTCGTTTGTGTGCGGCTTTTGAAAAAGGAGGGACCAAGAACACGTGTACAACGACCGTAATATGTCGAGTTCGTGAAAGCCGATTGATCACATCTTGGCACAACATTTTTAAAGGTTTGCCAAGGTACAGCCCTGCGATTGCACGCTCCTGTAACTGTTGGCAGAAGGGCCTTCCCACCAGAGACAGCCCTAAAGAGCACCCCCTCGAAGCAGGCACGTTGGCCTACTCTTACACGCTGGACTGGCATTTTGGGACAGGTGGGAGAATCCACACTTTGTTAACCCAACTACACATGGCTTGCCGAGGGTCAATCCATTTATATTTCTGGTTGGACAGAGGTGTGGGGATTTAAGAAACTTGCACCATCCCGAGACGGCTTTCTAAAGAAAGCTTTCTAAAGAAAGCCGTCTCGGGTGTGGACCAATCAATTTCAAGGACAGTGCATACATTATCAGTTATGTTTTCTGTTTTAATTCCGACTGCAGGTATTGTGGTCAATGCAAACATGACTCCTTGAAAAAAAAGGTGTCAGTTTTGTTGCCAGATAAAAGGGTAAAAAAAACAATAATAATATTATTATTATTATATTATTGCACCATCGTTTCAAATGCTTTATTATTCGCCCAGAAAGGCCTCAAATTGAGTCTCAAGACTCATCTCTGCAGGGTCCTGCATGGGCGGTTTGGATATAAAACAAAGCATCGATGTGCACAATTAAAATCGAGTCACAATAGATGGCATGACATCGTGTGCATGAGATTGGATTTATACGAGAAGTTTTCTATTGTTATGCAAACTATATATTGTTACAGTTATGGATGTTGTTACAGTTAGGCAATGAAGGAAGCACAACCGGGTAAAAAAAGAGGCAGTATGAAGAAATAATGAAAATCAACTCTCCAATTAATTGACAATTCTTGGCGAAGATCCCAGGACACGTTGGCAGAACGATGTCGCTCGGCTGGCCTGGGAACGCCTGGGAATTACCCAAGAAGAGCTAGAGTCTGTGTAACACATTCCTGCGGAGGGAGCTGGTAGGAACGTTGGGTTGCTCGGTCAATGGCCAGGGTCAACGGCGGCGTGGTGCATTCTGCAAATATTCCCGACTGTGAGGGCAGGCACAAGCCGGCGTGAGTAGGTTAAACGTTGAGTTTTATAAGGGCAGCACGATGTGACCAGCCCCTCCCCACCCAGCCCCCCCTCCCCTCCCCACCCTCCCCACCCAGCCCCTCCCCACCCAGCCCCTCCCCACCCAGCCCCTCCCTGCACGACGGACGGACTGACACAATAATCCCCTGTGGGCTGGTGTAACCAGGAGGTTCCTACCAGTATAGTAGTGTATAGTACTGTACAGTGTACAACGAGTCTGTGTGGAAAAATGTCAGCTCGATTGGATCACGGGAAGTGGGTTAAAGAACGACCGAAAGATTTGCACGGTCGTAAGCAAGCAAGCGAACTTAATATAAAGGATTTTAAAAAAAATCACCGTGGGCCCCCCTAAGGCCTCCGGGTGAGTGGTTTGGGCTATTTGGCCAAACGCGCATGCACGGCCGAGGAAGTTGAGAGGGCCGGGGGTGGGGGTTGACGGTCGTCTGCCGTACTGCGCGTGAGCGACCAATTGGAGACAGCGGAGGGCAGTTGGTGGGTGCTGTGCTGCGGTTGAGCGACCAATGGAAGAGGGTGAGCGGTAGGTGGGGGCAGTACTGAGTGTGAGCAATCAATGGGAGAGGTTGGGTGGTAGGTTGGGGCTGTACTGCGCATGCGCGACCAATGGAAGAAAGGTGAGGGCGGTCTGTGGGGTTTGTACTGAGCAAGAGTGACCAATGGGAAAGAGGGGGAGGCGGTGGGTGGGGGCTGTCCTGCTGCATGAGCGCCCAATGGGAGAGCGGTAGGGGGGGAGAGTCTGGATCGGCCACTGAACGGCACGGAGGCGTTCGACTGCCCAGCTTGCGGACAGTGAGGTCCTTTCCTTTCCTGCAATCCCAAAAATCCCGTGGCACACAAGAGGACTTTGCCACAGCGGCACACCGGTTGTAAATCACAGCTCGTCTTGTCTGTTTGGCCAAGTGGCACAAGGTGAGAGGGATTGACTCAATTCGAAGGTGTTTGCGAGTTCATGGATACACTGGTTCCCACTGTCGTAATGTGTACCTTATAGCAATGACCGCTGAATTTGAGCATTACTCATGGTCTTATTCTTTGGGTCTGTTTGAGCAAAAAGATAATGTGACTTCATACATGCCTATAGTTAACCTTTGCAAGAAAAGCTAATGCGGGCATCCAAGGCAATTATTATTTTATTTAACTATGATTTACTTGTCAATATACAAAGCACACAATGTATTGAACATTTTTACCAGATATGACAAAGTGATGAGAAACAAACATGCCTGCAATTCAAGAAAACGATTTAATTACTCCTGCATTGTGTCCCTGATTCATAAGTCCACATTTCCATGTTCTGTTGGTATTAAAGCATAGATCAAAGCATTTCATAAACTCTGAACACCCTTTAACACAACAGCCACAAGACTTCCTATGGAACAACTGAAAGTGCTAAGACTCCACTCCCGATAAGCAAAAGTGGCTCATTGTGCATGCGTGCTACGTAAGGTTTCAAAGACATGGGCTGGAACAAATTACATCCAATACCAATATTTTCTCAAGATGGCTTTAGAGCAGTCGAATGTTAAAGCCCATAAAACTCGCAAAAACACATTTTCATGTCCCCATTAAAAGTTTCATGTTCCAGACCACTATAACCAAATCTCCTTTGGACTTTACAGTCTGCCAACCACTTACAATTATTCCTTTTTAATGCGAGGCAGCCTGCGTTGCATGTTAAGGCATAGGACTCGACTTGAATCGTAATAGACAGGACACATGGTCGCTATGGATTTGCCAACGGATACGATTTCAAGTGTGGGTTTCCCAAGTGGGACTTGCGTGTCGAGCAATTTCTTCTCCCAAGTTTTTGCGCCACCCCGCCACTGGATTGATCACCCATGGCTGTGAAGGCGTGAACGCGTTAGATTGACACGCATTCAAGTTTGCAGTCGTGTGCAAGCACCGAACGAACGTCGTCTGCGAGTGGCTTCTCTGCACGTTCATGGCATGCCGTCACAGAGCACAGCACGCTTCCTTTAGAGCGGTGGGAGTCACGATTAACAGGCGAGCTTACATGGCGAAGGGTTGTTCAAATGCTACCTTAACTACCTGTTCAGACAAATAATCTCGAAAAAAGCACACTACGGGCCAGTCTCTCCCTTAAGACTGCAACCAAGTTAAAGTTATGCTTTTTACATCAAGTGGATGATACCTAAAGGGGGAGGGGGGGGGGGGAGACGTAAATAACACAAGCACAACTTTTATTTTAAACAAATGGGGGAAATTAGAAAGCATGTTATGAATGCAGTCCTATAACTCATGTTAGGATTGATTTAAAACAGCAGTTCTTTACAGAAAAACACTTTTAGTATTTCATTTTGCTCCGCCAACTCCAATCAGTCTCGCAAAATACGATACAAATCACATTACAAGCCGCTGGAGTCAACGTCTCTTCATGAAGGCCTCCGTAATGGCCGAAACATAAAAGGCACGTAAATCGTTTACCAGCTAAACCTACAATCTCATCCAATGTTTTTGGCCTGACTTCCACTGTTTTGTATTAACATGTAGGTTCACCTTCATGTTATCGATTTCCATGCATTACTCCAAATTGTGCGAGGCATTTTAAAATCAGGCCAGGTTGAATGGCAGTAGTGGAACAAAACCAATAAGGACACAGATTTGCTTGCTTAAAACGTGTGAAAAATTGCAATGTGTACATTTAACTTAAGTTGTAAATCACATACACCAGGTTTTAAAATAATGGATCTAAAAAAAACATCTTCAGTGCAGGATTAAAACCAATATGCTTTTATAGCAGAACTACCAAAATATATAATTCAATGAAAAGTATTATGTACAAGGAAGGCAACGCGTGTTATTTATAACAGCACGATAGTGCACCGATGATAAAACAATAAGTTGCGATGAGACAAACAGCAGAACTGCAATTTCTGATAATTGGGTTTTTATCCTTTTATCTGGCAACTAAACGGACACCTTTTTTACAAGGAGTCATGTTTGCATTGACCACAATACCTGCGGTCGGAATGCAAACAAAAAACACAACTCTGATAATGTATTCACTGTCCTTGAAATGAATTGGTCCACACCCGAGACAGCTTTTCTTCGATCCTAGTCTCACATGGTGTTGGACCAGATGACGCCAAAAGGCCAAAAGGCATCATCATCTGGTCCAACACCATGTGAGACTAGGCTCTAAGGAAAGCTGTCTCGGGTGTGGACCAATCAATTTCAAGGATAGTGCATACATGATCAGAGTTGTGTTTTTTGTTTGCATTACGACCGCAGGTATTGTGGTCAATGCAAACATGACTCCTTGTAAAAAAAGGTGTCAGTTTTGTTGCCAGATAAAAGGGTAAAAAACCAATTATCTTATTTTGCTAATGGCAAAGGAGTTTCCAATGGTGTTAACTGCAATTTCGTTAAAGTATTTAAAATTCCAAACTTTTCCAGTTCTTTTTAATAAAAAAAAAAACTTTCCACTAATTAAAAAAATAAAACCCACAAAATGGCCACAGATAATAGTGAAAATGTGTCAACATTGATGACTGTCCCACAAATCACTCAACTGCTCACATTTGGAAGTTTAAAACACTGGCGAAACACAAGGTCCAGGTTTGAGGCTCAGAATCTTAAAAATTGCTTTTAGGAGACTAGGTTCCACCTAAATTTAAAGTAACAAAAACATTAAATTTGCAGCACTCATCTCCTGCTTACGGCCCGTGCGGGATATTCTGCATTTCTATGGCGGGGGAAATTCTGTGAAGAGGAACTTTCCACAAAGTGGTTCTGATTGTGAGCCACATATCACTGCGCACCGTTATAGCGTTCACCGAATTTATAGGGCGACGTATTTTATCAAGGACGCTTTGTAAAGGTGTGAATCGGCTTTGCAAAAACAAATGCCAACGTTAAATCCTGCGACATCCACTTTAATTGTATCGCAGAAGTTAACAGAGGCCCATTGTGTGCCATGCAATAATAGCACCAGCAACAGACTTGGTGAGTTAGCGAGCATTTTCTCCAGCCAAGTATCACTATCATGAGTTTAAAAATGACAGTTGAGAGTTTAGCTCACAACACATTATCACTTCAGGGTTGATAAAAAAAAATCATACCTGTCAACCCACACGGTTTACCCGTATTCTTGTACAGGGAAATGGAGTTCAGGTCCTTACGGCGTACAGCCGTTTCAATACGGGCAAACTAAATTCGATGTGTTTGTGTATCTCCCTTATGATGGGACTTTGTAGGATTAACGGTGAAATTCATACGGGCACGGTGTGACCAATAAGGCCTGAATTGGTCTGTAATAAGGCAGGCACTGATACGGGGTTGACAGGTATGTAAAATAAGAACTGGTTTGTGGGACGCTGACAGTCTTCTTAAGTAAACACCGAGGAATGTGGAATTTCAACCACGTGACACCGGGCAGCCAAATGAGAAGAGTCTTGCCCTGGTGGACCATTTGCGTGCTTGTGTAGAAATCGGAGTAATGTAGCATGAAAACTGGCCTCGAAAGAAATAAATTAAACAGCCGCAAGAAGTTTTGCAACCATTGCTACGCTCGACTGCCTGCAATGCTTCGATGATATAGTCTAGCACTACATTCGAGTAACATGCAACAGTGACGAAATATCAACCGTGTACGATTGATTCAGGTTTTAGCACGAGTCTTGCCATGTATGCCCACGTCTCTGAGAGGAGAAACCGGTTTCAATTCCCGTAACAATTTTTTTTCAATGCGCTAAAAATGCCCCCCCTCCCCCCCATGCTTATACAGCATCGATAATAAAAATGTACGTTGCAACTCGTGGTCTGTCGATTTATTTTGTTTTAGTTTGCCAACATGTACACGTTCAGCGTTTTCACACGCCACGTGCATGCGATTATCAGCGCTTTTCCTGTTGTTTAGAATCTTACAGCCGTGTTTTTAAGTTGATGGCTTATTTAATCGGCATGCTCCGAATTCTTTAGATTGTTTTGCAAGAGTGTTGAACACCACTGACCATCATCGCCAACCACCACAGCCCACAATTAAGACACATGGCGATAGTATTTACACTCGCATCGTGTATACGGAACTTAGTGCCTTAAAAACACCGGTCAGCCATGCAGCGGAATTCCTAAAAACTAATGTCAAAACATAGTAAAGCAAAGGATTTCACAAAATGGGATTAATTTTAAACATAGTATTCTTTACTTACGGGACGGTGCTTGAAAAACCTGGCTGGTTAGTGCTGCATGGCTATGTTTACAGTTCCCATTAAACAAAATAATTTGCAAATACAAATTCTGGTGGGGGGGGGTCAACTAGGCTCATTACCCACCCCTCGGAGGTCGAACAAATGTTGTTAAATCTGGGCTGGATTTCCCAGCTCCACCCTCAATGTACGTGTTAGATTTGAAGAGAAAAGCAGTCCGGGTTGATGATTGATTCCAGAACTTGCTGGTACAGTTCAGCCCACTCAATAAGTTCTCAATAGGTGGCCTCCTTATCAGTCTATTATCACTATTACCATGGTTACAATTCCTGTGATCTTCACTCATTAAATTTCTCCACTCAATATGCTCCACAGATGCTTGTGGGAGCTTCAATTCAATTCCGTTCCTGAAGAAGTTCCTCGTACTTGGAGAGACACGTCGGACATCGTGACGAGCAACAACACAGCACAACGTGAATACACATCGGAGAGAGCTGGTGAAAAAATGCACTCAAGTCTTCCCCCAACTGGGTTTTTGAGAGTTAAACTTTTAGATTTTCAGTCTCAAACTCTATCCAGTCTTGCCCATAGGTACGATTTGAAGGGATAATTCATTATCCTCAGGTGTGATAGCTCACAAGAAGTCAAAGGATTTGAGGACCTTTGTGTTTGCCTATACATCAGCAGAGGGCAGCAAACGACAATTATGCTCAGTATAGCTCAGCATGTAAGTATAACAGTCTTTATACCAGAACAGTGGAAGGAGTAGCCTCCCTCTATCAAGAGACTTCAACTTAACTTCCCTACGATGCCTTTCAACTGCAAGATTCCCACACTTTATCCTACCACAAGGGAACCTACGATGATGATCCGGGCATGGATACTCTAAACGTTAGTGGCGGCGGGTCCTCAGAGGCACCAGTGGATGAATAAAACCTACGGCCACTATCATTGTAGCGCAGCGCATACTACGGCAGCCCGAAAATACATCAGAACAACACGCCATGAATATTCGCGACTGTACAACAGCGAGGCAAAACTCCGGGGATGACACACACACACACACACCTCTGTAACCCAGAACTTCGTGGAGGTGGAGTTGTTGGGACTATGTAGAAATCATCACACGACCGTCAGCTGATCAGGATATTGCAATACCACAAAGCGAGTTTGTAGTTTCTTAAAAGTGTGCATTTTTTGTATCTTTAAGCATGCACTAAAAAAGTAAATGGCCAAACATATGAAGGCATGACACTTTTTAAAAGTCCTGAGATTCATTGATAATTCCCAAATAAATCAATGTATCTTGCTTCTAAATAAAACTGGCCATGTCGTGGGTGCTCATCTCCGTTTCAGTCACGAGCCAGTTTTCTGAGCCCAGTGGTGCAAAGTCGATTCCCATGCCCGGTGTGCGTTTTAATCCGACAAGATGACCACCATCAAATTCCTAATGAGCAAGCCAAACAGGTAAAAAAAAGAAATCAGCCGAGTCGACGCCGAATCATATTTTCTCAAACTCGTGACTCTTCCAACTTGCGAATCTGACCACAGCCACCAACACCCCAGGCTGTTTTCCTATAAATAAAGGTCGTTTACCGCCATCGATAATCAACCATTCACGGGCGGCGCCATTTCCCTACAAGAATCCGTCAGCGCTGCCCACGTTGTTGGTCATGTCCATGGTCACCGTCTCAAGCAGCCGGTTGAGCTCGGCGCTGTCGAGCCGCTCCAGGCTCTCCATGCGCATATCGTCGGGAAACGACAAGTAGCCGAGTCCCAGGCCGGAGACAGTTTGCCCTGCCGGGTACGCGGCTCCCGGCGCCTGCAGGGACTGATCGGGCGCAGGCGATTGCGAATGTAATTGTGACTGCGCGTTCACTGCACCGCCGGACCAAGCCGGCATTTCCCGCCCGTCGGACCCATTCGTCGCAAAGTTCGCCTGGGCGGCACCGGTTGCCGCGGCCGTTTCCGGGGCAGTGGCGCCATCGTGCTGATGACGCATGGAGTCTCGGATGATGTTGAGCACGTCGGAGATTTGCTGCTGCGACAGCTGGCTCACCGACGTCGTCTGGTCTGGGTCGGGTGTGCCGGTGGCGGTTGTGGCGGCGGCGGTGGTCGTGGCGGAGGTGGCGGCGCTGGTGAGCGGCACGTGCTGCGCGGGCAGCGTTGGCGAGGCCGGTGTGGCGAATATCACCAAGTCTTCATTGGGCACGAACGGGTACATGTCGTTGCCGAGGAATTCAAACTCGCTGAAGCTCATGGCCGTCAGGCTGTCGATGCCGCCCCCTGTCGCGGCAGGCATGTCGAATGACGTCAGGGGAGTGTGGTTCTCGGCAGCCCTCAATTGCGCCGCTGCCGACGCTGCCGCCGATGGCCGAACAGGGTTCAGCTCGGTGACGTTGAGGCCCTGCATGTCACTGGCGAGCGCGCTCTGCGAGTAGTGGCCGCCGCCTGCGCCAAGCACGAGCACGGAGCCGACGCTGGGGCTGGCGCTCACAGCCACAGAGCTGTGGCGCGCCGTGTGACCGGGCGACGGCGCCTTTGATGTTGCCGCGGGTAGCAGCAGCGACGAAGGCAGAGTGGGATGGACGGATGACGCGACGGTAACGCCGCTCAGGGAGGGCTGTGCGTCGTAGCCGGCGGAGGCTGGCGGTGTGCGTGGGGAGGAGACGAAGCCAGCACCCCGCATGAAGGAGGCTTCTTGGGCTGAGACAACAGAGTTCCAGGATACGCCGATTTGTAAGATCACACTTTCACTTTGATAAGCGTCTCCTCAATCACATAGGCACTGGGGCAGCACTCGGTGGCAACGGAGGCCCTGAGCTGGTGGTGAAAACTCTGCAAGATGACTGCCGCGGACTTTACAGAAAGCGGAAATGTTAATTTATTAACAAATATGATTCACCCAGGCGGGACAATGGTCTTTTTTAAACCCTAAATTAACTGCGCTCTACCCAGTGGCAGCCGACTGGAGTAACTAGGCCTGAATGCAAGGGAAATTCCACGGTTTTGGGCGTGGGTATTAATTAGTACGATTACAAAGTAGCTTTTATCCTTGAGCAGACTAATTTTTAATTAATTAATTTTCAAATAATTTATCCGCCATTCTTGATAAGCGCTCATAAAATATGATGGCGTCCGACATACTTAGTGACTTATTCATCCACACTGGGATGGTAATGGTGCATTTTAATTTATGTATTAAACCATTCAAGTATTTCATATAGAAGGCATATTTTCTAAAACTAGACAATTACCTTCAAAATTAAACTGCATAACTATAATTTGTATGGTCAATTGTTTGCTGAAAAAGTTGCCTAATTTGAAACAACAGCTAATTACAATAACTTTTTTTCATGTACTTTCAGTAAAAAATATGCCAATATTTCCATTACCAATCTAGTGGTAAAAAAAAAAAATCGGTCCATTATGAGCATTTCATCAAGATGGGAAAAATGTCCCTTAACCTTCAAGGCTTCCAAAATCCAAAAGCAATTTCCTTACAGCTCAGTAAGATTTGGAATGCTACCACACAAGCACCACAAGAAGCCGCACTTATCTAAGTTACACATCATCTACAGCCAGTGACAATTTCAACCGATTGCTAAACGGCAGTCCACAGGTTTCAAGCGACGCACACAGCCCATAGAGATACCAAGGCTGTTGGAACAAGTAACGTTTGCAAGCAAAGTTCAAGGTCGACACGGCACGCAAGAGGGTGTGTGCGAGGGTGGTGTTGCCAGCTTTGCGCTCTGCCACCTTCATCTCCCCAGTGCTAATATTTACACATAACACACCAGGTACTTATTAGTTCAGATTTTTGCCGCTGACATCATTCACGTTCTTGTGATCGTAGCGCGGTGCACAAACTACTCCTCCCCACACTACTTAAGATATAAAACGTTTTCCCGTATAGCCTTTAATAGAATGTTGGCGAGAGTGCTGTTAGCGAGCACCTATTTAGGACGGCGCGGCACACGATGGGGCGAGTAGTTAGCACCATGCCAGGCTGCGTTTGTCTCCCCAGTGCTGATATTTACACGTCACACCAGCGGGGACGACCTAGGGGAACCCAGGACTGGGTTCAGATAATCATCACTGGTGTTGGCTGTGAGCGGGAATCGAATTCGGGTGATCGGGTTTGTCGCGCAGCGCACGAACCACTACACTACCACTCCAGTGATGGTCATCTTCTGTGGGGGTGTAAGCCATGAACATTCTTCAACTCCTATTGATGAGGCGAGGAATGGCACAAAGACAAAGATCCCTCATATAGCCCTAAAAGATTGTTGGGGCAAATGCTGTTAGCGAGCAACTATGAAGGCCAGCACAGCACACGGGGGGATGGGTGGCCAACACCAAGCCTGTCCGCCTTTGTCTGCCTAGTGGCAATGTTTACACATTTACCAGGTAATTTCACAGATACATATACATGCGCACACAAACCCGACAGCCTAGCGCTCCCTTCACACTGCGGTGTTGGTGGTAGTGGAAGAACTTTGTGTCAAGCCGTACTTTTATCTTGAATCTTCTGGCGGAGAAGATCCTTGGATTTCTGCGAACTGGTCGTGCTCACGGCCACCTTCCTCTCCGCAATATTCCCAGACGGAGTCCCGAGCCCGGTGATGTTGGTGCTTTCCAGGAATTTGTCAAACGAATCGGCCTTTCGCTTGCGCTTCTCCTGCAGCTTGTGGGGATCTGACAGAAATGTGATAACGAAAACATGACGTGATACACACAAGTCAGAAGCAGCCAGATCAGTAAAAGTGGCATATACTCATTGCCCGAGCACTGAGTCGGCACCGCTGAGATACTTGAGTTTGAATCCATGTTTCAGCCATGTGTGAATGGGGTTAAAGGCCTCAGTTGGAGCACAAATGCATGGAACCAAAAATCTACGGATTCAAATTTGGGTTTTAACTTACATTGCCACACATCTCTTGTGAGGACTACAAATATATGATTCATTGCCTTGCAATGGAACATATAAAAAGGTCAGTTTAACACGTAGGCTTTCGCGACCAATATCATCCATAATGGAGTTTTTTTTGGGTTAGATCGCGTAAATATATAAATGTGTTGTTTAAACCCGCCACCACCCGACACAGCCAACTTGTAAGGGTTGTCACGTAAACAGAACGTGGCCAATTCGTCACTGGTACAGCACACCGGTGTGTTGGAGAGCCACGATTGTAAATGTTGCGACACAAAAGATACTAATTTTAAGGCTTAATCGACCGGGGTGATGCAAGGAAAAGTTTAGATGATCACCACCGATGTGAGCCATGACCGGGAATAAAACCTAAGCACACGGCGTGAAACACCACTTCCCCACGTACACATACACACAAGCACACACACAAATCTTCCCGTTGCGTCTATTCCCAAGTCCCCGTAAACTTTGCTCATGTCAAGAAACGTAAATCGACTCTCCTCTTACTTTTTCAATTTTATATATTTATTTTATTTTATACCTACGTGACTTTACCGACATAACTAAAGAGTATGGATCATTGTAGTCACGAAAACTTCAGATCTAGATTTCTCCTCTATTACACCTTGAATAGCGATGTATTTTGCTGGCCGCTTGGTGATTCTGGGCCTGTGCTCACCAACCACAATGTTTGTCCATCCCCCGCACCTCCGATTAGTACCGTTGTCTAAGTATGGTGCCTAAGAAATTCAACATGAAGTAGATCATCAATTAACCGGCGGCTTCGGCGGGGGGGGGGGGGCGGATTTTCAAAAACACCGGATAATCACGAATCATTATTTAAAATAGCTTATTTTTGCACATTCTTGTACGACGTGTTTTAGGTGTTATGTTTTTCGTGTTTTAAATTTGTTTACTACGTGAATTTGGCATAAACATACAAAGACAAAATTTATATCCTACTTTAAACAGTTACCGTATTTACTACACCGTACTTACCACTCCAATCTTGAAGACTCTGCATGGGATGAATATACGTGCAGTATTGTCATTGTTTAAGTTGTATGTAGTGTATAATGGACTGTATCAAATATTTAACTCCGAAATCAAGTATAGCTACTTTTTTTTGTCACACACATCATGCCGATCGCCAGTCTGGTTACAGCCTTTGAAGAGGTTTTGTAGGTTTCACCAGGACCACCGGATAATGTTGGAAGAAGCCGGATAATCGATGATCTTGCATGTGACCATGAAAAAAAACGCGCCATCCCAAAATGCGTCAGATCGGCAGGACGCACCGGGGTCGACTGGGATGTAGCGGAACTCGATCGGCTCGCTGGCTTCTCCATCCGACGGCCGTCGCAGCTGCATGCGCACGTTGGCGGGACGCGTGATGCCCGGATCGCGATACGCCGGTGTGCGGAACACGATGGCCACCTGCCGGTGGACATCGGCCTGCGAGAAGCTGCCGCGTGACTCCCAGCTGCCATCCGGCTCAAAGAAGCGCACCTCAATGTCTTCTGCTCATTGCACGCGGAAACACACAAGCAACAAAAAGCTCATCTTCTTGGTTTTTTCGGTAAAGTCACGTAGAAGGGAAGTAATAAAATAATAAAAATAAAACATTTATTTTATGTTTTATTTTAATTACTTTATTACTTCCCTTCTACGTGACTTTACTGAAAGAACCAAGAAGATGAATCCCTGCAGTCACGAAAGCTTTAAATCGAAACAAAAAGCTCAATTACGTTCTCAGTAAAGACTGCTTTTTTGATGGTCGGTGTTGCTGTCCACTGGACTTCATGATTCTTAACATTAAGAGTGATTTGCCAAATGTTAAGAATGATCAAGTCCAGTGAATGGCGACACCGACGGTCAAGATGCAAAGACAAGTGAAAAGTGTTGTTCTGCATGATACGATTCCTAAATCAGCTCCACTGCATATGGAAATCCCATTTTGAAACTTCTTGCTACTAGCAACACAAATGATAAGCACTACTAATAACACCATTGGTAGGAACAACAATTTTCTTATAGCAACACCACATTCCTGCGGAGGGAGCTGGTAGGAACGTTGGGTTGCTCGGTCAATGGCCAGGGTCAACGGCGGCGTGGTGTATTCCGCAAATATGCCCGACTGTGAGGGCGGGCACAAGCCGGCGTGAGTAGGTTAAACGTTGAGTTTTATAAGGGCACCACGGGGTGACCAGCCCCTCCAACCCAGCCCCACCCCCCACCCAGCCCCACCCCCCACCCAGCCCCACCCTCGCCACCCAGCCCCTCCCCGCCCCTCCCCACCCAGCCCCTCCCCACCCAGCCCCTCCCTGCACGACGGACACAATAATCCCCTGTGGGCTGGTGTAACCAGGAGGTTCCTACCAGTATTAATTATATTTATATGACAGATGTGATCTTTGAACCACATCAAAAACGAGGCTGGTGGGGGGGGCCGGAGGGAGTACATCCAAACTGACCTTTCTGAACTTTGTCGCACAAAAGGAAAACCTCATCCCCACCACGTGCACTGCCAGCATTCAAGTTGACACGGCAGATTTTCAACTCCGAAACGTTCGGTGCCTCTGCAGGAAAAGAAGTTAGGAAAAATAATGCCGAGTTAATGGCGTCTGTAACACGTAAAAAAAAAGCGCACGTCTTTTATCACTAGGAAAGCAGGTGACTGGCGTATTAATGTTTGGGTAACCATTGATAAAATATGGCCGGTTGTCTTTCAGGCAAGTTATTCTTCATAACACAACGTTAAATTAAAGTTTTACCCATATTGGATCTCTGCAGGCATTTTCATGTCCTCACGTTACACTGAGCTAATGCATTAAAAGCAGTGGTTTGATATGGGGGGCCCCGCAAAATCAAGACCCACCAGTCCCAGTGCCTCTCCCCATGTTACGCAGGCCACAATACAGAGGCATTTTTTTCACGTCGTGAACGAGTGCCTTTTGTCGCCGAAAAACGTGGTGCCGACGTTCCCCGGAAACACATTTTAAAATTTCTCCTGCACGGTGGTATCCACACCTATTATAGGCGGGATGCAACCCACGCGCTGAGTGCGAACCGCTGTGTTGACGCCTTCAATCTTAGGTGCGGAAAGAGCTAAAGAGAGGCGGCTTACTCTTGTCTCTGATCTCCTGGGAGACGATGGGTGGCAGGGCAATGACGCGACCACGCTCGTGGATGAATGCCTCGAAGCAGAGCCGCACCACGTTCATGTCGATCTCCTCTGTAGCCAGGGCCTGCTCCTCTGGCACTGCGGCCAGCAGACAAGGTACGTATATATGTATGCAGAACTTCTTTCGCACCGTACGTCGCCAACCGTGCCAACTCGGGAGGCGCGGCTTGTGAGGACAACAAACTAAACATGAAAAGCAGTTTTAAAGAGATGAGTTTTTAATCTAGATTGAAAAGTGCACAGCAAAAGCGGATTCCTAATATCGGTAGAAAGAGCGTTCCAGACGGCCACGAAAGCGCATCTGAAAGCACACGATGCAGTGACCAGCCTTTGTTCGAAGGCAAGCCAAAAGCCGCTGCTGTGAGGATAACCAAAGTTCGCGTGATGGTTTATGCTCCTTGACGAGATAAGCAAGGTATGTTGGTTCCTTATGGCAAGCACTTTGTGTGGAATGAGTGCGACCTTAAGCAATAGTTTGGCAACCAGAAGCCAATGCAGCTCGGTGAGCACTGAACGGCCATGTACAAGGTACGGAGGCAATGACCCATCACACACGTGCTCGCACCCATCTGCTTTGTTTGTTGTTGTTGTAATTGTATAGTTGTAAAGCATAATAGATCGCTGGAAAGCGGGTGTACAGGATCATGCGTTACCTTTGTAAGGGTTCACGTTCTTCTGGATCCTTAGCTTCAGGGCATCTGCAACCTCTTTCTTCTTCACGCACTGAATGCCCAGATTTTGGAACCTAGAACAGAGTTTTTGGGAACACCGTTAAGAAAACTAGGCAACAGGACATTATTATTGATATGAAAACTATGCACACAGAGCGTTGTTTTGAGAACAAATTGTAACCCACACCTCCGATTATCACGGTTGGCTACGTACGGTGTGAAAGCAGTTAGAAATACATACCTAAACATTTATATGAAATTCAAAGTGTCTAATTGCTTTAACGAGCTATCACACTGAGGCAGTGGTATAAATTCGATGTTCTTTTCAGGAGGGTTCTGCAAAGCTTTCACGGACGGTGGGACGTTGATTGCCATGTTATATTCCAATTGATTAGTTTGTGGGCCATAATTGAAACTTGGCAAATTTGGACCGTGATGCCAGCGCAAACTGGCCTGCTCTGTCCACTGCGAATCATGTGGCGTGTATTTTGAAAGTTAATACACCCGCAAGCAATAACAAGGGTGGCCGCTGGAATCGAATTGTGAACCTCTACACACGCGGCGAATGGAGCGCGCTTACGGCTAGGCCGCGTCACCTCCAAAACTCTGGGCGGTGTAAACTTTCCACGAAGCGGTACTCGTGTTATTGATTCGGGAGGGATGATAAGCAGATTCAACTCCTTACTAGGAAGTATGCTGATATATTTATTTATTGTTTTCCTGGCAAAGCCCCTCTTGAGTCTCAAGACCATGCCAATTTTTGTTTTTTACGTGGTTTATCCTATTGTGCTGTGCCATTTTGTGTCTGGTGTGTAATGTGATGTGCGTAACCTCGTGTATGCAATGTGATCTTTTGAGTGCCATGTGTGTTGTGTCCTGTGAGTGTGGCGCATTGTATTGTGTGGCATTTCATGTGTCAAGTGCTGTGTGTGGTGTATTGTGTGCAGCACGTCATATGACGTGTGCTGGGTGCACTGTTAAGTGTACAGTGTTTTGTGTGGCGAGTTAAGATGCTGTGTGCAGCATCGTCTGTGTTGTGCACTGTGTTTTGTGTGCTGCATTGTGCAGTGTGCGATCAATTGAGGGTAGTGTGTTGTATCCAGTACAGTGTGTGGCACGATGTGTGTCCGTGACGCGTGCCTAGTGCCGCGTTTGGCGTGTGGCGTGTTTGTACAGTGCGGCGTTTTTGTGTATCGGGTCCAGCGTGTGTGGTATGCAATGTTCCGCGCGTTTTGAGTGCAGTGCACCAGTACTGACTGCACGATGGTGACCCCCGAGGAGACGTCCACCTCGCACACACCATCCGAGCAGTCCTTCCCTACCAGGCTGTGCGGGTGAGGCCGGTGCGGGTCATTCTTGCTCACGAGCGACACGCGCACCTTGGCCGGCCCAGTGCAGTTCACCAGCTGCGGCGATAAGTCGTTCGGTCAACTCAATACTCAATAACTTAGCCTCGTGGACAAACACAAATCTCAAACTCAACACGCACATGGCAGATCGTGAGGCTGTCAACGTTAGGAATGTAACGAATCGTCCCCCCGCCCCGTATCAAAATCCACATTCAAGTCACCTTCGCTTTCTAGTTTCCGCTACGCACTCAAAACTCACCTATTTTCCCTAACTCACCCCATGACCCCTTAATCCCCCCCTCATAACCGCCACCACCGTTACTTTTCCCTCTTCATAATTTCATTATAGGGCTATCGCTCATTCCTCGTTCATTCAATCCATTCGTCATCATTTACTGCCATTAATTTCGCTTTCATCGAATTCACGCATCACAGATTTCCCCCATTGCTTCCCCTCATCAATTACATTCACCTCATCTCCACCATTACAATCATCTGTACGATTGTTAGTTTTGTGTAAAGTGCCTTGCATAAGGCGCTATATAAATTATTTCAAGATAATGGAAGTTTACATGCCGGGCGCTGTGCTAACACTTCACCATGAAGTGCAAAATCATGATGGCGTACTGCTGTGATGTAGCGCTACCTGGGAGTTCGTCATCAACACAGCACGTTTCCGTGGTCGGACGTCATCTGGTAGCGTGTCTTCATTACAGCGCATTCGTGGAGCAAGGCATGAAATCACGACAGTGCTGTTTGTTTGTGGCAAGGCCCTCCGCTCACTTGACAGCGCGTCGTCGCGAGAACGCGTGTTGGCGTGATGGGGAATTATCTGGCGGTGTAAAAATGGCACATTGGCCCGTTCATAGCGGCGGTAGGGCTTCATTTGGGAGGGTGTTCTTGTGGTAGGGTGCCACCTAAGAGGGTATCATCATCTTCATGTCATGGTTGCATTTTATTTTGCGCACGGTTGCAATTTACTTTGCTCAGTCGGTGTTAGCCGCTGAGGGCCTGACAGGGTTTCTGTTTACATTCCTGTTGCTGTATGCTCCCCGTACCCTTCCCGTTCCGTTGTAATGTGCACTGACGCTTATTTTAGCGAGGGCGATATTGGCACGTAAAATAAAAATTGATTGATGAAAGAAAATAAGACTAGGCTTTAACAATTCTAGCAATAAAGCAGGTATTAATATGTTCAAACACCAAATTGATACCTATTGCAAGGCATCAAGTCTGCATTAACCACGCATACGTGTGCCAAAACATGCCAGCAAAAATGCTCTGATAATATTGTGATCCTGGCAAATCAGGTCTCACATATGACTGATACCTGCACATACCTGTGTTATGCCATCATCCGACAGTTCATCATCAAGACAATATGTTGTATGTATGTTGACGTCTGATGGTTCGTTGGGTGCCTCACCGTTTGAGGGTTCGTCAGGTGTATCACCTTAATGGTTCTCACCTTAATCGTTCGTCAGGTGTCTCACCATCTGATGGTTTGTCGTGTGTCTCACCTTGACGGCCGGGTATGTCTTGTTGCTGTCCGTGCTTCGATCTCCCAAGATGCTGCCTGCACACCGGCCTTCGCACTCGTAGCGGAAGCGCATGCCGCGCGACTTGGGCTGCTCGTACACCTCCAGCTGTGGCGGCTTCATAGCCAGCATGTTCTCCAGGGCACCTGTGCGCACAGCCCAGACAAAGAGAGCAGAGTCGAACAGGCACGTTTGGGGAAGAATGACAGGGTCGTCTTGTGTTTGAAGAAGATGGAACGTCCAGAGGATAAGTGACTTTGGGTCCAAATATCTCGGTCCACATTAGCCAAATTCGAAAAAATGTATTAACTTGTCTGAATTAAGATGCACTTGTTATAACTTAGTAAAATTATTAAACTTCAGTGTAATGAGGAATTAATAAATTGGTAATGGATATATAAATATATAGCCACTGTAAAAAGAGTTCACCGATTTGTTGACTTGATAATATTTGTGTGAGTGTGGCAAATTTTGATAGCTAATCATGGACTGCATTTTGGCTGCTTTCGTTGAAAAAATTAAGGAAATTATTAAATTAACTCTCCAGATTATGAAGTGAAAATTTCCACAGGTTTTCAGTGACGAATCTAAGACCATAACTAAAATAAAACAAGCCGACTACATTGACACTAATGTAGGCATAGAGGAAGGAGAGTTGGTGTTAGCGAGGAGCTTAACAGGAGGGAGGCAGGCACCAGTAAATTAATTCCAGACATTCATTACAGCAATCCTAAGCCTCGTACATGCTGCATGGAAGTAAATTAATCTGGTCAGGTGGCAAAGTGGTTTAAAGCACAGCTTGCAATCGGAAAAGCTCAACAGTTCAAATCGGGAGTTGACTCAACCCATCGAAGCTCATGGATTGAAAAGAAATTTTGGGCAATCAACAATCATTGCGATAAGGATATAACCCCCCCCCCCCCCCACTTTAGAAATGTGTAATTTCCACCACTGCCCCAAGCTAGGTTTAGTGGGAAACCGATTGCACTTTGACATTTTTTTTTCACATTCAATACAATTAGCTTAAAAGATCGAGGGCAAAAGAAGACTGCTCGCGACGTCTACAAGTATTTATCACCTCAGCCTACTCCATGGTGAGATGCAATGCCCTCGGGTGTTCATTCGTTACCACTCCGTAAATTGATGAAGCTAATTACCGAAGGTGTGACCACCCACAGGAAATATTTAACATACTCAAGGTAAGAACAACACGTGGAACAATTCAGCACTGCCATATATTGTGTCTAAATGCCATCGGTAAACCAAACGGCACGAGCGAGTGTAGCGGAACGCTTTAATAAATGTGCCGATTTTACGTTAAATGAGATGGAAAAATGAATGACGTTAAATTTCACCTCCAATCACTGCATGGGAGTGCTGCGATAACAACTTTATCTCAGTGAATGAGAAAACTAGTGCGGTGTTATGAATCGATGAAATAAAGTGATGTAAAACAACACAAACCCTACCAGGATGAATGCTCGGAAAAAGCCCTGCAAGAGCAAAAATTGCACAACATTAGCAATGAAAACACTTTCATTTTTAAGTAAATAAGCTTTATTTATCCAGGCTACAGCAATTCACAATCATTACCGCTTTTGTCGAAATAGATATAAAAAAAAACACATTTACATAATGTACCCTTGCCTTAGGAATGTGGAAATTTCATTCTTAGGCTCAGATCTGCCAACAGATATGAGCACTGCCTAGCGATCATTTAAAGAGGAAGACAAATTCAACTTTTGATTAAAACCCTTTCACGTTGCAGTTTTTCTTCCGAATCCATTCCAATGACGTACATGTACATCATCAAAACGAAACCGGAAGAAAAACTAAAATAAAATAATGTTATTGGCAATGCGGGAGAGGGCATGTGGCACAGTTTGACGCCAGATATCATAGAGTGCTATGCCTCCAAGTAAAATCAACGAGGAGCCGCTTGTGCGTTCAGATTCATAGGGGAACGGGACCCCTCACACTGCAACTTGCAGACACGTCTCGGAACAGGAAAGGGTTAATGTACACGTACTTTACAGCGTAGCACAGTGGTAACACTTGTGCCTCACAGCCAGAAGGAATCGGGTGAGATTCGTGACTGGGGTGCCTTTCTGAGTGGAGTTTGTATGTTCTCCCCCTGTTCTGGGTTCTCCGGTTTTCACCCATAGCTAACAATAATTATTTAGAATGTCATTGGCATTGGGTCACACATCCCAGTGCTGAAAAATACCTGCATACGACTCAATTGGAGTTAAGCATAGCAACAGTGCCCCTGACTGTGAACTTGGCAGGACCCTCATTAAAGGCTGTATAGAGACTCAGAGGCTTTTCCCAGATAAACAAGCAAAACGATAAGTCATTTTTGACAGTGCGGTGTAATGCTATGCCAAATACACAATAATTATCCCCGAAGTCACCCAGCCACATATTTTGACAGGAAACTTCGTGGTTCTGTAGATTAGGGGATGTGCCAAATATATCTGATAAACATTTTTTTATAAATACGTGGTAAACCCGGAACATAGGCAAATACCAACTAACGATTCAGAATTCGTTACTGGATTACAGCATAAATACTACGTCAATTCGAGCGACGCCCACATTATGTAATCCAAAAAACAAATTAATCATATTGGTTGTTTTAACACGTAGGCTTTCGCGACCAATATTATTCATAATCAACGTTTTTGGGTTTAGATCGCGTTATTTATAAATGTGTCGTAACCCTCCACCACCCGACACGGCCAATCAGTAAAAAAGTGTCACGTTGACAAAAGACAAACAGTTCACTGCTTTAGCCCACTGGTGTGTTGAGGTGTGAAACCACGACATTAACAATTTGAGTACGACGTTTCGCTGGTAATTGCATCCAGCATCATCGGGCAATTCGCCAGAATGGCTAAAGCAGTGAACTATTTGTCTTTTGTCAACGTGACACTTTTTTCCTGATTGGCCGTGTCGGGTGGTGGAGGGTTACGACACATTTATAAATAACGTGATCTAAACCCAAAAACGTTGATTATGAACATATTGGTTGTGTGAAAGCACCAATGTTAAAAAGTAAACTGAAACAAACAAAAAGTCAGTTACTGTCGCGAAATGTGCAATGCATGGGAGAACCGATTTCATACTTGGACATATAAAAAAGAACAAGTGAATTGTGTCAAGGTCAATGGAACAGTTAGATGCAATGTGCGCATATTATGATCAGTTATTCTATTTGTTTCTAAGAACTTTTTAAATGTTTGTTTCACCCTTTACAGCCTGTTGTCAATACCAAGTTACATAATGCACCCCCCCCCACTACTATCTGACTTGCTTGTCAAGTACAACACTTTTGCAAGGCAACACATTGCATCTCTTCTTGACTTAAAGCTTTCGTGACTGCAGGAATTCATATTATTTGGGTCTTTCGGTGAAGTTACATAGATAGGTTCAAAGAAAATAATAAAAACTACGACGTTTCGATCGCAACACAAGCGGTCGTCATCAGGAAAAGGGGGTTAGCCTCTCAAGGCAAACTGTTTATAAAGGTTTAAAATGGGCGTAGCCCAAGTGTCAGCAGCATGGGCGGGGTAGCTAATGTTAATGTAAGGAATTAAAAACGGTGTGCCCCAGCATGTGGGGCGGTGCTGGAAGGTGATGTAGGGCGGTGTAAGAGGTGATGGTAGTCGTGGGCAATGATGGTGCTGGTGGTGGGTTTCCACCAATTAAAAGGGCTGTCAGGTAATCATTGCACCTAGCTTTACACACACACACTGGTGACGGTGGAGGTTGCTGCGAGAGGTGATGGTAGTCGTGGGCAGTGATGGACCTTGTGTTGCGATCGAAACGTCGTAGTTTTTTGTTATTTTCTTTGAATCTATCTACTTTGCACAAGCTATAAAACGCCGGAAGCACGGTATACTGTAGCCACATCAGCACGCGAGTTAACAATTATCTTAAACCTAAGTGAGGGCTTCAAATTATTATTTAACAAAGGTAGCAGACCTGTAGAAGTCTTTATATAGTTACGAGGATTTTTTGGTTTTAGCTGTAAGTCACTGTAAAACGTTAGAAAGTAGGCTATTGCATCAATAAACAAGGAGCTCGTAATCGCTATTATGCAATATATGTTGTTACGTAGGCACGACTCAGCAGTGGCTGTTGTCCGAGTCACCTGGCCACCTTTAGTGACTACTTTGAAATCCATCTTTACAACAATTTGCGTCATATGGCAATGCCACTTCAGAAAATTCTGCAACTTGAATTTCAAAAATTGATTATTTTCATCTCTGTTTTTACCATCATCATTTGTAGTTTTTTTCCTCTCTCTCGTTGGTAGTTTTATTCACTCCATAAGCCTAAATATTCCATTAGTATATGTCACAATTTAGAATAGCGATTCGACTCGGTAATCATATTTATAACATTGTTGTGAATATAACATTCTGCAGTGGCTGGAGGGGTCATCGGAATCCATTACATACAGCATATATATAAAGTAGAAAAATATTATTTCTTACACTTGACTCCATGCATGTATCGTGAGCTTGAGAATCGTATTAAGATATCTGAATCGTATCACCCCTACAGGTTAAGTGCTGAGCATACTGAACACTAGCCAAACACTCACTCACAAATGCTATACACGACCACGGCTAAAATCAACACACCTAAACTCACAGCTCGGCTGATTCGTGCACAAAAAACAAAAAGGCACCCACAAGCAGATGACAACACTGATACGCAAACACCCACGCAATAAAGCCCAAGCACAATTCATGTACAGTAGATACCACAGTATAGATGACAAATTATCCACAATACAACACATCTCATTAGATCTTAGAAGCTAAGCAGGATGGAGCTTGCATTGTTTAAATAGGTGACCCACCATGTATAGCAAATGTTAAGCGGACGTGGGGCTGTCGTTAAAATCAGACAGCAGTCAAGCAAAATCCATCGTTGTACTCTATTTATATGTTCCCAAATCTATGCTCCAAGCCTTCAGCAACCCGTCATGACTAGGATGAAGTATGGACAGATAACCATCATAACCTGCAAGGTACAGGGAGGCCCTCATCCAGTGGTGTATGGCCAAAGGCTGAATACTAGGTGGCACTGATTACAGCACTCAACTAACAATCTGAATAAAGTTTGTTTTATTGTTAGATCACCTAAGTATAAAATGCGTGGCTAAACCGCCACCACCTGCACAGACAATTAGTAAGGTTCCTCACGTAAACAAAACGTGGCAATTAGTTACTTCTTCAGCACACCGGTGTGTTGGGAGAGTAAATCCACAACATTCAATTTGAGTACGACATTTAGCTGGTAACTACATCCAGCATCATCGGGCGATTTTGCTAGAATTCTCCAACACACCTGTGGGCTGAAGTAGTAACTAGTTGGCACGTTTCGTTTACGTGACACACCTTACTAATTGGCTATGTCGGGTGGTGGCGGCTTTAACGACACATTTATACTTACACAATCTAAACCAAAAAAACCTTGATTATGAATAATATTGGTCGCCAAAGCCTACGTGTCAAACTAACAATATGAAGGCTGCAATTGCTAAAATCACTACGACTGTGTGGGATAGTGCACATAAGCTGTCTTTCTATGGAGACAGCTCATGTGCACTATCACAGCGGTCTTGTCTGGAAAAAAACTGAGACCCACGCTGAACTTCAGCTTCTGGCCTTTGAATCCATGTCCATGCAGAGGATGCCATATGTGTTATTGCAGCACAGGAAAGAAATTTGTAAGTTTGGAATAGAATGCGGCAAACACAGTGCTGTAGATGTAATCTGGAAGAAGAGGCTGTGACAGACGGGGCACGTGTGCAGGATGGAGGAGTCTGTGGGTTACCAATACAAGCAGAAAAAGTGGCACCCAGAGGTCGGTGAATCCAACTTAAGATAGTAGGATACTGGTACGAATTGGTGGTCAAGTAATTTGGCAAAAGCAGGGTGTGATGGCATTACTTGATCTAGATTACTTAAACGCGACACACACCAGCAAGGATACAGGCACGACATTTGCTAGGCTTCTGTTAAATCTACAGCCAAACCGGCTAAGATATTTGACAACAAAAAGATGGAATCTTGCAGAGCTGGTTTTTTTTGCAAGCACGCAAATGCTGTGCATGGATACACTAAAAAAGCTTGCATGCGCACATATTGCTGGAAACATTTATAGATAACTTTAAAAACATAATATACCGTGTAATTACAGCACACACCAATAGGTTTACGGAGGGCGGGGGAAGGGGCTAAAGTCCCAGGGATATATTCTACGTAGTGTAGGTACCCTTATTCAATAACGACAAAGAATAGCCCCTGTTGTGGGGTCTTCTTTGCTGTGCAAGGCACACAGAAAATTTCCCCTTTTGCCCCCCCCCCTTCCCCTGGGAGGCCCTGACTATACACAGTACCTGAATATACAACTTAATTTTTATGCAAAATCATGCATTTTTCTTGCTTTTATCATTCCATGAAAATCATGCCATCAGTCATGTAAAAAATTTTATATTTGGAACTCTCGATTTAAAGCTTTCGTGACTGCAGGGATTCATCTTCTTGGTTCTTTCGGTAAAGTCACGTAGAAGGGAAATAATAAAATAATAATAATAAAACATAATAAAATAATTATATACCGAAAGAACCAAGAAGATTTGGAACTCTCTTAAGTGTACCATCGACCACCTAGTCTGAAAAAGTGCCATATGAGATCACAGAACCACTTAAAAATTCCCTTTAAATGTCTCATTATTCATACTAGGATCACGCTTTCAAGAGGCCTGCAAATACATTGTGGCATGCCAATAAACTAAGTGAAAAGAAACTCAATGTAAAGTTTGTCGATGCAGTCATTGGTGACAGGGCTGAGACCACCAGCTCCATTCCCTTGAGAATCCGTGTAATTATGCATGGATTTTCAGATAATTTCCAGGATCTTTGTGATGTCGGCAAAAATTCCAATATTTGTCCATCATGCTAATGATTACCGTTGTGGTTCCACAAACTAATATGGGAAGAAAATGCATAGAATTTGCATAACTAAAAACGATTTCTACATACAACGATGAAAACGTGTTTTAAACATGTAATTTTATGGAATTTGTACTGCTTGTACTGTGGAATGACCACTATTATTCGCATATTATGCTGAAAACCCTTGTTCAAAATTTTAAACCTTGTAAAACTGACAAAATATGGAATACAATAAAAAACCAAGTCAAAATGGGTTGGGATCGATGTTACCATTATCATCTCTCATCACCGCATCACGCTGGGCAGGCAATGCAGATCACAAACGGTCCGTTTTGCACTTTGTTGAGAGAAGCAAAGACTTTTGGCTAGAACCCACAACAATAACAATCAAATAGCACACTGCAATGCTTATGTTTTGGCATTGCTTTGCCGTGCTTTGCAGTGTTTCGCATGTGGTTAGGAAGCAAAAGTGCCAGCAAGATATTTTAAACGGTTACACACTTGCTAGTCATCAATGCCTCATTGTCCAGAATAAGTCACCCGATAAAGTGTTTACTTATCCGATGGAAAACATGCGACGTGTAAGTATTGTGATGCATTAGCATGAATAAGCAACAGCACTCCATCAAGGCCGCTTAGATTTTTGATAAAACGATACGTGCTGACGAAAAATGTGTTTAATGAGAGGACTATGAGGGCTTATTTTGTTCCCGTCAAAAAACATTTGGCAAAAACGGAATTCGAAAGGTCTTTCTTTGCTGAGACAGTGCCCTTGCCTTCTCATTAAGAGGTTTATCTCATAGTTCGATACTGTAATTTGTCCACCAGTACACAGTACTGTTTACCAACATCTGCTTGTACTTGAGGACTACAAATTGCAGTGAAGCGTTCCACCCTTCTTAGACCCATCATAAAACCAAATTTCATTGTATTTTATGTATAAATCTATTGATGTATTTTATAATCGTTTACAGAATCGTTTAGAGATTACAAAGGTCATTAAATAATCGCTCCAGTTACATTTTTATCACAATCTAAGCGATTGGCATTCCATGAAGTTCAAACTACGCGGCGCGTTCGAATGCGATTGTTAAGTGAAAACCCGTAACATTGCACTGGGCTCAAAGTGAAATTCATACTGTTCGCAATCATGGCACCAAATACTGACATAAAAATAATTATTCCAGGCATTCTCAATCGACCAATGGATGAAGGCCTACCAAAACCATGTTGCTCATGGGGTATTTTATTTTCCATACTTTACCATGCTGGTTGGCATGGGTTGAAGGGAGGGCAGGACCAGTTCTGACATCACTTGCCACTGATGCTAGTCGTGCCACGGAATCAAACTCATGTCTCCAGGTTTACAGTGTGACGTGCTAACCACTGTACCACCGCTCCACGAACTGATATAAAATGTCTTCCACACTGTCCCTTTCATCACATGAGGTAAGTTACCACTGAAAGTAAAGCTTGAAGACAACACTGTTATTGTTATGGGAGGTATTATTTTTTTAAGTGGTAATTATTGTTATGGCCTATGTGGGATGGTAGACCCAGTTGACCATTACATTGAATTTAAATACACGCCTTCTGATAGCAAATTGTATATGGTACTCTAACCAGTGCCACCTGGCAGCTTGTAAAATTAAAGTACGTTGGAATCAACTAGTACAAAAGCTATTAGTTGAGGTAATGACCAAGAAACATGACATAAAACAATTTTACTACAAATATATAAAGCGCGTGCAATCGTGCAATGTACTTTTTAAAGTGAATACATTAACTTGCATTGAATCAAATGTGTTATATTGTAGCCGGCTTATCTCTCGTGCTCTTTAACCTTGGCAAATTCAACAGTTTACAAGTAACCTTTGTATCTTAAAGCCACCAATGCAGAACACGTGTTAGCGTGCATCTGTATTTACCTGCCGAATTCAAATACAGGACTCACATCGATCATGTGTTGTAAATGTAGAGTCCTTTTGTCAATCCGCAGGTGGATGCGGGCCTCCCCACAAGGTGCAGTTGGTGAGGGTGTTTTGACCATACTTCAACCACGCTCATCAGTGCGGTTTGGTGAAGGCAGAGAGCATAATTGTTGGATCAAAGTATAATACCCCGCGTTACGATGGTCCGACTTACGATATTTCGATCTTACGATGGCGATACGACAAAATTGTAAAAGGTTTTAAATTTCGCGCGGCAGGCAAACGCAGCAACGTACGAATCTTGGCGAGTACAGTACAATGATACGTTACGATACGTTCAATGCATGTATGATACGTAGCTTTAGCGATTTCATGTTAGGGTTACCACGATACGATACGTTCAATGCATGTTAAAACTTTTTTAGAGCAGATAGAATTGTTTCCTGAAAAAATGTATATTAAATTGCAGTTCATATAGGTAGGCTAAGAATTTACCTTGTTTTTTTTTACTTTACATTTCACTGTGCAATACAGTATTGTAATTAATAAATACGTACAGTATATAGTTTATACAGTAAGGTACTGTAAATTGCTGTTTTGCTAAATTATCACCATTCTTTAAGACTCCTGGGTAGGCTAGGCCATCTTCGACTTACGATATTTTGACTTACGATGGGGTCGTCGTAACGCATCTTCATCGTAAGTAGAGGACTACCTGTACCTTGATTGATGTTTCTGCAGTATCCTCTGCTGACAACAGATCCAAAGCAGCCTACAACAATCACTGTATTATGCACAACGGTTGCCTATGCACCTTCCAAGCTCACTCCTGCATAGTTTCTGAGATCTCGATTAGAGCTAGCACATTCTGGGTGACTTGGTAATCGGCAAGCATAATCGTGCACAGATTTACTACATCACCATGGAGTCTAGATAGAGGCACATCGGCAATCATCAAGATTGTACTGCAGGGCTGTGACGTGGGCTTGAAAATGTTAAGACCCGTGAGCGAATAACTCCTCGTGTGTATGGAGTTTGCTCCGGCGATTCCCTTACACGTGCAGTCAATATGAATGGATTTATAAATGTGTCGTAACCCTCCACCACCCGACACGGCCAAACAGTAAAAAATGTGTCACGTTTTTCAAAGGACAAAATAATTCACTTCTTTAGCCGACCGGGGTGCTGAAGAGAGAATCAAGAGCATTTTAAAATAAAAAATTTGGGCCAAAAAACCTATATTATGAAAAATATTGGTCGCGAAAGCCTACGTTAAATTGAATATGGATGCAATTGGTCAAATCAGACCTGGGGTTAATTATAATTACCATCACAACGGTATTGTTAGCTGAGATTGCAATTATGGTACATTGCCATTAATTCAAAATTAGTGAACCCAGGTATGTGGCAAATATCCCAAAGTAGGCCCTCCTGAAACAGTCTTGGTGCAGCTAATCTGGCTGTGACGGTCCCACCTGATGACGGAGACTTGTGTTGCCTCCGAAACGTCGTGATTTTTGTTTTATTTTATTTTCATTAATTTTGATGTTTTACCTACGTGACTTTACCGAAAAAACCTAAGAATAGAATAGTCTTGGGACAAGGTGGCGCCTTGCTGGATATTACTTTATACACACACACATACTTTTAAACTATTAACACACTATTTGCAGTATTGTACTTGTAACGACAGAGGTTAAGCGTTTCGAATTTCCATTTTAAACTTGCAGGTCTGAATGACTGTGCAATGAATGTATCGCAAATGCTTCATTATCGAGACAATTTAACACAAGTGTAGATTGTACAGTGCATTTAAGCCTCATCATATTTCGCACACACATTATTGTAACAATGCACCATCATGGGTCACATTTAAAAATACAAAGTTTTAACTGCAACATTCAGTCCACAGCCTATGCTCCTTAATGACAAACAGGTCATCATAACACTGTATTCGGCGTGGTGCGCGGTGAATTATAACACTATACTGTACTATGAACTCAAGATAACCTGAGTTCGACTCGCGGTTGCAGCTAACCTTAGCGGCGATAACTAAACCACGACCGGCCGCTCTCTCCCTTCACCAATCCACACTGACTAACCACGGCATGGGAGGACCTTCATCCCAACAGCGAACCGACAAGGGGCAGTAACATCAATACAGGATTATTACAAGCAATGTGTCCAAAATAGCCCAATCTCGTATGTGCACCCTGAAGGAAATATTACATGCATACCGTGTTGAGTAGAGCTTCGGATGACAATAAGGTCTATATTTAGCGATCCCACGACGCGTGTGCATTGAGAGCCGGCGATCAGGTTCCCGAGTGCAATGGAACGAGCCACACACACACACGGCACAGAACTTGTGCTGTAAGCCTGTAACGTAATTAGTGGCGATGCTGTCATGTACTGCAATGTAACTTAAGCAGCACCAGCGGCATCGCGGTGGGTGACACTTCGCAAATGAGTCACCCACGATGTGTGTCGAGCCCAACAAACAGAAGCAACACCGCCTTGGTGTGTTAAGACAATTCAAAAGTCCATCGAGGTCGTGCGTGAACCAAACGTCTCTGTGAATGTCTTTGTGCCAAGCATTGTTTGGCCAAGGCTCAATGTACCACAATTGTACATCTGCAGCCATTTGTAAAGCCACTGCTGAATGAGGGGCCTGCCCAAGCCGTGTGGCGGGGTTATTTTGCCATACTTTCACCGTGCTGGTCAAGGTGGGGCAGCAGATAAGTGCATGACAGCAATTGCTTTGGATGGGCTGTCTTCTGTTGTTAACCACACAGAGACTACAACGCCTTCTTGGTTCTTTCGGTAAAGTCGCAAAAATAAAATAATAAAAATAAAACATGTTTTATTTTTTTTATTTTATTATTTCCCTTCTACGTAACTTTACCGAAAGAACCATGAAGATGAATCCCTGCAGTCACGAAAGCTTTAAATCGAAACTACAACGCCTGTTATGCATGGATAATTACGGGCGGTTTTGGTCATAACGCGTTCAATACATTACACAATCCATATTACTATCGAGTTTCGTGTGAAACGTTAGTGCACACATATCCTATTCATAACAGCATGCATGAAGGAAATAACTTAACCAAGTGAAAGTCGGCACACGTCTCCCTGATTGACATTATCGGTGGCCATGACAACATCGTTGGGTAATTCCAGATTTTGATGACCAGAGCCAATCCTGCCAATAGGGACAGGCAAATATTGACAACTAAAAGTTGTATAACTAACTAACACACACTAACACACACACTGCAACTGATAATTGCATCTCGCAAACGAGCTTTGTGGTTAGCCAAACAGCGGTGGTGGAAATTCCACGTCCCTAGTGCCCCCCGTGTCCCTGGACACAACTGGATTTCCACAAAGTGGGAACATCGTAGTAGCTTCGTAAATATTTACACCATTGGAACCTCATTTGCCAGTAAAAAATATGATAATAGTTTTTTTACCCTTTTATCTGGCAACAAAACTGACATCTTTTTTACAAGAAGTCATGTTTGCAAAGACCACAATACCTGCAGTCAATGCAAAAAAAAACATAACTCTGATAATGTATGCACTGTCCTTGAAGTTGATTGGTCCACACCCGAAACAGCTTTCCTTACCAATTATCATATTATCTTAAACCAATTATCATATTTTTCTACTGGCAAATGAGGTTCCAATGGTGTAAATGCTTACCCCGAGCTCTCCTACTCTGATGGTGCATTGTCTTTGAGTTGTGCGCTTTTTGGCGTCATCTGGTCCAACACCATGTGAGACTAGGCTCTAAGGAAAGCTGTCTCGGGTGTGGACCAATCAACTTCAAGGACAGTGCATACATTATCAGAGTTATGTTTTTTGTTTGCATTACGACTGCAGGTATTGTGGTCTATGCAAACATGACTCCTTGTAAAAAAAAAGGTGTCAGTTTTGTTGCCAGATAAAAGGGTAAAAAAAACAATTATCAGCTTCGTAAATGACTGCACTTTCTGAAACTCTAAAGCCCAAATATGCTATGTGCTAGTTGAAATTGTACGTTCTCCTATGAAGGATCCCTGGCTCACCAGAAGATGATCCACTATAAACTTCCCACTGTGTGATCATCTGCTTTACAGCGTGACACAACAAAAAGACACCCTTAGGTCTCACAGTACATTTGTGGACATTCAACATTTCTCTGGCCAGTTCAGGTCTAACCAGTAAGCTTTCCTGTATATTTGTTGATTAGGTCACTCGGTCAAATACACTGCGCGGTGTATAATGTAACTTACAACACGTCTGACACTACGTGTATAAGTTACAGTACAACAATGGTTGAAATTCCACATTACCATAGCGGTTGCCAGTATCACCATCAGCGATCAAACCGCGACTGACTCTGCATCAAACGTTTGGGCTACTCAATGTCATCGACCGCTGCAGTAAGTCCCCACGACGATCTGCGCGGCGGCTATTTAACAAAACACGGCAATTAAAAAGATATACAACTTAAACAATCGACGTCTTACGGCACGTAAACAACAGCAATCCGTACTCACCGCCAGGCCCAACCATCCGAATCGCAAACTTATCCATGTGCGCGCGTGTAAGGCGGAGGCGGTGGGAAAACAATCCAAGCTAACGACGCCGCTACCTCACGAACATTAACCTCCGGCAGAAGTAGAAAAACAAACAAATGTACTCCAAATAATTAAGAGATTAATAAAACCAAAGTAAACACGGAGGTCGTCACAACCCCCACGCAACGAAAAAAAAATTCCCCCCCTCCTCCTCCTCCTCACTCTGCCGCGACGCGGATGTGGACAGGCCGCGGCGCGCGTTTGCATTTCGCAGCGCGGATAAGCGCGCCTCGCGACGCTACCGCTGCGCGCGGTTGGTTGCGGGGGCCGCGACCACGTGGTTGGGCGGCAGCGAATCGCGGGCGGCGCGACTCATGCGTCGCGTCACTATCCGAACTGGGAGATTGGAGAGAGGGGTGGGGAGGGGGTGGGGAGGGGGTTGGAAGGGGGGGGGGTGATTCACCGCCATCCGTTGTGAGTCGCGGTATTCCTCCGCGCGGGAAATGTAGTCACCCGCCGCAGCCCCCCCTCTCGGCTGGATTAATAGCTGGCAGATATTTAAAAAAAAAACAATGATGTCATTTAAATATTGTTTGGGTCTTGCGGTAAAGTCACGGATACGGTTCAAATAAAGTAACAAAAAAAAAATACGACGTTTCGATCACAACACAAGCGATCGTCATCAGGAGGAAAGGAATTTGTTCAGCACTTTGATTCGATATTCGTCGTCGGCCGTGGTCAACTCCACTGCTGGATGAAGGCCTCGCCGTCTCTCACCGTTGTTAATAATCCACCTGGCAAGCAAATGTTCGCCGGTTCTATTCCATCTCGCAGTTGAAACGAGCGTCTTGAACCACACCAAACCACACAATCTCCGCTGTCGCTATGGGCCCAGCTGTGTTAAAAGGGCATCGTTACACTGGCGTGTGTGGTGGGGTCAAGTGTGGTGGGTACGGTGACTTCTCACGGCTTCCATCGCATCTGGCCGACGTGGAAGAGCAGGCCAAGATACCCTGATCGAGCGGAGGCTGTCTCGCCAGCAGGGACGTGGGAAAAGTCATTGCTATTCTGAAACTTTATGTTAAAACGCACGTGAAGTACTGTTATCACTCCGGCCAAGTTCCCTTTCGGGCCAATTGTTTTTTTTTAAACGTTCACTCGAAATATATTCTTGGTTCTTTCGGTAAAGTCACGTAGAAGGGAAATAATAAAATTATAAAACAATACAATTCTCACGACGTTTCGACTGCAACACAAGCAATCATCATGATGAGATGCTAATTGCTTGTGTTGCAGTCAAAACGTCGTGAGAATTTTATTGTTTTATAATTTTATTATTTCCCCTCTACGTGACTTTACCGAAAGAACCAAGAATATGAATCCCTGCAGCCACGAAAGCTTTAAATCAAAAGTTCACTCGAAATGTTCGTGGATGCACTGGCACCAGCCATTGTAATGTGCACGTGGTAGTGCAGCGGTCAACGCCACACTGCACTACGAACCCGGCCACCAGAGTTCGATTCCCGCTCACGGCCAACACCGGTGACGATTAGCTGAACCAGTCCCGGGCCCTCCCCTAGGTCGACTCAGCCTCAAATGAGTACCATGGTGCAGTGTGTAAACATCGCCACTGGGGAGACAAAGGCGGTCGGGCGTGGTGCTGGCCACCCACCCCCCTAGTGTACCGTGCCGGCCTTCATAGGTGCTCGCTAACAGCACTTGCCCCTACAGTCTGTTAAGGCTATACGGGGGAACTTTGACTTTGACCAGCCATTGTAGCGTGACATGGTCCAGATAAAACTCAGCGAAGGCCAATGGCTCAATTTCTCGTTCTGTGCACAGAGAAGACAACTTAATCTTATTGTTATTGTTTTTGCTACTTTATGGCTTAGCTATTTTTAGGTGCTTGCAGCATTTAATTTGAAAGCACAACCTGCTCCAAGACAGGCTTTTGTGTCTCACGGGAGTGCAATTTCAGGCACGAGGAAATGCATTCCAGGCCACTTATTCCAATATCATAGCAACGAGGGGTTGAATCTTCTTGACTGACATTTAGAAACAACAGTACAAAATGCAATTTTACCAGTTGGCTCAAGAGGTTCGAGAGCGCTAAAACTTTTGATGAAAGCAATTGTCCTATGAATCGAGTTGCCCCCGCCATAGGAATGTGGAATTTCCACAGCTGGCTCAGGCCTGTAATGTTGACTTTAGTTCGGACATCCCTTTGACCTGTGGTTAAGCCAGCCCCGCAAGCGGAGTGAGTTGGTGGTCTCAGCACGGTCACCAATGACTTCACGCACACACAAAAACAGTGACAATAAATTTGATTTTGCACTTAATTTGGCTAAATTGCACATGCGCGGTTGGCCACGTGCGGTGCGAAAGAAGTTCAACATACCTGTAAATACATGCGATGAACACCGCTCGCATATGCATAGCGGGCGAGAAATGGAGCATGCCATTATACCTTGAAGAGGAAAGTTAGTGACAGCTATGATGGATCAGAAACATGGGCACAGCAGCGGCTGCCCTTACAGAGACGACATGACGCATGTATGAGGAGCATGAGAGTACATTAAAATAAATGAATTGTTCGATCCCTCTACATCTGCACGTGCAAGCAGACCCACAATGTCACACTACGCCACCTGGCTGACAACAAAGGGGCCGTCCATAAATGACGTCACGCGATTTTGGACGATTTTTTACCCACCCCCCCCCCTCGTTACACGGCGTCACAAAAAGTCAGACCCCCCCCCCCTCAAATATGACGTCACAAAGCTCTGCCCCCCCCCCCAATAAAACATGCTTCAAATCGCTTAATACTATTGTCATTGTAGTGCGTATTTAATGTGGCGCTGCACTCTGATGTTGTAGGAGAAAACATTTATTAAAAGTATATTTAATTAAGTAGAACGTGTTGTCTACATGTATTTAAAGTTGCGCATTTTGATGTGACGTCACATTTCTCACCCCCCCCCCCCTCGTCACACATCGTCACAAATGTCTGACTCCCCCCCACTTAGGTGCGTGACGTCATTTATGGACGGCGCTAAAGCACCGCGCATCGTTTCATTTAAAGTGTTGACAACTCGTATCGATTACAACAACTTCGATCGTACTGTTTCTTACTGGCCGCTTTGACGTTTTGGGCCTTTGGACCTGTGCTCAGCAACTGTGATGTAACAATAAAAAAATCGCCAGTGTAAACAAAGTACGATGTTTTTACTGGTAGGAACCTCCTGGTTACACCAGTCCACAAGGGATTATTGTGTCCGTCGTGCAGGGAAGGGCTGGGTGGGGAGGGAGGGGCTGGTTGGGGAGGGGAGGGTGGGGAGGGGCTGGGTGGGGAGGGTGGAGCTGGGTGGGGAGAGGAGGGTGGGGAGGGGCTGGGTGGGGAGGGCGGGGAGAGGCTGGGTGGGGAGGGTGGGGCTGGGTGGGAGGTGGGAGGGGTGGGACTGGGTGGGGAGGTGCTGGTCACCCCGTGGTGCCCTTATAAAACTCAACGTTTAACCTACTCACGCCGGCTTGTGCCCGCCCTCACAGTCGGGCATATTTGCGGAATACACCACGCCGCCGTTGACCCTGGCCATTGACCGAGCAACCCAACGTTCCTACCAGCTCCCTCTGCAGGAATGTGTTTTGAATATTTGTATGCATTTGGAAGGCATTGCCTGCAGCCGCTAGAGGGCGATGCTACTCCACATTCACCGCAATGTTCTACAAAGCAATATCGCTACTGGAGTTGTAAAAACAGTACAGTACTGTAAACTAAAATTCATATCGTGGTGATATCTCGATATATCGTGGCAGTATCGCTCTACTGGTTTAGTGTTATGTATGTGAATATGTTGTGGTGACATCGCGATATATCGCGGCGACAAATCGTTTCTGTTCGTGGCGATAGTACAGTTGTGCATCTTTGGCGATAGTTAGAAATCGTGGGAATTTTCGAGCTGTATCATGGCAATTGGCGCGATGTCGTCTTAATTATCGCGATATATCCCGGTTATTGTCGCGATAGTGTCAATTATCGCGATAAATCGTGTTAATTATCGCGATATATCGTGTTAATTATCGCGATAAATCGTGTCAATTATCGCGATAAATCGTGTTAATTATCGCGATATATCGTGTTTGATTATCGCGATGAATCGTGTTAATTATCGCGATATATCGTGTTTGATTATCGCGATAAATCGTGTTTAATTATCACGATATATCGTGTTTAATTATCGCGATATATCGTGTTAATTATCGCGATATATCGTGTTTGATTATCGCGATAAATCGTGTTTGAATATCGCGATATATCGTTTTTGGTTATCGCGATATATCGTGTTAATTATCGCGATATATCGTGTTTGAATACCGCGATATATCGTGTTTGGTTATCGCGATATATCGCGCGCCGCTCGTTGACAACACTGGGGGCCCACGCGGAACACACGTGTCGGCGACGTCACGTGGCCGGACCCCCTCGGCCAATCACCGCGCGCTTCCGGGAGCTCGCCGAGGTCCGCGTCGACGAGACGCGAAGCCGGGAGGGTCGAGGTTCAGTCCCGGATCGCGGCGATAAACAACAACAACAACAACAGCGTCGTTTAGAGTAAACAACAACAACGTTTAGAGTAAACAACAACAAGTACTACCGCTACGACTGCTGCCGCTCGCGTTCGAGCAGCTCCAGCAGCCACGGCCCCACACGCGCCGCGCCTACGATGAGCGACAATGACGACATCGAAGTGGAGTCGGATGTGAGAGGGGCGGGGGGAGAGGGGCGGGGGGGAGGGGGGAGAGGGGCGGGGGGGAGGGGGAAGAGGGGCGGGGGGGAGGGGGTAGAGGGGCGGGGGGGAGGGGGAGAAGGGGCGGGGGGGAGGGGACGAGGGGCGGGGGGGAGGAGGGGCGGGGGGGAGGGGGACGAGGGGCGGGGGGGAGGGGGACGAGGGGCGGGGGGGAGGGGGACGAGGGGCGGGGGGGGACGGGGACGAGGGGCGGGGGGGGACGGGGACGAGGGGCGGGGGGGGACGAGGGGGGGGGAGGGGCAGGGGAGGGGGCGGAGGGAAGGGGGGATAGGAGGGGAGGGGAGGGGGGAGAGGGGCGGGGGGAGAGGGGCGGGGGGAGGGGGGTAGAGGGGCGGGGGGAGGGGGTAGAGGGGCGGGTGGAGGGGGTAGAGGGGCGGGGGGAAGGGGTAGAGGGGCGGGGGGAGGGGGAAGATGGGCGGGGGGAGGGGGAAGAGGGGCGGGGGAAGAGGGGCGGGGGAAGAGGGGCGGGGGGAGAGGGGCGGGGGGAGAGGGGCGGGGGGAGAGGGGCGGGGGGGAGGCGCGGGGGGGAGGGGGACGAGGGGCGGGGGGGAGGGGGACGAGGGGCGGGGGGGAGGGGGACGAGGGGCGGGGGAGAGGGGGACGAGGGGCGGGGGGGAGATGGGGACGAGGGGCGGGGGGGAGATGGGAGGTGGCCAGAGGGGCGGGAGGAGAGGGGCGGGGGGAAGAGGGAGGGGGGTTTGAGGAGGGTGGGCGAGATAAGGGGGGGGGGGGGCTATCGGAGCAACTCCGATAATCCGCGATTTAACGGATTATAGGACGTGCTCAAGGTGTGGATCATCACCGGCAGGGAATTGGATGTGTGGAAAAAAGTACTCGTTGATGTTCATATACGGATATTTGTATTCGTTGACAATTAGATGTGAATAATTATTGGCGGATAATTAGATCTGTGGGTAATTGGATGTTGATGCTATTTGGCGGATATTCGAATGTGTCGATATAATTAGATGTGTGGATGATTGGTCGATAATCAAAAATGTGGATAATTTTTGGCAGATAATTGTCGTGTAATGTGTTGCGGTCAGATAATTATCAAATGTGAGTAATCATCGCCATATAATCGGATGTGTGAGTAATCATTGGCATTATAATCTGATGTGTGGGTAATCATTGGCATTATAATCTGATGTGTGGGTAATCGGACGTGTATTATTTGAGAACACGTGTTGATGTGTATATTCCAGATATTTGGGTGGGTATAATTATTGACGGATAATATTTGACGTTTAATAGGATGCGCTGATAATCATTATTGGGCCGTCGTTTCAGATAAACTGAAGTATGGGTAATTATTGATAAATAATCGGATGTGTTGATAAAAGTCGATAACCTTGATGTGCGATTTAATTGGAAAGACTGCACCTGTCATGGGAATGTGGAATATTGTATTTTCATTGAACCAATCTCCATCCCAGTAAAGATGTGTCTTTCGATTGATGCCCTTTTTAGGCGGTGAAGATGTTACTTAGAAAAATTTGCCCGTTGTCTCTTAATCCCGTGGTAGGCAACTCCACAATGAGAGTGTCGGATGGGCCTGATTTGTACCAGTGGATTGAGAAACAGCTGTGAATTATTATTATTCTATTATCTCCATTATCGTTTTTTGTTTTGTTTTGGACTGCGCTGATGCTTTTTGGAATGCTGATGTTAAACCTCTCCGATTTACACGGATGTACATTATTTGAAGCAGTTGCCTACCATCCGGGCTGGTAACATCCTCCTTTGTACTGGTAGGAACCTCCTGGTTACACCAGCCCAAAGGGGAGTATTGTGTCCGTCCGTCGTGCAGGGAGGGGCTGGGTGGGGAGGGAGGGGCTGGGTGGGTGGGTAGGTGAGGGTGGGGATGGGCTGGGTTGGGAGGGTTCTGCTGGGTGGGGAGGGTGGGGTGGGGCTGGGTGGGGGGTGGGAGGGGTGGGGCTGGGTGGGAAGGGTGGGGCTGGGTGGGGAGGGGCTGGGTGGAGAGGGGCTGGGTGGGGAGGGGCTGGGTGGGGAGGGGCTGGGTGGGGAGGGGCTGGGTGGGGAGGGGCTGGGTGGGGAGGGGCTGGGTGGGGAGGGGCTGGTCACCCCGTGGTGCCCTTATAAAACTCAACGTTTAACCTACTCACGCCGGCTTGTACCCGCCCTCACAGTCGGGCATATTTGCGGAATACACCACGCCGCCGTTGACCTTGGCCATTGACCGAGCAACCCAACGTTCTTACCAGCTCCCTCCGCAGGAATGTGTTATTCCACTGATGCCACTTGCTGTGGAGGCCTCAACTGTCCTTGGCTTCTTGTAACATTTACTACAAATTGACTGGACATGGCTGCTATAAATGTCCAAATGATGGGCCACTTTGTTGAGCTATCATTTGTGGCCAGGTCACTTTTGAACAATAAGTTAAAACCTCGGTGGGCTTTGTCTGGTCGGATGGGGATCGTTTAGTGTTGTATTTGTACGTGTTTAGGTGATTTGTTTACCTTTCTTGGACTTTGCAATCCTGTCGTGTTTTTGTACTGTTTGTTGTTGTAACGTTGAACAAAATAGCTTCATAGCTATTATTTGGGTCTTTCGGTAAAGTCACGTAGATGGTTCAAAGAAAATAACAAAAAACTACGAAGTTTAGATCACATCACAAGCGATCGTCGTCAGAACTACTTGTGCTGTGATCGAAACGTCCTAGTAGAATATGAATTCCTGCGGTCACGAAAGCTTTAAGTCAACCTTCATAGCTCATCGGATTTCTCCAGTTGTAAATGCATCTTCTGATTCTGGCAGTGTTTGGAATTGTGCGTGGTGGGGCAGCCGCTGGCGTGGGTACTGGGGTGGTGTGGCAACATTATTGTCACGGACAGAGGGATGGATAAAAGGCCTGCGCGTCTCTGTGCACGTGAATACAAACAGGGGAGGAGAGGCCACACACTTATGCGGATTGCGTGAAAGAGCTGCTTGCCGGTGACGTAATGTTTTCAGCAGCTATATATACCCCATGGGAAAGGACGCCCGTGTACACGTTGCAGTATTGCAAACGTCTCTTGCACTGCCTTATACCGCACGTGGTGTGTCAATGGGGACTCGTAAAAGTTCACAACACATCACATGCTCCATTGGAACCTCATTTGCCAGTAAAAATATGATAATTGTTTTTTTACCCTTCTATCTGGCAACAAAACTGACACCTTTTTTACAAGTCATCTGGTCCAACCCATGTGAGACTAGGCTCTAAGGAAAGCTGTCTCGGGTGTGGACCAATCAACTTCAAGGACAGTGCATACATTATCAGAGTTATGTTTTTTTTGTTTGCATTATGACTGCAGGTATTGTGGTCTATGTAAACATGACTCCTTGTAAAAAAAGGTGTCAGTTTTGTTGCCAGATAGAAGGGTAAAAAAACAATTATCACATCACATGCTGTTGATGTGCGCGTGTGGGTGGGCTGGACTGGTGGAGCAGCTCGTTGCACTACGAACTCGGCCACCACGAGTTCGATTGCTGGTCACAACCACCACGAGTTCGATTACTGATCACAACCACCACGAGTTCGATTGCTGATCACAACCACCACGAGTTCGATTGCTGGTCACAACCACCACGAGTTCGATTGCTGATCACAACCACCACGAGTTCGATTGCTGGTCACAACCACCACGAGTTCGATTGCTGATCACAACCACCACGAGTTCGATTGCTGGTCACAACCACCACGAGTTCGATTGCTGGTCACAACCACCACGAGTTCGATTACTGATCACAACCACCACGAGTTCGATTGCTGATCACAACCACCACGAGTTCGATTACTGATCACAGCCACCACGAGTTCGATTACTGATCACAACCACCACGAGTTCGATTGCCGATCACAGTCACCACGAGTTCGATTGCTGGTCACAGACACCACGAGTTCGATTGCTGGTCACAACCACCACGAGTTCGATTGCTGATCACAGACACCACGAGTTCGATTGCCGATCACAGTCACCACGAGTTCGATTGCTGGTCACAGACACCACGAGTTCGATTGCTGGTCACAACCACCACGAGTTCGATTGCTGATCACAGACACCACGAGTTCGATTGCTGATCACAACCACCACGAGTTCGATTGCTGATCACAAACACCACGAGTTCGATTGCTGATCACAACCACCACGAGTTCGATTACTGGTCACAACCACCACGAGTTCGATTGCTGGTCACAACCACCACGAGTTCGATTGCTGATCACAACCACCACGAGTTCGATTACTGATCACAGTCACCACGAGTTCGATTACTGATCACAACCACCACGAGTTCGATTGCTGATCACAACCACCACGAGTTCGATTACTGGTCACAGCCACCACGAGTTCGATTACTGATCACAACCACCATGAGTTCGATTACTGGTCACAGCCACCACGAGTTCGATTACTGATCACAACCACCACGAGTTCGATTACTGATCACAACCACCACGAGTTCGATTGCCGATCACAGTCACCACGAGTTCGATTGCTGGTCACAGACACCACGAGTTCGATTGCTGGTCACAACCACCACGAGTTCGATTGCTGATCACAGACACCACGAGTTCGATTGCCGATCACAGTCACCACGAGTTCGATTGCTGGTCACAGACACCACGAGTTCGATTGCTGGTCACAACCACCACGAGTTCGATTGCTGATCACAGACACCACGAGTTCGATTGCTGATCACAACCACCACGAGTTCGATTGCTGATCACAAACATCACGAGTTCGATTGCTGATAACAACCACCACGAGTTCGATTACTGGTCACAACCACCACGAGTTCGATTGCTGGTCACAACCACCACGAGTTCGATTGCTGATCACAACCACCACGAGTTCGATTACTGATCACAGTCACCACGAGTTCGATTACTGATCACAACCACCACGAGTTCGATTGCTGATCACAACCACCACGAGTTCGATTACTGATCACAACCACCACGAGTTCGATTACTGATCACAACCACCACGAGTTCGATTACTGATCACAACCACCACGAGTTCGATTACTGGTCACAGCCACCACGAGTTCGATTACTGGTCACAACCACCACGAGTTGGATTGCTGATCACAGCCGACATCGGTGTTCAGTGACATCTGAGCTGGTCGTACGTAGCAACCGTGTCCCCCACCACACTTCACCAATCACGCACAGGCCAGCGTGGTGGTGCAGTATGGTCAGGCTGTCATCCAGCAGTGGATTGACAAGGGGCTTTAGTTAACATTGTTAATGTATGGACGTGCACTAGATTGCCCGCCACGAGAGACTGTCACAGTCACCACAGTGTACAATAGTTGTTGTTGTCCATTGTGACCGTTCTGGGGTAGTGAATGGTTTCGCCCCCGTGTAGAGTATAGGGCTAGATATTATCACATCTGGAATATAAGCAACGCATCTTTACGTGTCATACTGGTGGCAGGAAGGAAAAGGCATTTTTTTTAAAATAAGAGCACGTTACGGATATAAGGAAACAATAACTACCATGATAATCCTCATAAGTATAACACTGCAGTAAAAGACCCGGCCTTGAATGAGTACCTGGTGCGGTGTGTAAACATTGCCACTGGGGAGATAAAGTCGGCCTGGCGTGGTGCTGGCCACCCACGCCCTCGTGTGCTGTGAAGTGCTCGCTAACAGCACTTGCCCCAACAGTCTGTTCAGGCTATATGGGGGATCTTTGTCTTTGTACGGTTGTTAATGGTGCATTGGAATTGTTCACACACATGTAGTCTGTATGTTCCTGTCACATCCACAACATACTGCGGCGTGCGTCTGTTGTGTTTACTTTTGAAACTGTCCAGTCATACTTCCCCTAAGCAAGTTGTTGTTTTGGAACAGCTGACCAGCCACTGCAGCTGACATCACACCGCTCTTTGATTGCGTGATCCTCGACAGGTTTGACGGGAACCCCCCGTGTAAAAAAAAAATCCCGCTCACTGTGTCAAAAGACTTGGTTCTTACCTCCCAGACTGTTGATGAAATCTTCTATTGAATTACTAACCGGTTCAGTTTCTCATTCCTTCAAAGTTCATGAAGAGACAGATCTCCGTGTCAGAATAATGTGGACATTTATGTCACTGTCTCAGCAAGCACATTTTTCTTCTTGGTTCTTTCGGTAAAGTCACGTAGAATGGAAATAATAAAATAATAAAAATAAAACATAATAAAATAATTTTATTACTTTATTACTTCCCTTCTACGTGACTTTACCGAAAGAACCAAGAAGATGAATCCCTGCAGTCACGAAAGCTTTAAATCGAAAAATACAAGCACATTTTGTTGTTAATTAGCGAAATGACGTGTGACATTCATTACGTTCACCTCTTGGCCATGTCTTCCAGATTCGTGTTATTGTTTTAATTTTTTTATTATCGTTAATAATATTTCGGCTGAAAAATCCCTTGAGGTGAGAAACGCCTCATTAGCAACGGTGTCCGGGGGCGTTCGTTTGACACACGCACGTAGCAAATGTGAACATTTGTTAATTAACCAAGGTGACCTCGACCGAGTTTCAACTTCACAGGATCATCGGTAAGGTGCGGCCTTGTGAACACGCCTCACCATGGTGGCGCGGCGTGTTCACTGGAGGTCGTGGGTTCGATCCCGATCCTCACGCCTGTATATTTGGAGTTTGCGTGGTCTCTCTCCCCGTGGTCGCGTGAATATTTATCCGGCTCCTCCGGTTTTTCCCTCCAACATTTAAAATCAACGTGCGTTAAGAGCATTTGCCTGCTACAAATTTCCACGCGATAAGCCACTTCGTTGAGCTATCATTTGTGGCCAGGTCGCTTCTGAAAGAGAGCTATATAGCTCAGTGAGCCTTATCTGCTAAAATAAAACAATATTAAATAGTCTTCTTGGTTCTTTCGGTAAAGTCACGTAGAAGGGAAATAATAACATCAAATAAATACTACATAAAAATTTTTTTATTATTTTATTATTTCCCTTCTATGTGACTTTACCGAAAGAACCAAAAAGATGAATCCCTGCAGTCACGAAAGCTTTAAATCGAAATATTAAATAGTTTTTAACGTTTTAAATTGATCTTTTGACAGAAACGTCCACTCGTGAACGTTTTCGTAACCCTTGCTGAGTTAAATATTGTTGAATCGCGGGTCCGTGAGAGATGACTAGCTCGGGGAGGCCTTCATCCAGCTGTGGGTTGATCACGGCTGATGATGATGATGATAGTGACGATGATGACTGAGCTAAAAAGTCAGATTTTATTCAGAGCAAGCGTCTGATTATGAGTCAAGTGCTCTGCCACAGTACTGTGGTGTCTACTGTGAAAATAGAAAACGAGTGGTGGACAGAGCACACTGGCTGTACCCATAACCCCTATTTACAAGAGCCAACAAGACCACAGCCCTATAACTCCAAAATCTCTAACCCTATCCACACCTATTCTTGCAAACTCTCGCCCTATCTCTGTATGTATTTATATTGAACTTCTTTCACACCGTGCGTAGTCACCCATGCTAATCGGAGTTGCGGTTGAGCCAACATATCCTGTCACGAAGTCTGACCAGACTCGGCATTCTCCTCACCCCTAGCCAAACTAACCAACCAGGCCCCGTATCTAACTCTTGCCACACTTGCCAACCAGACCGTTGCTCTACTCATTACATTTAACAGCGCTAGCCAACCGTGCCCTATCCCTAACTATCCAAAATAGCCAACTGTATCCTACACCTATCCATAACCACACGTGCCAAGCAGACCCTATCCCTAACTCTGCCCAAACTTGCCAACAGATCCAACACTAGCCCTGTCCCTAACTCGACCCATGTCGTTTAGTTCGTCTTACTTGTTTCTTCCGATTAACTTTCTTCTCCGAGTGTTCACCGCCCGGCCAGATTACACGGCCGTGTGCGTGTGTGTGTGTGCGTGTCGAGCGCCGTGTTAAGTAACACGCGCTCGCGCTGCGGATGTGACCGCTGCTCAACAACTGCTCTGCTATGAGTGGGATGCCGCTGCCCTTTGGCATTGGAAGCCGATTTGGACCACTCATTTACACATGTACACGTGCGTGTGTGCGCGCGTGTATATGGGTTGCGAGTTCGAGCGGGGCGCTTTGAATTCCGGCATCCAGATTTTTTTATTTATACTCACGGCCAATACCAGTGACGGATATCTGAGCCGGTCATGGGCCCTCCCATAGGTTGATGTGGCCTTAAATGATTATCTCGTGCGGTGTGTAAAGGTGACCGTGCATGATGCTAGCCACACTACCCCGTTGTGTGCTGTGCTGGTCTTCATAAGGTGCTCACTAACTTGCCACAACAGTTTGTAACAGGCTCTACGGGCGGTCTTCGTTGTCTTTTATTCATAGGTGCTGCTAACACTTGCCCCAATGGTCCGTAACCGACTCGGCTATACGGGGGTTCTTTGTCTTTGTACCACACGCACACGTAGCCAGCACCACTCACACACAATCTGTAACATTGTTCATGTTTTTTGTTTGTTGCGGTTGCACCCAATTCAAGAGCCGAATGGCTCACAGGGCTATACCTAATAAATGAACTTGAACACGCGCACACAGCCTGCAACCGCATGCACGTGCGCCGCGGTTTCGTCACACCGCCACTCAGCGGCTAATGGCGGCTGTCGTCTGTCCATACAGGCGGACAAGCGTGCCCACCACAATGCCCTGGAGCGCAAGCGGAGAGACCACATCAAGGACAGCTTCCACAGCCTCAGGGACTCGGTGCCCTCGCTGCAGGGAGAGAAGGTTTGCTCGCACGCAGGATCGCTTGGGGGCCGCCGGTCGGGGGGGGTCGGCAGTCAGGTGGGTGACGGGTGAGGCAGAGCCACACTCTCGCCGTGACACTACGACACGCTTATAAATTTCGATTTAAATCTTTTGTGACTGCAGGGATTCATCTTGGTTCTTTCGGTAAAGTCACGTAGAAGGGAAGCAATAAAATAATAAAAATAAAACATAATAAAATAATTCTCACGATGTATCGGCCACAACGCAAGCAGGCGTCCTCAGGTGAAGACCAGTCTCCCCGACAGACCTGGTCTTCACCTGAGGACGGCTGCTTGCGTTGTGGCCGAAACGTCGTGAGAATTATTTTATTATGTTTTATTTTTATTATTTCCCTTCTACGTGACTTTACCGAAAGAACCAAGAAGATGGACACGCTTATATACGTATCACCTCTTCGTCGTCGTCGGCCTCGGTCAATCCACTGCTGGATGAAAGCGCCGCCTCTGCCGTCGTCGCCATCTCTCGCAGTTGTGCGATGCGACAGTCGAGTCGGCGTCCGCGTGCCACGGCGTGCCCGAGCTGATTTTCATGGCTTCATCTCAGCACTGGACGTCCTCTTGGGAGCGTTCCGTTCCCTAGCTGCCGTTCTATCATTATCCCTTGGTCGTGATCGTCTGCCATCATCCTTCCCAGCGACGTGTCCTGTCCATCCCAACTTGCTATTCTTTACAGTTCGAATGATGTCCGTTCTCTTTGGCCTAATGTTCTAATCTCAGGTGTGTGTTTCCTGTCTCTCGATGTAATTCCACGTACGCAATTCTCTCACGCTGTCGAATCGGTGAGCCGTGGATCAAAAGCGTGGACATTAACAAAGAGAATGGAACAAAAGCTAAAAAGCACGGAGAGTTGGATGCTTGCAATTACACTGAACGACAGAAAGAGAAACACTTGGATCATAGAACATATACAAGTTAAAGAATACATTTTCACCATTGAGTCAATTAAAAAAAAATTACCAGGTAATGCCCACTGAGCTATTAGCTTATTTTTCAGTAGTGACCTGGCCACAAATAAAAGCTCAACGACGTGGCTTATTGTATGGGAATTTATAGCAGCCAAATACTCTAAACGCATGTTGATTCTAAATATGGAGGGAAAAACCAGAGGACCCGGTGAAAAATCCACACGATCACGGGGAGAACATGCAAACTCCAGACATACAAGCGTCAGGGTCGGGATCGAACTCACGACCTCCTGTGTGCCAGGCCAGGTAGTTAACATCACCGCCACCGCGGCTTGGGCAGGACATGTCACTGGAAGGCGATGATAGCCGGTGTTGAGAATAAAGACAGTCGCAGCCAAAGGATGGAACGCACCAAGAGGAGAACGAAATGGAGTCATGAAATAAGTTTGTGCGAGGGTGGATTGTTGTTCCATCGTACAACCATGAGGCCGTTATCCAGCAGTGGATTGATTATGGTTGATGATGATGATTATGATGATGATAATCCATGCAGGATTTGAGTTCCCGGTGATGTCACCAAAACGCTTTCTGTATTTTCGCCAAAGTATCCCGACTGCCGGGCCAAAAGATTCGTAAGCCGCTCGCCATGAATTTTTTTTTTAAACTTGGCCCGGAGTCGCTGGGGTTTTTGCCAGACTGTACGCATGACCTGTCGCACTGACCCCCCCCCTCCCCCCGTGTGCCACAATTGGCAGGCGTCCCGTGCGCAAATCCTCAACAAAGCCACGGAGTACATCCAGTACATGAGACGGAAAAACCACGCCCACCAGCAGGACATCGACGACCTCAAGCGACAGAACAACCTCCTTGAGCAGCAGGGTGAGTAACGCTGCTGACTTAGGGGGTCCCTCACGGTCGTTTCCCCGCCTAGCTCTCAGACGTTTTGGTTTTAATTTGTGGGTTTTTACCGCGGTATATATTTTTTTGGCACGATTGTCTTTGACGTTTCACTCCTCGTTGCTGGGACCTTCTTCAGTTTCTCAGTTCCCCAAGAAGCTCCCAGCACGTGGAGTGAAACGTCGGACATCGTGCCAAACAATGCACGGAGCAACCCAAACATGTATCGGAGAGAAGGGTGAGTGCCTAGGCCCCGCGTGGTCGTTCCACCAGATTGTTGCCGTGCGTCACGGACTCATTTTTGGAAGTGGCGGCGTGATATAAGCACGTGTTGACTTACCCTGCCCAGCCGTTTTGATGTATAATCACAAGTCTGGCTCACGATTTTAATTGAGAAACAGTTCGTGATCTCTCTCGTTTTCATAGCATCGTTGACATCGATTCTTTCCCTTATTTGTACAGATTTTGTTCTAAATGTAATGCCAACCTCTCAATTGCGTGAATATTAATTTGGTCTCGAACGTACAATTCGATGCGTGCATCCTGAACCCATAGCGATCTATTCCAAACGATGAATTGATGTGTCGTTGCGTGCCCGATCTTGAGCAGTGTTCATTTAGTCAACATTTTTTATGTTATGTTGACAAGTCTCAGTCCAGTCGATAACATGTGGAATATCAGTCAAGTCTTCATCTTCGGATGCAATTGAATCATTCCCTTCATGTGGTCTACTCAAAAAATGTTGGTGTGTGGGGTGCACAATTTTTCTATCCCCAATACTAACAAGTCAGACAGTCTATTAACTCAGTCTTTCCTTTATTTACCTGTATAGCCAATTGGCATGTTTGGGCTTACTCGGCTCGCTCGGTCTCTCAAATTAGTTCAGCCTTCGTCTATTAATTTTCTATTATTTTCCATGTCATCACGATAATGTACGTTGATCTTCTGCCGCAATCGTACGTAACCAACCGTGCTAAACGGAGGTGTGGGAAGTCACGCTTTTCTGATCTTCGCTGGGCCATCATAGTCATCGTCGTGCTGGACTGTTGACCTCCACTCACAGTCCCGTCGTTGATTAAAATTAAAAACACACCGTTGTTAGTTTCGCTTTGGCGGCAGGGTGGCGCGGTAGGAACACTCGCGCGTTGACAGCGAGGAGGGCCTGCGTTCAATTGAACCTTATGGCGGGACCCCGGGGTCCCATAAGCCCCCAGCTGTCGCATAAACTGCGTTGCGACGTCTGCTGAAGGTGAATGATACTGCAATCTATTCCTCTCGACGAGCTCTATATGATACTCTAATCAAAGTTTCTTCTGCGCGTTCGTCCTCGCTGCGCTTGGACATGACAACAGAATGATCCGCGCCAGGTGGGTCGTAGCGTTTATGTGCGCGGTGGGACAGAGTCGCCAAAAATAAATAAATTACGATTTTGACTTCCGTTTATTCGGGACCCCGGGGTCCAGCCATAAGGTTCAATTCCTGACTCGGAGTGCCCTCCGGTGCGGCGTTTGTATAGTATATCCCCTTGTTCTGCATGAGATTCTCTGGTAGTTTCCATAGCTAAAAAAACCCAATGTCATTGGTGTGGGGCCATACGTCCCCAATGCAGCACCCTCATGAACAACAGTCTTCGGGCTCGGCCTGGCTTTCCTTGATAAATAATTATTATTCCACAAAGTAAAATTAGCACTGCTTTTGACGTTGGCTTTGTTCGGCCACGCCGTCCGTGCGTCACCTTTTGCCGATTGGCGCGGCGGCAGTGCGCGTGCTTGAGAAGGTGAAGGCCTCGCAGTCCACCACGTTCGCGGCCTCCTCCGCAACCGGCGACGGCGCGCGCTTCACCAACTCCAAGGGCGGCACCGTCTCCGCCTTTGACGGCGGCTCTGGCTCCAGCTCCGAGTCCGAGGGGGAGGTGTCGCAGGCCGCCACCGCCTGAGCCCCGAGCGACCCCCGACCTCCGCGACCGACCGACCGACCACCGCGACCACTGCCGCCTGGCAAGCGTCGTCCTGACGCGGTGTCTCTACGTCGGGGGTCCGCCGGGGCCGCGAGTCCCGAGGCCCCCACGATCGCTTTTTTGCGTCCGGAACGGCGGCACCGCTCCCTCTGACCCGTCGACCCGCGCTGGACCAACGCGGCCGGGTCCGGTCGGTTGGTTTGGCGGTCAGAGCGATTCGGTTTTGCACGCGTGAACGACGGCACGTCGGGATTCGTGCGACGTTGACGCAGACGCTCCGACGTCCGCTGTAAAAGTGGTCCCGCTATTCAGAACGCCGCGAAAGTGGGGGGTGAAAGATACCTGCGATTTCACCCTCCTTGCGTTCCTACATTTACGCAGGTCTGCCTTACGAAGGAGTAGACGACCCCTCACCGACACATCCAGCACAGGGCCAATCACCGTACGGTGGTTTTCCACCGGCTGCTTATCAAGCCAAGCCAGAACCAAACTTTGCTCTCATGAACCATCTGAATCTGTCTCAGGACTGGGCAGGGCTAGGGGCTGATGACACATTCAATGCATCTAACATCAAGCCTAAATTTGATGAATAACAAGTTTGTATGTGAGAGTGCATATCTATGTGTGTATGGGGAGCAGTAGTGTAGTGGTTGGCGCGATGTGCTACGAACCTGGCGACCCAAGTTCGATGCCCGGCGGCACCTGTATAGAATTGTGAGCTCAGTCCCATGCAATTAAACTAAACAACTCCAAAACTATTTTTTATTTCACCAGGTAAGGCCCACTGAGCTATTCAGCTCTTTTTAGAAGCGACCTGGCCATAAATGATAGCTCAACGATGGCTTATGTGGAAATTTATAGCAGGTGAATACTCTAAACGCATGTTTTCTAAATGTGGAGGGAAACACCGGAGGACCCAGAGAAAAATCCACGCGACCACAGGGAGAGAGACGTGCAGACTCAAAATATACAGGAGGCGTCAGCGTCGGGATCGAACCCGCAAACTCCTGTACGCTAGGCGAGGTAGTTAACATCTCATAGCCACCGTGACGCCCCAATTAGCGCGGTTGACTACGCCACTGCTGTCGAAAGGGCTTCCACTAGATGGAGCTCTCGGAAGCCCCTCCAGAGGGTACCTGGCCAAATGCCGAGACATTTGCTGGCCAAATGTCTCGGCGGAGGTTGGAGTTACCCACAATTTTCCGCAAATAATTGCGACTTGCTGATTGGCTGCGATTTCATATTATTCCGGTCCCAAGGCCGCCACTGAGAAGCCAGGAGCCCAGCACCCGGTGTTGTGCGAGTTTAGCGCGAGAGTGAATAAACGGACTTTGATATTGCGTGTTCATTCTTTGAACTTGATAATTGAGTTTCAAGACACTTACAGGAGAGTCCTGTCTGCGAGATGGACCGATTCTGTTGTTGTCGTTGCTATCCTTGAGTGCGTTGAGTTGTGACGTAAGTGCCCAGAGAATACTTTAAAGTTTTGCACGGGTAGCCTCCAATAATGATGACGCCCAGCGCTTCATCTTTGCTCGATCCACCAACCGCCATCTCCAAGTCACTGGATCACACTCGCGCATCGTTGCTAAAAACCCCAGCATTTCTTAACTGAAATTCACACGAGCGGGTTTCTGCGGTGACGTGGTTCCGCGCATAAACACACGCGCAACCGTCTGTAAGAACCAGTTTCACTGTCATCATCGTAATCGTCAGCCATGATCAAAGCCACTGCTGCATATATGTATGTTGAACTTCTTTAGCACCGTACGTAGCCAACCGCGCTAATCGGAGGTGGATGAAGACCTTCCCAAGCCGTCGCCACCCCGCATTATAACTGCGAATGTATTAATCCACTTGGCACTTACACCCGAGCCGATTTCACCCTTCCATCTCCGCAGTGGACGTGTTCACAGACGCGACGGCAAAACACGGCGAGTCCGTTGCACTCGTCAGTTTAGTGCAAGGTCGATCGACAAATCTGTGCTGGGGTGAACCCACCCCGAGTAGCCAAGGAACACGTGGTTCCTCCAGTTGATCATGTCTCCGCTCAGGAACTACAGTTGCCACCTGTACCTGATGCTTCCCAGGATTGTGCTCTCTTTGCAGTAGCCGTCGTGCAAAATCTCCCAAGTCTTTTATTGTAAGACGTAAAAAAAATCCTGATGTTGCTTAATAATACACCACTCAAGACGATGTATCTACGTAGTAGTTCAACTCTTGCGAGATATTACGAGATATTTTTCCCCCCGTTTTATTTTTTGCACATCAGAGGTGGCTGCCCTCACCCTAAAAACGCAGGTCTGGGACGTATCAACACTCGCCATCATGGCCTAGCCACCACGTCATCGATGTACGCAGCACGTCGATGTGAAGGACCTTCATGGTTGTTTTTATTTGAATTTGGACACATGCCCCTTTTAAGTACCGGCGTGGCGGGGGTGTGCTGAAGACGGCATATGCTTGTCCTTTAAAAGTCCGTTTAATTGTTATTTCCGTTAATTTATGTATATTTCCTCCTCGCGAGCAGAGTTTTGCATTCGTCAGTTGGGTCAACCGAGGAGTCGGTTGAAAAGTTTGCCGCCGGGTGGAGTTCGGCCGAGTGAAGAAGAAAAAAAAATGTTTTCAATTATTTCAAGTAGCGATCGTCGTCGAGTGTGTGTCTGACGTTGGGTCGTACGGTCGACGATTGTCATCGCTAAAAATGGGCAAGTGTCCCCATACCTGGCCACACCTGCTAAAAAGCAATGCTCGACTCGAAAGGCGGCGATTTCGGTATTGTAAATTGCACACAACGCGATGAAACTATATTCAAATTTCAATAAAAACGATTTGTGTAATTTGCAATAACTTTTTTTTGGCTTCGTTTTCCTTCGGGACTGACCCACAAGGCTACCTGGCTGATTGCGTCCGATGGCTGGCGGCTACAGTGGGGATTTTTTTTCTCACATTTCATCAGGCTCACCGTTAACCAAATGCAAAGGACCTTAAACTACACGATTGAACTTCACATAAATACCTTAAATCGAGTTCGAGTTCAAATGCAGTGGCGTACTGAATCCCAAATTAAATCCACATTATCGCCATCAACAACTACTCCTCTTGAATTGAATCTCAAAGCACAACATCAACATAGCTTCATGTGGTCATATAAAATAAATACTATCGAGCTAATTTATCAATGATTAAAATAAAAATTACTATCGAGCTAATTTATCAATGATTAAAATTAAAATTACCAGCACCCTTAAATCATCGTCAGGATCCATGGCCAAATAGCATTTTGGTGGCCACTGCACATTTCGTCATTTGTTTCCACTTTCCTCCGTCTTGTGCCAATACTCTTAAGTAGTCCTCATCTTTCTGCCACCAATTTCCCTTAAAACAACTAAATAATTCCACGGAAAATTCTTGTTCGCAGGAAGTTGACAGGACAGCATTATAGCCAGTAGTTGTCAAACCATAGGTGGGTGCCCTTCCAAGGGGGGACAGGGGATACAGGCTTTGGCATGGTCACCGTGCAGGAGAAATATTGAATGCACCTGGGAACATGTTGTGGCTTGAGTAACCTGGGAGGGGGCATGAGGGGCCCAATGGCCTTGCCTGATAGGGGGGGGGGGGGGCACCATGTCGACAGAGTTGAGAACCACTGCACGAGACACTGGTAATGACTGGTCCTGGAACAGCAGTATCTAGAATTCGAACACCTTTGAAAATATACAATCCACTCAACCCTACCAATGAAATTGAGAGATATAGAACAAAGCATTAATAGACTGGCAAACAGATGAAAGCGTTTCCCGATGGAAATGTAATAATATAAGTCCTGTATTTATGTGTAATAGTTAATCTGGAGTGGAAACTACTTTGGAATAAAGTGTACATCTACCGTGATAACCCGAGCACAACATACAAAAGCTTCCAACACAGGCAGGTAACGCAGAACAAGCCGATACATTTCAGTTTTATTGTCGAATTGCTGAAAAATTTAACCTGTGGACTCTTCTGAACGCAAACGTCAACCGAAACAGTATTCCAGCCAAGGCGATGACGACACATGAATGCTGCAAGTTTTAACATTTGTTAGAGCAAATACGTCGATCCTGAATCATGTCTTGCCAATTGTATTTTTTCCCTCCCAACATATTTGGTAAAAACTCATCTCCATTGCCAACAATGGGACAAATCGCCAAGACTACGTGAAGTTCTGACGGCCAATTCATTAACACGTGAACCTGGCCCTTTATGTATGATGAAGATGATGACGATGCCAGTTCTACTCAAGGGTTGATGGCAGCATGGGCCATGGAGGCCAAATTTGAGAAACAATAGAAATCTCATCAGGTCGACTTTCACAATATGGCCATCATTAAAAAGGGCAATGGAGTGCAACGGTGCGATTGACATTATTCACTTACATCAGGTTTCCTCATCCATTACATCCCAGCTATTTTAAACGATGTTAAGGCACAAAGAGAGGTCCATTTTCAGAGCTGCCTACAGGGAGTCGAGCCTCGTTTTCACATTGTGGATCAACACAAACACAAACTTCAACGTGTCACTTCCCACTCTAGTGGACATCTGATGCACGGGTGGGCGATGATTTACAAGACGACCTGCACTGTACCCGTGGCGAACTTCAACAGAACGCATCGCGAACGGTCGCCCCTTATAACTCGCTTCCCGACGGGATGATAGAAGTTCATTCCGCACCCAATGAGGTTCCTGGCTGGCCATCTAAACCCCTACGTCAGCGTTGCTATTTCCAATTAACCCTCAAGCCTGCTTTCGGGCAGTGGCAGAGAAGAAGGGTGGCCAATGTCATCTATTATAACATTTCCTTTTAGGGGCAGTGTTATTGACAGAATGTGTCGGTATCTCGTAAGTTTCACAATGGGTTTTTTTTTATATTGTCACGTGGGGCCATGCTGGATATAGTAAGTCGACTGAAGAGATGCCGATTGGAGCCGCTGTCCTGCCCCGTCGCTTGCAGGTGGGCGTTGAGACTCTTGCAGCCTGTCTGGGGTTATGCGATGAGACACTTTGTTTGATTAAATAATGGACAGGGGGGGGGGGGTCTCATCTCTCCACAATATTTGAACAAGTACTTTTAACGTCAACAGCACGGCTCGGGTGCAATTGTTTCAAGATTTCAACCACTGTAAAAGATTGCATGATCAAGCAGAAGGACTTGCGCTTCAGAAATTCAAAGCTCAGTTTGCGCGTTTATTTTGTAAAACGACGCAAGGAAATTTCGGAGACCCTCCGAACACTAGGATGCCACAATGTTGTTGCATAAAGTCAACGCCAGGAAAAGCTTTGTTCACGAGAGCGCCTATTAATGTCAGCACAGGTATGCTCGGTCACCTTTCCCTTCTTGATTTTGGATGTCATTAAATGACCACACTGGGTGCTCATTTCTTGGTGCAGATATAGAGACCCAGGTCAGGAGTAAATTCCAGCCGTGGCTGGTTGCTTGCACACCATGCTCAGGAATCGAACCTGGGTCGCCAATGTCGTGACTGCGGTATGCGAACCACGACAACGCCGCTTCCCGCGTAAATCGCAACCGTTGAGAAACTCAAATTCTGTCACAGTACGATGCTCTTTTCCAATTTTTAATAAGGCAAGTACACTGAGAACATTGTTTTTCAATTCAACATTTGTGATAGAAGCATCGCCGAAGGCCATAACACACTAGGGCAAATTTTTGGGCAAGAATCATTGCTTCTAATTGTCACTTGCAACAGTTGCTGCACCACTTTCCATCGGGGAGAAAAAAGCGTTACCCAAACATGAACACATCCGATCGTTGCTCCACCTAGCAGGCACCTACAATAACAACTTCCCGTGAGGTTACAGAGGTCAAATGACTGCTCGAGGGTGTGTGCCCTGTAGACCAATCGCTGTTCATCAGCCACACTTTTCAACAGTTTTCATTGGCTCGACAGAACCCCAACACTGTGCCACTTTGGTACCAAGTTGCCACAGATGATCATAGCAAATGCAATGAATTCATATTTTTTAAAGCAACATAAAGTGTGCTGGCAAGTCACATGACTTCACGTCAGTGGACGTTGTGGCGTCACATGGCATCATGACACACCGCCTGTAAGCGACCATTAATCTCTACCTCGTCTCCGAGTCTCTCCATCTCTCTTATCTATCTTGCTTGCAACAGGTTACCCATTGCTCTTCCACAGCAAACGTTGTCGCCTGTGACAATTGCCAGCGAGGATTTTCCCCGAACGTTGCCCGAGAGTAGCGGCACCCATTGCGGAAGCAATATTTCGCTCTTTCGCCACTTTTCACTCGCCACGCTGCACGACGCGGTCCTGACAGCCCATGTTGCATCCTAGTGTCCCGAGGGCCGTATAGCCAGAGTGGGGGTTGGGAGTGTTGCTTGGACTTTGGCAAAGGGGCGGTGTGGGATGGGGGGGGGGGTCAGTGTCTGCGTCAGGGGTTCAACTTGTCCGGTTCGTCAGCAGGGCACACGCGAATCGGAATCCCCAACTTGGAGAAGTGGACGAGAGCTCTGGCCACCTTGTCGGGGTCGATGTTGTAGATTGGGTGGGTCGGTTGCTGCCGAAGGGGAAGAGGCGAGTCGCAGCGGTGACGGTTAGCAGCAGCAGCAGCAGGGCGTTATTGCCCACGTCAAGAAATCCATCTAAACTTCATTTCTTTAAAGGTGCCTTTCTTAAGACAAGGCGCCTGGGTACATACATTATCGTTCCAATAAATATTTTAAAAAACATGCAATGAAAATAATAACCACGTTAATTTAAACCGTAACTTTGGCGATGCTATGTTATTCTTCATCTGTAAATGCCAGGTTAAGCGGGTAATGGTTTAATTAGTTTTTTGAAACTTTTGACGGTCAGACAGTCCCTTATTCGATGACGTAGGGAATCCACAGGGTGGGAGCCGTGTTTGTAATTGCACCCTCAGGATGTTTAGCAATCCCTTGTTGGCAGATGGAAGGGCAGTAAGGAGGAGAATATCCTTCAGATAGCAGGGTCCCTGACCGTGGAGGGCTTTACAGCATTATGGAATGCTATTAGCACGAATTACACAATATAAAAGGAAAGTATTGTTATTTATAGGTCAAGAGACCGACCTTGAAGCTATGCGCCATTGCACTGGCATCCTGTGCAGTCTGCGGAGCACAGGCAGTTACATGACTGGTCCTAGACGTACCGGTCAATAGGCTGGGAGCCACATTTTGCACCAACTTTGCGGTGAAGGACAATCAAGGGTGGGAGTGGTGGTGCCGGGATTTAGCGGCAATGCGATATGAAACCGGTGACCCGAGTTCGATTTCCTGCTATGGCTAACACAAGTGGCGAATGATAGCTTAACCAATCCCAACCCCTATTCCCCTCTGCCTTACCAACCCGCACTAACCACCGTGGTGAAGTATAGCATATGAGGGGGCCATGTAGCCCAGCACCAGGCCCGGTTATCTGTTTCCCCAGTGCTGTTTGCACACCGCACCAGGGACCAGTTCAGAAGGTGACTCGCCACTGATTTTGATCCATGGCCGGGAATCAAACTCTGCTCTCTGGGTTCGTATTATCAGCGCCCAAAGCCACTGTGTACACGCAAACAGACGTCACCCACCAGGGCATTGCTCTCCTTCCCAACGATGGTATCCTTGGACAAGCCGTCTTTACAGAAGTGCTGAGCCACAGAGAGACCGCTCAGGCAGTAGCACGTGTGGTAGAAGTCCCTCGCCCTGCAACGGTAGTTGCAAAGCAATCAACACAAACTCCCGCACGCCGATATCCGCAAGCCCTTGCTGCTTGCTTGCAAGAGGCTGTGGGCACTAGTAAAATGGCACCACAGCAGGGACAGCTGCCATCAGAGGGTCCCCTGGGATGAAAGCTGCGCTTTAAGACGTTTGTTATTTGGCGATAAATGAAAGCTATTTTGGCGATGCTGTGTTGGCAGTGGCACACAAGTACGAATTCCAACAAAAAAAACACATTTTACAAAAAACTCTGCCAGAAAAAGGAAAAGTATATAAAGCATATGCCGTTGTCATTCAGACAGATAAAGGCACAGAGGAACTGCCTGTTCTTTCGTCCTTTCAAACAGAAACCGCAATCCTGGCCCAGTAAGTGCCCTGAGAAGCAAGCCTTGTGTTTTTGGTCACCCTGGTACATCGACGTTTTGAGGTGTGGGTTTTGGCATCGAATGGAGAAAATCAGTTGGATGGAAAGAAAGAGAAATGTCGAGGTTCTAGAGAAGGTTCCAAGGCAATTGGAGTCAAAATCTTTATTTATACTGGAGGAATCCCATGAGCTGTAAAGCTCTTTTTCGCAGACGTCCAGTAGACAGGATGGTGGAAGTTTGAGCCATTGGGCAGAGGAGTAAAGAAGAAGGTGACTCAAGGAGGAGGGGACTTACGAAAAGATTTATTTTAACTTTCATTCATTTATTTTACCAGGTAAGACCCACTGAGCTATATAGCTCTTTTTCAGAAGCGACCTGGCCACAAATGATAGCCCAAACGAAGTGGCTTAGCATCACGTGAAAATTTTAGCAAGCAAATACTCTAAACACATGTTAATTTTAAATGTGGAGGGGAAAAACCGGAGGACCCAGAGTAAAATCCACGCGACCACGGGGAGAGAGACATGCAAACGCCAAATATACAGGCGTTAGGGTCGGGATCGAACCCATGACCTCCTGTATGCCAGGCGAGGTAGGAAGGGGCTGCCGTCCAGAGAAATGAAGAAGAAAGCTCAAAATTGGACAGAATGGTGGAAATTTGAGCCATTGTGCAGAGGACTAAAGTGAGAAGATGACTCGAGGAGGAAGGGCCCTACTTTCCGGGTTTGTCCAACAGCCCTCCGGCAACATGCTGGCAGCACATGAGCAGATACTCCTGCAGCGCCTCCTGGTGGAACATCCAGCGCTGCTCGCTCAGCGCTTGGTCCCCTGAACAGCGTAAAACAAAGACAAGACAAAGATCCCCCGTGTAGCCTTCGACTTTTGGAGCAAGTGCATGTTAGCGAGAAGCACCTATGAAGGCGGGGCACAGCACACGAGGGGGGCGAGCGGTGAGCGCCATTCCCAGCCGCCTTTGTCTCCCTAGTAGTGATGTTACACATCGCACGAGATTGGCACGGTTGGTTACGTGAGGTACAAAAGATGTTCATCGTACATACATACAGGGGAGGCCCAGGACCGGTTCAGATAATCGCCACTGGTGTTGGCCGTGAATGGGAATCACCGGGTGCGTAGTACGAAGTGCTAACCACTACACTACCGCTCCCCGCAGCTCAGGGGACCAAGCTCAGAGCTTACTCCCTGAACAGCACAAACATGTGCGCACGCACACACGCGCACACATTCAGAATCAGAATCTTTATTTAGCCTGGAAGAATCCAATGAGCTCTGAAGCTCCTTTTCAGAGATGGGTGGGTCAATGAGCCCAATCCACTGTCTTTACAGCAATCGAGGCCCGGTGCTTGGAGGGTTTTTGAGAGATCAAGTCAAAGATAAAACTGATGGGGCAATGTGAGGGGCAACGTTGCCGGCATCGGCACTCCCAAGACGCCACGGATGATCATGGTAAATGCATTGGCCGTGATGGTTTGCGGCAATGACTTCTCTGAATGTGCACTTGCGCAGGGCTCTTTGTCTGTATTTTCGATTGGGTCACGTGATAGAAATAAGTGCGCGCCGATGGGCCATGTGACATCGTATGCGACTTCGTGAAGCCGCATGGCATCGTGACGTCACGAGGACGTATCGCCGATCCGCGCCTCTCATCTCTGAGCCCTCTCATCTCGCTCTTGTTTGTCTCGCCGTCATCTCTTGCCCACAGCTATTTTATCGGTCTCTTGCTCGTCTCTCTTTAATCTCACAAATATTTGCCTCTTCATGCAACAGGGCCATTCGAGAAAACCTTTAATCCCCCACATCTGTCTGGAGCCATACGGCGTCACGACTATTTTTGTAACAGCAAAGGGGCGGCCCCGCAAATGCTTGCTCACGACACTGCTGACGAAAGGCCCTCTTGGTGAATGGAGCTCGCGAGGATATTTTGGCCTACTCTTCCACGCCGAGCAGACTTCTTGGAAGAGGTTAGCGTACCCACACACACTTTGCCCCACCACACACGACCTGTCGATCGACTACACCGTAGTGCGTTTCAACCGCTGCGCCGAGAGATGGAAATCAAAGTGGTGACCTCCCCCTGCCCCCTCCCTCTCCTTCTTGATTGCTCGTCCAGAGCGCTGACCATTACACTGCAGGGCAGCTCCCCCATGACATTTAAAGTGCAGCAGTGTGTGAGATGAGTGGCAAGGCAAGGAATGGCAGGGATTGTATTGGGGGGGGTAAGGGGGGAACGAGGGGGGGGGGGCGAGCCTTACCCTCATTCATTAGGGATCGATGTAGCAGGGGCAGCAGCCCCGCCTGCCAGAACGAGTAGCAGCCGTCCACCAGCTTGTTCGTACGGCCCTGGAAGCCGCCTTCGAACCTCATCTGCCTGTTCACGACCCACCGCTGCCACCATACGCAGAGAGCAGGAGGAGCACGAATCATCGTCAGCCTCACGCTGGCCCGATTGTCCAGGGTAGGGGTCGACAACGAAATTAACAAGGAGAGACATTTTTTTTTTTCGAATTCAGTACGAAACGCAATATTTCAAGAGCCGCAATGCATGTGAATACATACATATATACAATCATACCTCGGTATACGATTGTTTTGGAATACGTCGACTTTGGTATACGTCGTGTTTTGACAAGAAAAAATGTATTGGGATACGACGTCTTGCTTGGGATACGACGCGCTTGCTAGAACTTGTATGGGTCGGGATGAGTCACCGCGTACAGTACCCGCGTACACAATACTGTTACGGCTCATTCCACAAAATACTGTTACGGCTCTAACAAGCCATAACAGTATTATGTGGAATGACCAGACTGTCACACTTCAGGAACATTCTTAGAAGAAGGCAAAAACAAATTTCAATGGACAGGTTTTTAGTAAAACTCAAACCTGGTGAGCCTCAACCAGGTCCAAGTCAAGAAAAAAAAGACAGAAAAGAGAAAAAACCCCAGAATTTCAGCTTCCTGAAGTTTTAATGGGCGGGGACTCTCCTTCCAAAAAATAACATCTCCTCCTCCACCCTTTCTCACCACCATCCTCGTAGGCTATCAACTCCTCTCAGCAAGGTAAAGTGATGTTAAATTTTATTTCAATTTATTTTATTTTATGTATGCATTTTAGTAATAAGTAGTGTCTAAATAGTTTTATACAACCCCATTAATGTATAATATGCCATATAAAATATAACTTCTGATACTCTGGAACGGATTATTTCCTTTCCTTTTATTTCTCATGGGAAAAATTCGTTTGGTATACGTCATTTTCGGTATAAGTCCTCCTACCTTCTGGAACGAATTAACGACGTATCCCGAGGTACCACTGTACATTACATAATGGAGCAGTCCGCAAAGAGCCATGCGCGCCTTTGGAGCCCCTGGTCCAGAGTCAAAGCATCTCCATGCTTCTCTTAAACAATGTCTTCTTATCTAATATAGTCTAAAATTTGCCGTCGGCATCATGTCGTGAGATGACGTGCCCGTTCAGATTTCTCGTACAGCGGTGCAACCCTTCACGTTAGAGAATGGCTCGTGGAAGCGGACGTGACAGAGCTATTTCTGAGCTCCATTCAAGTTAACACTGGCGTATGCAGTCGGGCACAGCACTTTTCCACTTTCCCTTCCACTGAAAGTATTGTTCGTCATGTGACTGAAAAAAGGCTATTTTTGCTTAGTTTTCAGACCTATAATTTAGTCAACTTTAGTGCAGAACCAATTTCAATGTGGTGTCTTTTTGTGCAGTAACTGGTGACCAGGCTGAGGCCATCTACTCGCTACACTTGAGAACCCAGTGTAATCACAGTGAACGGCCCACCTGAATATGAACCCAGGATCTCAATGAAGCCGGCTCAGCGCTAAGCTGTGAAAAGGGCTGCGCAAGTGCATGATTATCAACAACCGTTACGTTACATTACAAAGCGGATCATTGCAGTTTCATTCAGCGAGGAACAATGAGGAAGGGTGACTGTACACACCAGAAGTCTCTGCAGATCCAACATTCGCTCCTTGCGCAGAATCACGAGGGCGGCGAGACCACAGAACGTGTATCCACCGTGCGCCTCCATGCCTGGCACGCCACCAATGCCACCCTCCCAGTTCTGACAACTGCGGTACAAGCGATAGAGGGCAAACACAACCGCACGCATGCGCGTGCAGAGGTATGCCGTGAGTAGGAATCAAACTCGGGTCTCCAGGGTTCCTAGCACTGCACCGCCGCTCCCCAATATTAACCGCGAGACACAAACGGGCACACGTGTAGATACGGAGGATGACAGCGCATCGGTGCGTTAGATGAGTATTGGGAAATTATTAAGGTGCAATACCTGACCACCCAATCGGCTGTTCCTTCAAAGAGCTTGGGTTCCATGATGTAGGTGAGGGAAGCCACAGAGGCTGCACAGTACGCGCTCCTAGTGGATAAAGCAAAAAAAAACTCAACAAAATCACCCTCGAAGCCACGTGCCACCCGAACACTTTATGGGAAGTCAACGGTGGTTTAATATTTTTCTATGTATCTTTTAACTACATTTTTTCCCAATTGTGCCATCCCTATATTGTCACGAGACAAAGCATCCATTCGGATATCCGCCATGTACTCTCGCGTATTCCATAGCGCATTCACACTCCGGTGACCCTTCTCAACGTGTCATCCAAAGTGAGTACAAAGGTAACACACGTGCTTGCAACTGGTCCATTTATTAATGCACTCAGCCCTGCATAAAACAAATAATCCATTCGGATCCCTCGCACAGCAGTGCAACGCTTCATATTAGAGAATGGCCAACGGAAGTGGAAACCACAGAACTACCACTGAAAATCTCCTCAAGTGACCTCTGCACACCTGTCAATCCATACGGTTTACTCATTCTTGTACAGGGAAATTGAGTTCAGCTGTTTCAATATGGTCAACAAAAAAATGGTCTCCTTGTATGTGTTTCTCCTTTGTGATGGGACTTTGTAGGATGAACGTTGAGATTAACAAAGGATGACCAAGTAGGTCTGATTTGGTCTGTAATAAGGTAGGGCACTGATAAGGGGTTGACAGCTATGCCTCTGATCCACATAGCCAGGGGGCAGCACTTTCCTACCCACCCCACCACTCAGAGTAACATTCAACAATAGGCAGTCAAACCGATGCAGCCCTCAAGACCATCAACTCACTTCATTCAAAAACCCGGTTTTAAACCCAGGTGGCCGCGTTACCTGACATCCGTCTCTCCTCCTTCGTGCATGCAGAAATCTCCGTTGGGCTGCTTTATGCGGTACAGGAAACTCTGCAGCTTCTCCCTGTGCGATGCCACAGTGCAGCACAGCACAGTGTCATACCACGGTGCAACACAGTGCGTACCACAGTGCGACAGTGTCGAGTGACATTGAGGGCTCACGTTGTGATGCAGAGTGAAAGAATAGGCTACAAGGTCAGTGCAGAAAGAAAGCATGGAATGCTAGTGCGGTGCGAAGTGAAAGTCCGGGCTACCGGTGCAGAGTGGGATAACGGTGTGGCGCGGAGTGAAAGCGTGGGGTTACCAGTGCGGTGCGGAGTGGGATAACAGTGTGGCGCAGAGTGAAAGCGTGGGGTTACCAGTGCGGTGCGGAGTGGGATAACGGTGTGGCGCAGAGTGAAAGCGTGGGGTTACCAGTGCGGTGCGGAGTGGGATAACGGTGCGGCGCAGAGTGAAAGCGTGGGGTTACCAGTGCGGTGCGGAGTGGGATAACGGTGCGGCGCGGAGTGAAAGCGTGGGGTTACCAGTGCGGTGCGGAGTGGGATAACGGTGCGGCGCAGAGTGAAAGCGTGGGGTTACCAGTGCGGTGTGGAGTGGGATAACGGTGTGGCGCAGAGTGAAAGCGTGGGGTTACCAGTGCGGTGCGGAGTGGGATAACGGTGCGGCGCGGAGTGAAAGCGTGGGGTTACCAGTGCGGTGCGGAGTGGGATAACGGTGTGGCGCAGAGTGAAAGCGTGGGGTTACCAGTGCGGTGCGGAGTGGGATAACGGTGCGGCGCGGAGTGAAAGCGTGGGGTTACCAGTGCGGTGCGGAGTGGGATAACGGTGTGGCGCAGAGTGAAAGCGTGGGGTTACCAGTGCGGTGCGGAGTGGGATAACGGTGTGGCGCGGAGTGAAAGCGTGGGGTTACCAGTGCGGTGTGAGTGGGATAACGGTGTGGCGCAGAGTGAAAGCGTGGGGTTACCAGTGCGGTGCGGAGTGGGATAACGGTGTGGCGCGGAGTGAAAGCGTGGGGTTACCAGTGCGGTGTGGAGTGGGATAACGGTGTGGTGCAGAGTGAAAGCGTGGGGTTACCAGTGCGGTGCGGAGTGGGATAACGGTGTGGCGCGGAGTGAAAGCGTGGGGTTACCAGTGCGGTGCGGAGTGGGATAACGGTGCGGCGCGGAGTGAAAGCGTGGGGTTACCAGTGCGGTGCGGAGTGGGATAACGGTGTGGCACGGAGTGAAAGCGTGGGGTTACCTACCGGTCTATGACTGCGTACGACTCCTCCGTGCCCAGGATGCAGAGCGCGTTGACGGCCGCGTACGTGGGCGCCAGGTGCGCCTGCTGTCCCGGGCCACCCCCGAACCCGCCGTCCGCACACTGGCAGAGCTTGAGGAACGCACACACACTGCACGCGGCAGGCAGCACGCAGCACGCGGCTCAGCATCGCAAGTTGATTCACCGGCTCACCAACGCAAGTTGATTCACCGGCTCAGCATCGCAGGTCGAATGTGGCCGTCTCCCTGCTCAAGCGAGCTTCGGGCAGCACTCGTCACCGCTGAGCCAATACAGTGTTTGGAAATGTCACGCTTGAAATGATGATGTATTGATACAATTATTCATAGATCAGTAGCAGCGGTGCATTTGTTGTACTCCTACGAATTCAATGATGGGGCATATATATAATTAGGCATATAGCCGGAATGTGGAAGTCATGGACCGTGGTTACACAAGACCTCCAGCTTCGATGCAGCCCGCAAATGATAATTTACCGTCACTGCCAACATCTTAGCCGCGCTAAATCGGGTACTACAGGGGAATATTTACAACCTTGCTACAACTGCATATCTAATTTTACGTCGCTCAGCCACTCCGGTCACTGCAATGGCCCCTTTATACTTTGTCCATACCCACTTTATTTTTTGCGTTTTTAAACACATCAGAGTACGTGCACCTGGGGCAGTGACCAACTACGGATAATGATCATGTTCGAGTGGGTTGCAGTGCTTGTGGAAAACTGCATTTGATAGCGAAAATCACCATCCCAATGTGCCTATAGAGCAGGGGTCAGCAACCAAAATAACAAGTGCAATTTTTTTTTTATCATTCGGTAAAAAAACTCAATATTTCAAGAGCCGCAAAGCACGTCAATACGAAACGGTGGATCCCTAATAAATAACGTCACGAAACAGTCCTTAATGAGCCGCAGATGGTCCAACCCCTGCCAATGGTGAACTGGACTTCCATGGTCAGGGGTGGGCAACCCAAATAACAACAAGAGCCATCTTTTTCGAATTTCAAGAGCCGCACTGCAGTCCTTAAGGAGCTGCACGCGGCTCCAGAGCCACATGCAGAGGAACTTTTTAAATCAGCGGATATTGCCTGCTAAGCCATGTGAATAAAACATAAGTGGCTCTTATCTTGTGCATGCATTACGTACATAAATTGGCTGTGTCCAAAGGCTGTCTGACGTGAATTAGAATCTTCGTTAAGTTTATAATGCTTGAAATACTTTTAAGTGACTTTCAGGAGATCCAATCATATGGCTGCCACAACATGTCTTAAATTGACAGCAATCACAGCGCAGCGGTGTGACAACAATGCACGTGAACATTTTTCGATTTAAAGCTTTCGTGACTGCAGGAATTCATCTTCTTGGTTCTTTTGGTAAAGTCACGTAGAAGGGAAATAATACAATTAAAACATAAGAAAATATTTTATAATAAAATATTTTATTATGTTTTGTAATATTTTTTGTTATATAATAAAAAATTATATTTTATAATAAAATATTTTATTATGTTTTATTTTTATTATTTCCCTTCTACGTGACTTTACCGAAAGAACCAAGAAGATGAATCCCTGCAGTCACGAAAGCTTTAAATCGAAAGATTGTCACGTGCATTGTTATCACACCGCTGTACTGTAAATAAAACAATAAAAATAAAACATAGTAAATATTTTATTATGTTTTATTTTTTATTATTTTATTATTTCCCTTCTACGTGACTTTACCGAAACAACCAAGAAGGTGAAAATCTTTCTAAAGTCCTTTTTTTTCTAACCCCTTTCCCGTTCTGAGACGTCTGCAAATAGCAGGGTGGGTCCCGTTCACCGCTGAATCTCGGAACGCGCAAGCGGTGAGCGTTAATTTTATTTAGAAAGGCGTAGCACTGCTGTTTTCAAAGACATTGTACTGTACTCACCAGACAGAACCGTAGCGACACGACCGCGCTCTAAGACAGCTGGTGCCAAACTGTGCCACACACCCTCCCACGTGGCTTTTTACTTCAAATTCCGTTCGGAAACGATCCCGTTCCGAGAACGTAAACGTACGTAATCAGAAACGGAATCGGAAAAAAAACTGATGACGTACGTGTACGTCATCGGAATGGGAAAGGGGTTTAGGAAACTACCAAGCCTGTGTTGCAAAGCCTCCGACACACGGCCACCGAGTGCAGCCACTAAAGAAGAGCCGCGTTTTGGGTCACGTACTCCGAAGCGAGGCTGTCGGGCACGGGCTCATCCAGCAGCTCCAGGCCGTGCAGGATCCAGTAGCAGATCCATGGCCGGCTGGCATCCAGGCACTGGGGGCACAGACACAGCCAGGTCGCGTTTCCACCGAAGAACCCGGAGCTCTGCCGCTGACGCCATACACGGCAAAACTAATGGATGACCCCTCTTCTTGGTTCTTTCGGAAATAATAAAATAATAAAAATAAAACATAATAAAATAATTCTCACGACGTTTTGGCCACAACGCAAGCAGCCGTCCTCAGGTGAAGAACAGGTCTGTCGGGAAGACAGCGTCTGAATGAAACACCACCACACTTGGAGCGTATATTTGAAGACGGCTGCTTGCGTTGTGGCCGAAACGTCGTGAGAATTATTTTATGTTTTATTTTTATTATTTTATTATTTCCCTTATACGTGACTTTACCGAAAGAACCAAGAAGATGAATCCCTGCAGTCACGAAAGCTTTAAATCGAAATTTAATGGATGACCCTTACGTGACCGACCAAGAACCCGGGATTGGCTGAACCAGGAATAGTGGTCGTTGGTGTCCTCGCATCCCATCTTAAGAACCTTAAACGTGCCTCAGTTTGGCTCTATAAGCCTCTGGTAATAACATGGAACCCTCAGCATCCTAAAGATGCCCTGGTCTGGCTCTGTTATTGCATCAGCTGGTGTGTGCAGTGACTGATCGTCTCCACATATTCGGTTGAGCATGAAATGCACATTTTAAATAACAAGTGCAATCGTAATATCTGCCACTCATTGCCTTGCCACGAGGTCCCATGTAACATTCATTTATTGGCATCAAATGCGGCTTACTAACTCAAGACACAATTTTGCTTGTCACCGCAATGCCTTGGTCTAGCTTTGCTCAAATGATACTATTTACTAGACATTCACTCACGCCACTAACTGCTCGCCTTACACCGACCTCACCAGAGACACTCGCTACTCACCACACACTCATCAGACACTCTTCAGACACTCGCTATCCACCATGCACCACACACTCATCAGATGCTGCTCACCATTCATCAGACACACAAACAGTCAGCACTGACTGAATGTGTGGTGCACAGACATTTTAGCTGGGTGCCTGACAGCCTGTCTCTCAAGAGTCATTACTGTGTAGCAGACTGCATAAAATCACCATCTCTTTCGCACAACGCACAAACATACCAAACAGTGGGGCACTATTACCTCGTATGCGTCCGATAAATGATGCAGCCCTTTCTTCAGATACTGATAATGTCTGTCTCGAAATAAATTGGGTCTGGGAGAGCAGACAAGAAAGCACGAGTTGTAGCACAGAAAACTGCACACACTGCACAGCTGTTATCCAAAGCAGCGATAAGACATGTTGGTGCACCACTTAGAAGTAATATTTTTGCTGCGAGGTGGCCATGAAGCAGTACGAAACACCCATCTGTACGGAACTTTTAGTATTATCACTTCGGGCTCAGCGGGCTCGGTGGTAGGGCGAGCGACTCACAATCGTAAGGTTGCGAGTTCAAATCTTGTTTGGGGCTCGACTCAGCCCATCATTCCGCCCAGGTTGATTTAAACGAATGATACCACCCACTTTATAGAGAAGTCAACAGTGGATAGCTCTGACCCTCATCATAGGAATGTAGAAATCGCGCCACTGCCTCAGGGCTGTACGTTTAACTTATTTTGCACCGTGCGTAGCCAACCCTGCTAATCGGAGGTGCAATGTGAATAGGAGTTGAGCATTGCCCCAGCGCACATTTTTGTTTTAATCTCAAGTCAATCTGGTTTCATCCTGCTGTCACTGATTAAAAAGGAACTGGCCACACATCCCAACGCCAAACTTAAAACTCTGCAAAAATGGTGAGAATGCCCTTGACAAACGACGATAACCACACGAGCAGAGTGTTTACGTATTTATGTTGGCGTACGCAACTAAATGGCCAAGGAAATGACGGAATGGCAGCCAAGGGACGGAATGCCGCCGAGGCTACGTCTGCCGAGGAGACGGTGGCACGATGGAATCAGCTCGCGTGAAGGTGCTGGGTGGATTGTTTTATCGCACGATTGTGAAAGATGACGGCGGGCTTGGATTGGACCTTCATCCAGTAGCGTATTGACCGTGGCTGCCGATGATGATGCGCATTGACAGTCGGCAACGAACGCTGACTGCACGTCTGTGTACTGTGATGCTTTACGTGCAGTGTGGGAATCTGGAGACGGGTGCGTTCCTCCTTACTCAGAAGCGGGCGGCTCGAACAATGAGCACGCTTGCTTGATGATGTCTTCAATGCGCTTCTGTGAATTGCAAAAAGAAACCAACCATACAAATCAGCCTGACAATACTCTCTCGCCTGCCCTCCTATCCACACTCCCATGTAACCGGCTATTGAGTCCGTGGTCCAAGTTGCACCGGGTATACCACAGGCCGGAGGAGCTGGGATACGAAAGCGAGTGGTACATTGCACAGGAGCCATACAACCTTCACATTTCATTCCTCGCACCAAGGACCCATGGCCAAGCACGCTTGGCCACTGCATTCACTCCGTTACCCCCCGCACCAGGATCTCTCTGCGCCTCGCTCCCCACCGTTCTTCATACCGCCCTCGTATTCTTTCCCAATCTCTCTCCTCTCACATCTCCCGACCAACCCGAGGCTCTTATCTCTTCCCGTCTCTCTCTCTAGTTTACACATCTATCTTCTCTCCTGTCGAGACTTCTCCTCCTCTCCCCCGACATCTCTTCTCTCTCCGTCTCTGCACCACCACCACTCTCCCATCTCTCCTATCCCGCCTCTCCACCAAAACCACCACTCTCCCATTTCTCCTCTCCCCGTCTCTGCACCACCACCACTCTCCCATCTCTCCTCTCCCATCTCTGCACCACCACCACCACTCTCCCATCTCTCCTCTCCCGTCTCTCCACCACCACCACCACTCTCCCATCTCTCCACCACCACCATCACCACTCTCCCGTCTCTCCACCACCACCACCACTCTCCCATCTCTCCTCCCCCCGTCTCTCCACCACCACCACTACTCTCCCGTCTCTCCACCACCACCATCACCACTCTCCCATCTCTCCACCACCACCACTCTCCCATCAATCCCCTCGCCGTCTCTCCACCACCACCACTCCCCCATCTCTCCCCTCGCCGTCTCTCCACCACCACCACTCTCCCATCTCTCCTCTCCCGTCTCTCCACCACCACTCCATCTCTCCCCTCGCCGTCTCTCCACCACCACTCTCCCGTCTCTCCACCACCACCACCACTCTCCCGTCTCTCCCCTCCCCGTCTCTCCCCTCCCCGTCTCTCCCCTCCCCGTCTCTCCCCTCCCCGTCTCTCCCCTCCCCGTCTCTCCACCACCACCACTCTCCCATCTCTCCTCTCCCACTCTCCACCACCACCACTCTCCCATCTCTCCTCTCCCCGTCTCTCCACCACCACCACCACCACTCTCCCATCTCTCCTCTCCCGTCTCTCCACCACCACCTCCACTCCCCCATCTCTCCTCTCCCCGTCTCTCCACCACCACTCTCCCGTCTCTCCTCTCCCGTCTCTCCACCACCACCACCACCACTCCCCCATCTCTCCACCACCACTCCCCCATCTCTCCCCTCCCCGTCTCTCCACCACCACCACTCTCCCGTCTCTCCACCACCACCACCACCCTCCCATCTCTCCTCTCCTCGTCTCCACCACCACCACTCTCCCAACTCTCCACCACCACTCTCCCGTCTCTCCACCACCACCTCCACCGCCACCACCACCGCCACCACCACTCTCCCGTCTCTCCACCACCACCACTCACTCTCCCATCTCTGCTCGCCTGCTCGATGGAGGTGAGGCTGACGACTCCGTTGTCCGTGAACTCCTCGCTGCTCAGCGCGATCCGTGGCGCCGTGGCGGCGCTCATCCTCTCTCCTACTCGCCCCGTCAATCACCGCCTCCAACCTCGTCCACCAAACCTCGTCCACTCAACCTCGTCCACTCAACCCCCTTCCCGCACAACGTCTCCCACACGGCTGCACGGCTCTAATAATCACAGGAACGCGCCCCGTGCAGTCGCAACGGCTGCGAGCTTTAACATCGCAGAATGCCCCCGGGGCCCCGAGTTGCACTGCGGGCGAGCAACGCGCCGATTGGACGGGCGCCTTCGGGGCGTGTGGCGTTCGCAAATTGCGCGAGCGGCGAAGGAAACTCTCGTTTCGCGCGACGACTGATTCGTTCGTGGGGCGTGGGGGGGGGCGAAGCTTGCACGCCCCCCCCCCCGCGCGCCCCACAACCCCGTCGCGTTTCGATGCGTGCTGATTCGCTCGGTTGCAGCTCTTCCGGGGGGGGGGGGGCCCGGGGTGAGGCCGGGGTTGGCCCGGTTGTGGGGGGGGGGGCCCGGGGGGGCGGGGCTTGGCCGGTTGTGGGCGGGGCGAGGGTGGGGCGGGGGGGGCCTTTCCCCATTCCGTTTGTTCATTTGTCTCAGCTGTGGCCAACGGGGGTCGAGGGGTTGGAGGCCGCTGGGCTGATTGTAAACTGGGATGGTAAAATATGCTTAGGTTTTTTCGGTAAAGTCACGTAGGTAACATTTTTTAACTAAAATTAATAAAAGTAAAATAAGAATAAAATAAAAATCACGACGTTTCGGAGGCAACACAAGCTTCCGTCTTCAGGTGGAACCGTCACAGCACGATTGCTGTTACTTGCTGTTACTTGATACACCTGAAGACGGAAGCTTGTGTTGCCTCCGAAACGTCGTGATTTTTATTTTACTTTTATTAATTTTTATTTTTTACCTACGTGACTTTACCGAAAAAACCTAAGAATAGGAATCCTTGCAGTTACGAAAGCTTCAAATCTAGAAGGGATGGTAAAACCCTGACAATTGAATGAGTAGAGATTTAATTTAAATAAAAGCGTGCTTCTGTATACGTGTGAATAACAAAACACGCAACACGTGTCGATAACGTTGTGTGTGTGGCCTTAATAGGGAACGCATGTAAACAGGCGACGTTTCGGGCAATGGTCCTTCTTTCAAAACACCTTGTGCTTTGGCCCTTTTTCGGGCAATGGCCGAAACTTTGGGTATTTTTTTTCTTTTAAGGCAGTGATATTGACACATGTTCTATTTGTGTTTGTGCATCGCTGCCAATGCCAGGGTGTGGCAAGATGTTCACTACCTCGACTGGTATGGGTTCGGCTCCAATCCTAACGTTTATATGTTTGGAGTTTGCATGTTCTCCCGGTGGTCGCATGGGTTTTTCTCCAGGTCATCAGATTTTTGGCTGCTAAACATTTCCACATAAGCCTCTTCACTCGGCTATCAATTGTGGCCAGGTAGCTTTTAGAAAAAATACTTACAGAGCTCAGTGGGCTTTACCTGGCAAAAATCTAAACTTTTGAGCTTATCACCAATGAATCTCCGTATCATGTTTGTGTGGTAAGGATTTGCATGTAAAGGTTTCTCGGCATCTCGAACTGCCTGACATCACGTGTATCCTAGGGGACCCCTTGTGGCAGCTATCGCTATGGGGCCGTCCATAAATGACGTCACGCACCTAGAGGGGGGGGCGGGGTGAGACATTTGTGACGTCACATAAAAAAGCAACTTTAAATAAATATAGACAACATGTTCTACTTAATTAAATTGACTTTTTAATAAATGTCTTCTACAACATCAGAGTGCAGCGCCACATTAAATACGCACTACAATGACAATAGTTGAAAGCGATTTGAAGCATGTTTTTTTTTTTTGGGGGGGGGGGATGGCAGAGCTTTGTGACGTCATATTTGAGGGGGGGGGGTCTGACTTTTTGTGACGCCGTGTGACGAAGGGGGGGGTCAAAAATCGTCCAAAATCGCGTGACGTCATTTATGGACGGCCCCTATGCGGCGCAAGCACACAGCAGCCTTGTTGCTGCGGCTTTCACGCGCGTTTGCCGCTGTTCAACAAACTAATCGATGGAACATTTTAAAAAGCGTTGTGTTACGATTTGTCTTATGAGATTCCTGCTGGATACTCAAATCACTGCACTTAGTGGAATTCCACGGAGATTGGCCACATTGATTGATGAACCAAAGCTCACCGATTCACTAGCTTATCAGGGGTCAGTCGCCTCATTGATTCTTAACATCGCTACTAACCTAGTTATTGTTGCCATTAATTTCACTCGTTGATTCCTCAATCCATGTCGAGGACTCGGTCTAAATTGGGTTTTTTTTTCCATCCAGTGGTCACAGCAAAACTCACCCACTCAGTGATTCACTCACTCAGTCACTTACCCACTCAGTCACTCACCCACTCAATAACTCTACCACTTAGTCACTCACCCACTTAGTCACTCACTCACCCACTCAATCATTCATCCACCCAGTCACCCACTCAATCATTCAAGTCACCCACTCAAGTCACTCACCCATTCAATCACTCACTCACCCACTAAGTCACTCACTCACCCACTAAGTCACTCACCCACTCAGTCACTAAGTCACTCACCCACTCAGTCACTCACTCACCCACTCAGTCACTCACCCACTCAATCATTCATCCACCCAGTCACTCACCCACTCAATCACTTAAGTCACCCACTGTCACTCACCCACTCAAGTCACTCACCTGTTCAATCACTCACTCACCCACTAAGTCACTCACTCACTCAGTGACTCACCCACTCAGTCACTTACCCACTAAGTGACTCACCCACTCAGTCACTCACTCACTCACTCACTGAGTGACCCACTCAGTCACTCACTCACCCACTAAGTCACTCACTCACTAAGTCACTCACCCACTCAGTCACTCACTCAAGTCACTGGCCCACTAAGTCCACTGCAGGTCACACAACACATCTCTTTCTGCTGACCCGCCCATGCTGCATTGTTGACCCCGCCATAGTGAACATGTGAAAGAGCTTCATAGCTCATCGGATTCCTCCAGTCGCAATAATGATTCTAATTTATGCTTCTTCCCTTGCTCTGATCCGGTTAAGAATTCCCTCCCATCATCTCTTTTTTTCCTGAAGCTGTTATAATAACATTGCGAAATTCAAGAAACCTGTAAACTTCTATCTACGGTATTTAAAAAGTTATTCTTACTGTATTTGGTGGCCGCTTGGATGTTTTTGGCCCTTGGGTTTGCATTCAACAACTGTGTAAAATGAAAGTACAATGCAGGCATTTTCGATGACACAATTAACTCGAATTTTCACTCTTGTACCGTGACGTAATCAACGTTTCGCGCCGTGGCCCTTCTACGAATGTCAATGACGAACGGAATGTGAGTTCGCGTGTTTACGCGGGTCGATTTACCAAACGCGCACGTGACCGCGGGCCGTCCCTGCCCCCCACCACCACCCCACCGCGCTTTCCGTAGACCAGGTCCAGTATTGATACGGAATAGGAACGGTCACGTGACCAACGAGCCGCGTGCATTCGATTTAATTTCCTAGCGCGCATAGGAACCCGTCCCAACAACCTCCCTCCCCCCCACCTCCCGCTTATTCGCGCACGCGATTGGCCCACGCGCCCCCCCCACCAACCCCACCCCCCACCCCCGGGGCCAATCGGCGCGCGCGCATCGCCAATGCGGGCTGCGAATTCCAAACGGCAGTGACGTCATCAGGGAAGAACGGCAAAGCTTGGGCGCGAAGGGGCCGGGGAGAGAGAGTGAGGGCATCGGATCGCGTCGCTCGTCGCTGTCTGACGCTTCATTAATCCCCTCCTCCTCCTCCCGCGGCCGCCGCTAATTAACCGCACGCCGATAGGAAGCCAGCGAGGTTAAACAGCAGCAGCGGCGGCGGCGACGACGGCGACGTCGACGAAAACAACGAACGGCGTAAAGATGGTGAAAAAGAGAAAAGGAAGGGTCGTGATCGACTCGGATAGCGACGACAGCCGCAGCGACGAGAGCATGGACGCGGTTAGTGATTGTTGGGCCCACCGCCGGCCGTCTTTGTCTCTCTATACCCCCCACTCCCTTCCGAGCGTAGTGTGTGTGTGTTTTAACGCAGCCTTAAGTGGGTTGTTCGTGTCTCAAACGAGCGTTGAGGCAATGCTCGCCTCCTGTTGGCAAACCCACAGCCGGCGGTTAGAATCCCACGTTCCTGAACCCTAACCCCTAAACCCTAACCCCATAACCCTAAACCCCAAAGTGGGGCTGTACCAAAACAACATTGACTGCGGATGGATGATGAGCTGAGTCAATGCCGCAAGCCAGGAGTTGAACTCGCGTCTCTCACCCTCGAGGCTTAAAGCTAAAACCCGGTCCAGCCTCTATACGTCGACATGTGTTCGACATTGCATTACTGTGCCTGGAATTACACGCATGTCGTCTTGTCCACCCCGCACAAGTTTGTATGACCTCGCACAATTCAATAAACTGCATTAAGGCTTGGCTAAACTGCGGTACAACTTTGATCGTGCTGTGTTTGGCCGTGATGAACATGTGTAGTGCGTTTTTATCTCGCGACCGCTTTCGGGAGCCATTCATCATCATCCAGCAGTGGTATGACCATGGCTCATGCTAACCCCACGAGTATTAAACACGGCATATAAGGTACCAGCGTTGGCTCAAAGGGTCGCATATTAATCCTAAGTATAGATAGTTCCCGGGTAAGAACCCAAAGAAAGGGGAGGAGTGATGCAGTACAGTAGTGTACTGTACAATGAAATGTGTGTGCACGCTGTCTTCCAGCGGAGTTGTGGACGTCTTCCTAGGGAGCATCTGAGAACCTCAAACAGAGAAACGCCAAATAAATAGTGCCCGATATCTTTACCCGCATGTCAGAAGTGATTGTTTGGCCCCTGTAACTTCACGGCATATGTTTATGGCAGTCATTCTTTTGGCCTAGATGCACGTATTCATAATCAACGTTTTTGGGTTTAGATCGCGTTATTTATAAATGTGTCGTAACCCTCCACCACCCGACACGGCCAATCGGCAAAAAAAGTGTCACGTTGACAAAAGACAAATAGTTCACTGCTTTAGCCCACCGGTGTGTTGTAAATGTTGTGGTTTCACGCTTCAACACACCGGTGGGCTAAAGCAGTGAACTATTTGTCCTTTGTAAACGTGACACTTTTTTGCTGATTGGCCGTGTCGGGTGGTGGAGGGTTACGACACATTTATAAATAACGCGATCTAAACCCAAAAACATTGATCGTGAATAATATTGGTCGCGAAAGCCTACGTGTTAAACTAGATGCACGTATGTTGAACTTTTTTCGCACCCTACGTAGCCCACCGCGCTAGTCAGCATTTTTTTTTTACAGAGAACACTGACTTGTTTTGGCATTTTGGGTCTCTTCAGCAGAAGCTTTGTAAACAAACACTGCCCTAGCGACACTGAGACCAGTGAGCGAATGCTTTAAAACATACCAGACAGGAGGGATACGCGTCCTAGAGGAGACAATCGCAGTGAAGATGGAGCCGTAAAAGCATCTCCCTGTACAGCAGCTGATCGGTGGGGATTGCTGCGACTTGCAATGCAGGACCGTGAGGGATTGTAGCAGGGTGGTGAGCCCTTCATCCAGCAGCAAATAGAGCATGGGTGATGATAATGATTACTCGGTATGTTGCCATATTCTGTGTTGTAGGTGGATTAAAGCAGTTGAATAATTTCAAAATAAACTTGCTTCATTTAAGTTTTGCTTTTTTCACGAATTAAATGCTTTTGGAATTACTGTAAATGCATTCATATTCTTGGTTCTTTCGGTAAAGTCACGTTGAAGCGAAATAATAAAAGAATATAAATATAAAACAATAAAAATTCTCACGACGTTTCGACTGCAACACAAGCAATCGTCATCAGGTGTGATGAAGAACCAAGAATATGAATCCCTGCAGTCACGAAAGCTTTAAATCAAAATGTAAATGCATTGTAGAATACATGAAACTTTTGCTTTGAAAGTGAGACATTTTAACCTCTAGCCGGGGAACGTAGTCATCATGCATCTCAAATGTATTCACTCTTGTGATGTGCGCAAGCTAGGCTACGGAACCCATCACGCTGGGTGGGTGTGGAATGGACGGCTCGTATTGTTTTGACAGTCGGTGGGAAAATGCACAATGTAATAGATGCGTTATGTTCCTCGGCCGTCGGATGTAGGGGGGGGGGGTTGCAGCGGTGTTCGTGCTCGGATGTGCCCCGCTCGTGTTTTTGTTTTGTTATTTTTAGTTTGATATGCGCAACGTGGGTCGCCGCGTCCACCGCCTGCAGACGTCATATTCCTGAGTTAATTCCTTCTGTCTTCTTGTGCAAACTTTGGGGCCGAATTTAAACGTCTTTCTGTTTTTTGTATTTTGAGTTGTCGACGATATATACGTTTGAATTGTTATTTTAGTTTGAAGCCTGCTGGTATTGAATGACAATCTACCTATGAGTAGAATTCTTCCTCAAGGTCGATCTCTTTAAGCCCCTACGTAATGTGTACATGTAATCGTGGGCAATCGCCTAGTTATTCATGAGTGGATACGCTGTTCAGTTTCAGAGTTTGGATGGAGAAAAGCATACAGCAATAACGACAACAGCTGAAATAGTTACATCCCAACAGTCCCTAACCTGGTGTTTTTTTAGCTGTTTCCCCCCCCCCCCCCCCCCAATTCTGTTCTTGCCTATGGCAATATGTTCAAGAGATAAATGGCAATGTTGAGGGACTGCTTGGCACGAGAGTGCTTCAGCAGGGAGTTTTTGGTAGCTTTGCTATTTCTCCGTTGAAGGATCGCAGGCTACATTGGTTTACTATAGTTTGTGTTTCATGGCCACAATAGCACAGTCGCTTGTCTTCAATTTTCCATATATACACCATATGAGCAATCGAAGTCATGGCATGAGACGAAGAAGTCCTTCCGAACTCTTGCAGAGCATCATCATCATTAGACCTCCTTTGCCAGTACCAAAATATAATAATAGGGTTATTTCCCCTTTTTTCTGGCAACAAAACTGAAACCTTTTTACGAGGATTCATGTCAGCATTAACCACAATACTTGCAGTCAAAATGCAAACAAAAAACTTGGTGTGGACCAATCAGTTTCAAGGACAATGCATATATTATCATAGTATGTTTTTTGTTTGCATGTTGACTGCAAGTATTGTGGTTAATGCAGACATGAATTCTTGTAAAAAGGTTTCAGTTTTGTTGCCAGAAAAAACGGGAAAAACCCTATTATTATATCTTGCAGAGCAGTACGACTCCCTTGCGTTAGAGAACAGCCCTGTAGAAGCGATATCGTGTACTACGATCACGGAGCCACCTCTGATCCCTCTAAGTGATCTCTGATCCACACAATAGGGGCTAGAACTTTCCCACGTACCATGCTACAGAGAGTTATGTTTGTCACATGAAAGTAACATTTATATTGAAAATTCTCAGAGCTGGAATTTAGCGACATAAATGACATAGTAAGGTGCAATGTAATGATTTTTTTCACGTGCAGCCATTGGCTATCAGGTGGAAAATCATCATCTCTCTACACTTGCAACCCCAATTTAATCATGGACGGCTACCTGGCATTGGCAGCTCTGACCTCAGCCACCCAGTCACCTCTTATACTCACCTCGTTCTTAATAACTACCAGCTTTAGCTCTCCAATGTGTTTTCGGGTGTTCTGCATGTGGTTCAGCATGATGTCACACAACATGATGAACGACACATACTAGGAGCTGCTTGAGGTACAGAATTCAGTTCCTGAAGAAGTTCCTAGTACGTGGAGTGTCGTTTCACGACCTGGGACCATTCACTCGAAACTCCACTTGCTGCGATCTTCTTTTGGAACTTAATTCAGTTCCCAGCACGTGGAGAGAAACGTCGGACATTGTGCCGAACAACACTCGATACAACCCGAAAGCACATCCGAGAGGTATACAGCACAAAAGTGAGAGGCTACGTAGTAAGCTTTATCTTAAAAAAAAATAACGAATATACCCTTTGCATCAGAGGTGTAGTTGATCTCGTTTGACTGGTATGCACGGTTCTGAATAACGCGGCGTGCCTGCTCAGTCATTGAGTCGCACCGCGTGCATGTGCAGAGGGCCCCCCCCCTCCGTCCACGAGCCTTAAGGTGCACATTGCCTGACACAAGCGCCGTGGTGACGTTATCGCCACTTAGTGGCGAATGGCGATTGTTGTTGCCGCCGTCATTTTGCCTCCCGTGCAGGAGTGGCTCTCGCTGGCCAAGCGCAAGCGCAGTGAGCCCGAGCAGCAGAGCAGCCCCTCTCCCGTGCCTCCGGCCTCCACGCCACAACCGGCGGCAGCGTCGGCAGCGGCGGCGACTGCGGCAAAACGGTCAGACTCCTCCGACTCGGAGACGTCCGACAGCGACTTGGAGGTGAGATCGCGACACACTCGCTCTGACGCTTCATTCATTGCTTCTAGATTTGAAGCTTTCGTGACTGCAAGGATTCATATTCTTAGGTTTTTTCGGTAAAGTCACGTAGGTAAAAACATTAAAATTAATAAAAGTAAAATAAAATAAAAATCACGACGTTTCAGAGGCACCACAAGCTTCCATCTTCAGGTGGAACCGTCACAGACACGACAGCTGTATCAAGTAAATGAGAGATTGCAGGAGCTACCACTCCGTTTATATAATGGTTGGAGAGGGGGGAAGGGCCAAGTACAGCACACTCATTGCTTTACACTTTAAATCTCGGTTTAATCATGGGCGGCTGTATCTGGATTCAAATCCAGGTTCTTGATGGCACTGCTATATCGTTAATTGTGGAGTGATTTCATATTTGGGGTCAGATTTTCGTTCTGACGGTCTTTTTCTCAGCTTTTTTTTTCTCACATCGCTATTACCGACACTATGGGAAAATACCAGAATGATGTGTGCTGGTTATTTCTTCATAATGGGTATCTCCCCTTAATCTATCCATTCACAGCCCTTCTGTTAATATGGAATTTGGGGTTGGCCTTTAACCAGCATACTATGTTTTGGGAATAGCGTTGTGAATACAGTCACCCCAAAGCATTGAATTAAAAATGTGGTAATTCTAGGCCATTGGCAGTTTGGTTAAACTAGAAAATAAAGAAAGTTATCATCGAGTGGCCCCTCCTTTTAAACTCTGATTAAATTAAATTATCACGGTTGGAAATGTTTTGGAACTATGTAGCCAAAGGAAATCCTCTTGGCTCTATCCCACTGAAAATATGGTTATATATAGCACCATGCATTTTATATACACGACATATTCTGTATATTGAACTTTTTATTTGGTGATGCTGCTGCTGCTTTGGCAGTGGTGGTCAAGCGCAAATAACAACACAATAAACTCCACATTTGTCAATAACACTGCATAAATAGGAACAAAAAATTATAAAGATATATTCTAGCTATGTTGTTGCAAGTCGCCCCCCTCGCTATAAAATCTATTGCCACTTTTTTCTCTGAGATGGCAAGATTGGATTCTATCCGTTAAAATTTGCAGAATGTGCAGCATTTCAGGAACCACGTGAAAACCTTTCGTGCAACATGTACGAATCAAAATAATCAACGATTGCTCCCACAATTAAAATTTGTGCCTTAAATGTATTTTGCAATTCTATCCCATTAATCATCTACAACATTCAAAACTCATTAAGAGTCGGTGTGAAGAATGTTTAGGCAAGATAAATAAAGCCTCATTCCCATATTTGCGGCTTGACGTAAAAAAAATATAAGTGGTTATTTTACACATTATGTCAGCTGCACGGCCTTCTCGGCATTGCCTTCACGCAAGCCTAACTGCTGATGAGACAGTGAATGTGTTAAACCAGTGCAGAGTTTAATTGTATTAAGCTATTGCTTCTTGGGAGTGCATATTATTCGCTGCATCGGTTCAACACAGGAAAACTGGGGCCGATTTCCATAAAATCAATGCGTCGTTACTTGCCTAATACATACGAGAGGCGTCTTGACGGTCTTACGAGAGGTGTGTGCCTGCATTTTCCACAGTGGACGGTCGGAGGCAACAACGCTAAGAAGAAGGGCAAGGGGAAGAGCGGAAAGAAGTCGAGTAAGAAGACGTCGGCCGTGGCCAAGACAGCGTCGGGGTCTTCCGAGGAGGAGAGTGCGGCGGAGGCGTCCGAGCCGGAGGAAGGTGCGGCCCCAACGCAGTACAGTCCAACGCTTCGGTCGGAGCAAGAGCTCGAACGGAGCAGAGCGGCAGGAGGCTTTAACCGTGGAAGGAGACACTGGAGTCGCTAAGCCTCTTGGGCTGTTGGGTCCTGACCGTTTCCCTCATCCATCGCTGCCTCTCTTGACTGAGATAGCTTCCATCCCAATCCAACGTTTGATGCTTGACATCGATTCAGATGAAAGAGAAATAAACAATACGTAGAGATGAGAAAGCTATACACAACAGGTACCAACTATTATTCATATGTACAGATGTTATTACATCCTGTTCCCGGTGCACAGACGTCATGTATGTGTGTATGTCGAACCTTTTTTCGCACCGTACATAGGCAACCGTGCTAATCGGAGGTGCGGAAACACGTCGCAACGTATTTACACGCGACCCCATGTCATGTGGCCCACCTGCGCGCACTAATTTTGTTACGTGGCTCGCCAGGAAGCGCATTTGGAAGAACTGCCGTACCGAACCTTCTTCGTGGCCACTACGCCACCCCCCCCCGCCCGCCCTCTCTGTCCCCAGGGGAGGTGTCGGACTCAGACAGCAGCAGCGACTCGGGCTCGGGTTCGGCGAGCTCGTCCTCATCGTCCTCATCGTCGGAAGGGAAGGACCAGTTCCACGATGGCTACGACGACGACCTGATGGGCGACGCAGAGGACCGCGCGCGCCTCTCCAAGATGACGGAGAAGGAGCGCGAGCAGGAGCTTTACAACCGCATCGAGAAGCGCGAGGTTCTCAAGACGAGGTCGGCATGCAAAAGCTCCCCCCCCCCCCCCCCTAAGCACATTCAGTGGTGGCATAGCCTGTTTGCAAGAAGGTCGTGAAATGGGTGACCCCCCCCCCCTCCAAACCCCATGTGTAATTTTGCCCCGCCTCCCACACCTCCATTTAGAACAGTTGGCTACGTACGGTGCGAAAGAAGTTAAACATAAGTCATAGTCAGAAGCCGATGAGCTATAAAGCTTTTTCACAGATATCCAGTCGGGGCGGGTCAGAACGTTACAACAACAAACAATACAAAAACACGATAGTTTCTGTATATACGTAGCCGGTGCCTTGTCCTCAGTTACACCGCCTGCACACGAGACAACTATGCCACTACATCCATTGTACTCATAATGAAAGTTGTTTGTCATTCCGCTTATGACTCAAGAACCAAAAGTGGTGCAGAGAAGAGCAATGCAAAAACTATCAAAATGCAGAATTGTTGTTTGAAATAGCATGACCTCACATTTAATGGAGCGATTGGCTTGTGATTACTCGCTAATTTACTATATTTTACCGACTCGTTTTGGTAATCCTTTAGTTTGGGGTTTTGTTTGTATCTGACATGTTGGCACTGTTTAAATGACTCGACTCACAATTATAAGGCTGTGATTTTCAAAGCAGCATTATTAGGGATTGAATCAGACCAACATCCTTTCAGGCCCGATAAAATTGTTACCACCATGGGACTTCAACATTGGTTTCTTCCAAAATAGATTTTTTTTTTTTTTGGGTTAGATCGCGTTGATATAAATGTGCCGTTAAACCCGCCACCACCCAACAGCCAATTAGTAAGGTTTGTCACGTGAACAAAACATGCCAATTCTTTACTTGTACAGCACACTGATGTTGGAGAATTCTGGAAAATGATGCTGGATGTCGTTACCAGCTAAATGTCATGCTCAAATTGTGAATGCTGTGGATTTACTCTCCAACACACCGATGTGCTGTACTAATAACGAATTGGCATGTTTTGTTTCGTGACAAACCTTACTAAATTTCGATTTAAAGCTTTCGTGACTGCAGGGATTCATCTTCTTGGTTCTTTCGGTAAAGTCACGTAGAAGGGAAGTAATAAAATAATAAAAATAAAACATAATAAAACAATTCTCACGACGTTTCGGCCACAACGCAAGCAGCCGTCCTCAGGCGAAGAGCTTGGTGGTGTTTCATTCTTCGCCTGAGGACGGCTGCTTGCGTTGTGGCCGAAACGTCGTGAGAATTGTTTTATTATGTTTTATTTTTATTATTTTATTACTTCCCTTCTACGTGACTTTACCGAAAGAACCAAGAAGATAAACCTTACTAATTGGCTGTGGCAGGTGGTGGCTGGTTTAACGACGCTTATATTGAAACGATCTAACACAAAAACCTCTTATGGACAATATTGATCGCGAAAGCCTACATTTAAAATTGCTTTCTTTAACGGAGAGACTGGCCCTCATCATGATAATATGAAATTTACACCACTGGCACCGCCCCAGGCTCATGTCAGCAGGGAGACATTGTAACATTGTTTCCTCTAATTTGCTTCATGTGTGGCTGATGATGGTGATTTTGTATGGAAAAGAAATGCCAACTATTAGCGATTCAGTTCTAAGTGATTTAGCCCTTCAATTGCTTTGTATGAGAGTTAGTGAATTGCAGATATAGCTACCCATTCATTCACCCACCGCCTTCAAATATTTATTGGGCATAGTGCGCATTTATGCGTCCGTGGTTTGGTGTTCATCGCGGCAATCACGCGCAGGAGTGAGTTTGATTATTCACTTGTGCATCAGGTATCTTCCATGGCTTGTGCGCAGATCCAGCCAAGCTTTGGCCACTGTTTCCATGGAAAATTGAAGATGGCCAGGCGGGTGGTGTCGTTGCTGATGAGCTTGTGTGTTGGTGAAACCGAGCAATGTGGTGGTGGGGTCATTGATCAGCATCTGTTGGGCACGTTGCTCGAAGCCCACTAGCCGGTCCGAGCCGTTTCGATCCTGAAATTCGGTTCAACACAGGCGCCTTTGCGCCGTGTTTTAAAAAATCAATTTCGGATGCACGACTCGTAAACGATTAATGCCGCAGATTCGAAATCGAGAAGAAACTGAAAGCGAGAAAGAAGAAGGAGAAACGAAAGAAGCACGAGCATGACCGGGAGCACAGGGAGAAGCAGAGCAAGGTGCAGGAGACGCCCGTAAAGGTGAGACGGCGGAAAATTATCTATCTTACGAGATTGCAAAAAAGTTTTGCTGGCTGGCTGGCTGGCACGCGGTGGTGACATTACCGCGTACATCTGCATGATGACGTCACCTGCATCCCACACCTCCCGACCCACCCCACACCCTTGCTGTGGATCCTGCACAAATGCACGGACAGTGCCAGGAATTTTATTTTTAACAAATGTTTTTATTGTAGTTGTTTTTCAAGTTTATTTTTTGTCGGTGAGAATTGCCAAGAGACCAGAATAGGCGTCATTTGCAACATTGACCTGGTGCAATGATTGCTGCTGTGTCTAATTCCAATTGAAAATTGCAGTGTAATTTTCGAACGAAGAAAATTTTGACCGTGATGCCGGCACACACGATGGTCTACTCTTTGCGAATGAAGTCAGGGGGGCTTTAACGCACGATGTGAAGTATACGGCGCTCACCATGTATGGTTATTGCAGCCGCAGTAATAATCGGGGCGGCCTCTCTAGTTGAACCGTGAACCTCTGCAACAAGCGGTGAACGCGCGACTACCGCCGGTGCCACGTGAGCCGGTGGTGAAACGGAACGAACGTGCGAGCGCGTCCCCCGTGACTGACGGTGACTGAGGATTTGGCATCGGCGTTGCCTTGGGCAGGTGATGTCGCACAGCAAGGAGCGGCGCTCAAAGCGGGACGAGAAACTCGACAAGAAGTCTCAGGCCATGGAGGAGCTCAAAGCCGAGCGCGAAAAGAAGAAAAACAAGACGGGTGGGTGACCACACACCTTCCTCTCCAACCCCTCCCCCTCTCTGCCCCCATCTCACCACAACCCCACTGCCCGTGTGGACACTTTGGATCTTGCCAGGGCAACCCCTGAGCCAGACTCGATGCCGACCAGGCCAAAGCCTGCCAGTTGTTAGTAGATGCAGCCATGCACAGCCGCACGAGAGTGTGCGTTGCTCTGCGCCCCTTTGCAGTTTTAAAGGGTCACGTAGAAGGGAAATAATAATATAATAAAAATACAATTCTCACGACGTTTTTTTATTTCCTTGCTGTGGTTTTCACACCTGATGATGATTGCATGTGTTGCAATCGAAACGTCGTGAGAATTTAATTGGTTTATTTTTATAATTTTATTATTTCCCTTCTACGTGACTCTACCGAAAAAACCAAGAATATGAATACCTGCAGTCACGCAAGCTATGAATCGAAATTTAGGGTCAGTAATGGTTTGCCTTCAGCAGTGGATTGACTGGCTGACAGTGATCGTGATGGCTTGTAACTTTAAGCTGCACGTGAGCCATGGCAGTTGTTCAAGAGTAGCATGATATCATACTCTTTGGTTCTTTCGGTAAAGTCACGTAGGTATAAAATAAATTAAATCTCGACGTTTCGATTGCAACACAAGCAATCATCATCAGAAACGTCGTGATTTATTTTATTTTCTACCTACGTGACTTTACCGAAAGAACCAAAGAGTATGGATCCCTGCAGTCACGAAAACTTCAAATCTAGCATTATATCACTTTTTATGATGTCACTTCAATGCATTGTCTGAGCCCACACTCTCAATTGGCATCGCTCACCACCCTTTCTTTCACCATTGCTCCGTTGTTGCATGCGTGACTTCTCACCTCCATGAATGAAACTACGGTATTCCACAATGACCGAGTACAGTTCATATTACAGACTCCGAGCTGATATAATAAATTGCTCAAATAATTGGATATCCCCAGCTCTACATCTATCTGCACCATCCGGTGCTTAACTCAGAGTGGAAAGTGCGTGAGTTCAAGTACCAGTCGAGGGTCATGTTAACTCATGAGTATCCCTTTGGGATGAGGGAGTCTTATCTGTTCTCTTATGTTTGGAGATTCTGCATACATTCACTTGTGCAAACTCATCGTCAGAAGGAACTTTTTTACTTGTTATTTATATTCTCCACAATGACCCGATTGATTATAATTTAGTGTCAAACCAGGACCTAAATCTTAAAGAGAGGGAATCCTTCTCGATAACAACTGGCAGTTCACCAGAATTGATTCAAGCAAGCTTGACTTTGCTGATGAGACACATTGTGCCGAAAAAGGTCCAGTGTTTGCTTGTACTGAATCAATGCTGCTGAAATATTCCACTCCCAGAAGGCCTTGCGTGTGGAGAGACAAATATGTGAAGGTGACATATTGTCTCCTCATCTTTGTTTGATACCGAAGGACTGTCGTCCGTCATTGTTTTATTTTGACCAATTTCAGCAGAGCTTCTGGCACGGAAGCAGCGTCTGAACGCGAGCGACGTGTACTCTGACGACGACGAGGAGGAGGAGGAGGAAGAGGAGGATGACAAGGCGAGCGAGAAGAGCGACCAGAGCTCCTGCTCGTCGTCCTCCTCCGATGAGGAGGAAGAGTGAGTCGTTGGGTTCCTTCTGCGTGCGCGTGCCCTCCCTGAACGAGCGCCAACTCCTAACGACTCCACACGTCTTTGGTTCCGCCCTCGAATGGAATTTTGCTACCGCATATTTGAGGCAGTACGTTAACATCACTAAAAGCCTATTAATAAGAACCAATCAAAAGCTTCCCCCCCCCCCCTTATTAAGGAGCCAGCCATGTATGCTGAAATCTATACCGTACATCCAGCAGTGGATTGGTCACAGCTGATGACGATGGCGATGATGGGAGCGTGACATTCGAATCCAAGACCCCGATCGGTGCTGGCTCGGTGTTCTGACACGGGTCTTGAAATGCCCCTCAGGCTACCCATCCACCTCCAAGCCAGGGTCGTTAGTCGTGGGAATGCCTTCATCCGACAGTGGATAGATTGCTGATGATGATTATGACGATGATGACGACAGCGGTGACAACGACAATCCTTGCCGCAGGAAGGAGGAGTCGGCGCCCAAGACGACGCTGGTGTCATCCAAGGACGAGCTCAACCAGATCCGGCTGTCGCGGCACAAGATGGAGCGCTGGTGCCACATGCCGTTCTTCGAGCGCACGGCCATCGGCTGCTTCGTCCGCATTGGCATCGGCAACAACAACGCCAAGCCCGTGTACCGGGTGCGTCGCACAGTCACTTGCCACCGCTCGCTCGCATCCATCGAGAGCTGTGGTTCTCAACCTTTTTTTTTTGGCTACTGTGTTGACCCCTTGTTGAATTTTGTATAATGAACGTCAGTATTTTAACCAGTTGTCCATTTTGTGAGGTATCCTAACTAGCTAGTATCTGCATTTTCCATAAATATGCTAAATTCCTCTGTTGATATGCAAATGCCTTTGTCAAGGCGCCCTTCCTCCTCAAACCCAGCTTAAATATACGCTGCCAAGCTGTCTTTCTGACAGACCTGTTCTTCACCTGAGGACGGCTGCTTGCGTTGTGGCCGAAACGTCGTGAGAATAGTATTTTATGATGTTTTATTTTTATTATTTTATTATTTCCCTTCTACGTGACTTTACTGTAAGAACCAAGAAGATGAATCCCTGCAGTCATGAAAGCTTTTAAATCGAAATTTAGCTAGTAACTGCAAGTGAATAAAAAAAACGAACGTCAATATTTTAAATAATTGTCCTTTTTCTGAGGTATCCCTAACAAGCTAGTAACTGCAAGCAAATACAAAATAAACGGATGCTCTGCATGCATGACGTAAATTGTTTATGATCAATGAGTTTAAAAAGGTATTTTACATCGTTCTAGGTTACCATATGGATTCAAATTTTATTGTGGTTATTTTTTTTGTGCATATTCATACATTATTAGTCACCAATGACTTTCACACATTCATGAATCATCTCGCGCGTGCCCCCCGTTGAGAACCACTGATCTAGAGCTTGTACGGTTACGCAGCTCGGTCGATTATTCGACTCTGAATTGTAATCCAACACGCCGGTTATTGCAGTCACTATAATCTTGCGGGTTAGGCTGAGTGTTGAGAATTTCTTCCGTCAAGTGGGCCTTTCTCAAGTGGGCATCTTCCAACCCTTCAGGAGTTAAGGTGGAGATGCGAGCAGTCGTGAATGGTGAAAGCTTGAGAAAGGAAATGTTCAAACATACGTCCTAACCCAGAAAAAACACGCTTGTAAAATTATAATGAACTCAAATTTCGATTTAAAGCTTTCGTGACTGCAGGGATTCATCTTCTTGGTTCTTTCGGTAAAGTCACGTAGAATGGAAATAATAAAAGAATAAAAATAAAAATTGAATAAAAATTAAACATAATAAAGTAATATAATACAATAATAAAATATTACTTTTTTATTTTATTATGTTTTATTTTTATTATAATGAACTCCTTTTTTGGGGTCGATTACTTGGGCCTCCTTTAAAAATGGTGGCCACCCCAAATCCTGCCTCCCAAAAGCTGGCAACCCCTTCCAAGCCGCGCCCAGCGTGACGCAGCTGACGGTGACAATTACGTCACAATGCCTGGCCAATCACCTCCCGTCCAGCGGCACACTCGGCAAATTCTTTTGTCAAGGCGCTCTTCCACCTCCAACCCAGCTTAAATATACGCTCCAAGCGTGGTGGTGTTTCATTCAGACGCTGTCTCCCCGACAGACCTGGTCTTCACCTGAGGACGGCTGCTTGCGTTGTGGCCGAAACGTCGTGAGAATTGTATTTTATTATGTTTTATTTTTATCATTTTATTATTTCCCTTCTATGTGACTTTACTGAAAGAACCAAGAAGATGAATCCCTGCAGTCACGAAAGCTTTAAATCGACATTTACATTTTGTTATTTTACCACATTATCAGCGAAGTGACATGGTCTCGTTTCCCTTGGGTGGGTGCCGGTTGCGAGCAGGTGGCGGAGGTGACGGGCATGATGGAGACGGGGAAGATTTACCAGCTGGGGACGACACGCACCAACAAGGGCCTCCGGTTACGGTGAGGCTTGCCGTGTTTGTGTCTCTCACAGCGTTAGATTAAACGGCTCGCCCCCCAATTAAACTCCAGGTTTTCAGGTGTAGCGAGTTGATGGCCTCAGCCCGGTTACCCCGACGACTGCATCAATAAAGCGTCGTGTTTAAAAAAAAAAATAGCCGCTTAATTCGAGACATTCCAGCTCAAAATAATTAAAAACTTGGCTTTGATTGTCATGTGAAGGATATTCTTTGCAGGACATGTAAAATGGAGGCCACCTGGCATGAGGTGCATTGAATTGAATGTCCCTCCCGATCTCGTCAGATCTCGGAAGCTAAGCCGGGTTGAGCCTGGATAGCGCATGAATGGGTGACCATCGTGTATGAAACTTGCGTTGCCAGCGGAGGGCAATGCAGAACAATCCATTCCTGTACTGCGCTTCTCCCATACGCTCCGTATCGTCACCAAACCGCACTGACCGGCTTGGTGGAGTACGGCCGACATGGGGAGGGGCCCTCATCCAGCAGTGATTGGACACAGTGAAGGACGCTGTTCGTGTGTACACGTGTATCGGAGCACACCAACACCCAGAGGCCTTGCGTGTGCGCTGTGCCGGTTGTCTCCTCCCAGCCACGGCAACCAGGAGCGCGTATTCCGGCTCGAGTTCGTCTCCAATCAGGACATCACCGACAACGAGTTCCAGAAGTGGAAGGAAGCGGTAAGGCGACGGCGGCGGTGGCGGCGCTGTGTGCGCCACTCGGCTGTAGGAGACTCTTGATGTGTGAGGCCCTTCGCCGGCCGGTGCCACTCGGCTATAGGAGACTCTTGATGTGTGAGGCCCTTCGCCGGCCGGTGCCCGTGCACGCGCACACTTGTGTGTGTGTGTGTGTAATGATAGAGAGTTTAGGGAGCGGTAGTGCAGCGGTTAGCGCAGTTCGCTATGTACCCGGCGACCCGAGTTCGATTCTCGCTCACGGCCAACACCAGTGGCGATTATCTGATCCGGTCCTGGGCTTCCCCTTGGTCGACTCAGCCTCAAATGAGTACCTGGTGTGATGTTTACACACCGCACCAGGTACTCATTTGTGTAATTGGCTGTGTTGGGTGGTGGTGGGATAACAACACATTTGTATTTACGCCATCTAACCCAAAAAAAACCTTTATTATGGATAATATTGGTCGCGAAAGCCTACGTGTTAAACTAAACTCTGGATCGCAAGTCCAGTATGCTTCCCACCATTATACCATGGCAGCATTATCCCCCTCAAAGCGAAAGGCGTTGTCTAGTACGGAGCGTATTTACGGCCCGAACTACGATGCATCGTCTGAAAATGCATTGCTCCGCCCGGTTTCACTCAGATGATGCTGGGAGGGCTTCAGCTGCCGACCCTGGACGAAATCAATAAGAAGCGTCAGGACATCAAGGTCGCCCACGACTACAAGTTCAACGACCAGGACGTGGAGCACGTGAGTGCATAGCCCTCGTGTTCACGTATCCCCCCCCCCCCTCTCCGTGCGCACAACGGCGACTGGGAACCGTTTCCCTACACAGTGGCCCATTAGGAGTCTCAAATGCGTTTGGCAGACCGCACTTTAATCCTTACCCATTCCGATGACGTACGTGTACGTCATCAGTTTTTCTTTCTTCCGATTCCTTTCCGATGTACTATGACGTACGTGTACGGAAGTAAACAGTTTGGCGCCCCCTATCGTAGAGTGCGGTCGTGGCGCCAAGGTTCTCAGCGGTGAGTGCAATGTCTTTAATAAGAGCGGCGCTGTGCCTCTAAATAAAATTAATGCTAACTGCTTGCTCGTTACGAGATTCGGCGGTGAACGGGACCCACCCTGCAACTTGCAGACGTCTCGGTACGGGAAAGGGTCAATTTACGCTAAACTTTGATAACGCTAGGATTTCATGCGTTGACTGTGCACGCTCAGAACTACTCAAAGACAACAGGCGACTGGGCACGCTTGAAGTAGAAACGTAGCATTGACAATTCCCAGGGGGAAAACTTCCCCTCGTACCTGATTAGTGTGGCTAAGATTATTGAAGTGAGGGAGGGGGCATGGGGACGTAGCGGGTGCTGCATTGGCCGTCAGTGGAGCATTGTAGCGGCGTGTTTTGGTTTCTGGGATACAGAGACATTGGTTGTCATGCAGATGTTTCAACCACTAGGTTGGAACTGCCAATAGACATGAAGACTATCCTGTGCTCCAATCCAATTGGAGGACATTGCTTTTCTTTGTATAGCATTACAGTGGATTTCACCAACCCGCACTGACCAGAGTGGTGAAGTATGGTCAAACAACCACCAAGACCGGCATGGCATGGAGAGGGCCTCCTCAGTGTACATTATCGTAGGGATGCTATTGAGAGCATATTTAAGGCATGTGTCATAAAAATAAAATATTTCCTTGCTGATCTTGTAAATTTAACCAGTTGCGCAGCCAGTTAAAAGTTTGCACGCTTTTAATACAGATTGTTGCAGTGAGAGCATTGTGATTTGCCAGTTGTGTTGTGTTTTCCCGCGTGTTTGACGCATCGCAGATCGTCCAAGAAAAGGATAAGTTCAGGAAAAACCCTGCCAACTACGCCATGAAGAAAACTGAGCTGATGAAGGATAAGGTATTTACGTCATTTGTTATTGTCATCACGGCCGGTCACCCGGGAAAGACTCGGCAAGTCTCGTTTTTATGAAGAGTCCTGCCAAGTTTTCGCATCAGGGGGGTGACGATTGCTTCGTGTCTATAAATTAAGTCATTGCCGAGTTATTTTTTTTCAAATTTGGAAAATGTTGACCATGGTGCTGGCACACTATATATTTAAGTTTTTCATCATCATCATCATAAGTTGTTGAGTGCAGGACCTAAGGCTCAAATTACCAAGTGGCCAAAAGCAAACAGCATTACTGAAAGTAAAATGGATAAGGGTTCATACTTTTCTTGAATTTAATATATATAGTCTACAATATATATTGTTTACCAAATGACACTTCCTCGCGTGTCGATACTTTATTTCATAGGGGGTGGGGGGGGGGGGGTCATCGTTTGAGATGTCTGGCCAATCCCCTACACATAAGCCAGTAATCTAACCTACTTGCTCGCTGCCTGCTATTCGATGTTTCGTAGCCTGGAAAGTTGCGTGCGATGATTTATACACAATGCACATTAACCTCCTCCACAATGCATTGCAGCGTGCAACAGAGAGCTGTTAAGGTTGCAGCAGTTAACGGTTTGGTAATCAGTTTGGTAACGTTGTTACAGTTTAAACGGTTTTCGTGAATGGGGCCCAGCGAGCTTTGGAAAATTGTGTGACAGCCTGACACTTTTGTGATTGTTGCGGCGGTTCACAATTTTCTGAATGGGGTGACCGTCAATGTTGCAAGGGGGCAAATAATTTGGTGTGACCGTTACTGGTCTGGTGAAATGGCGTGTGACGATCTTGGGGGACTGTTGTGTCTGTAAATGGTTTGGTAAAGTGGCCGGCGGTCCTTGATTTGGTGACTGGCGTGTGGTGCGCTTTGACGGTTTAGGCGATGGCGGAGGAGGGTGGAAACGAAGACCGCGCTCGCGAGATCCAGGACAAGATGAACGAACTGGAGGAGCGAGCGGAGGCCCTCGATCGCATTCGCACAAAGAACATCTCCGCCATCAGGTCCGCTCGCTCGCTCACTGCTGCTCGCTCGAGCACCCACTCACTCGGTCATTCGCTCGCGCTTTCACTCACTCACCCGCTCACTCACCTGCTCAGTCCCTCGCTCGCTTGCTCGCTTGCTCAGTCACTCACTTGCTCAGTCACTCACTCACTCATTCAGTCACTCGCTCACTCTCTCACTGTCTCACTCACCCGCTCACTCACCCGCTCACTCACTCACCCGCTCACTCACCCACTCACTCTCTTTCTCGCTCACTCATTCATTCACTCGCTCATTCTCTCACTGTCTCAGTCACCCGCTCACTCACCTGCTTACTCACTCGCTGACTCACCTGCCACTCACCCGCTCACTCACCTGCTCAGTCACTCGCTCATTCAGTCACTCGCTTGCTCAGTCACTCACTCACTTGCTCAGTCACTCACTCATTCAGTCACTCGCTCGCTCTCTAGCTCACTCGCTTGCTCACTCAGTCTACTCGCTCACCTGCTCACTCACCCGCTCACTCACTCGCTCACTCACCCGCTCACTCTCTCACTCACCCGCTCACTCACTCTCTTTCTCGCTCACTCATTCATTCACTCGCTCATTCTCTCACTGTCTCACTCATCCGCTCACTCACCCGCTCACTCTCTTTTTCGCTCACTCATTCATTCACTCGCTCATTCTTTCATTCACTTGCTCACTCATTCACTCACTCGGCTATCCACCATATTATACACGTACCACATTTTATGACCTTTCGGTACACACGTGAAATTTGTCTTAACAAAATATTGTAACCAATGCATGATTGTCTGCAGCTATATCAACCAAAGGAATCGAGAGTGGAACATTGTGGAGTCGGAAAAAGCCATGCAGGTATGGCGGTAGGCATGTAATGACGCGTTAATGAATATCATTTATATAATTGGCTATGCCATTGTGTGTAATTTGTTCACGTGATACCTGCAACCACTGGAGCTTCTACATCTACCGCAATGTGCCTTCGAGGTGGCTGGGTGGTGCAGTGGTCAGAGCACTGAGCCGGTGCTGTTGAGGTCGTGGGTTCCAATTTGGGTAGCCACCGGTGATTAAATATGAATGGTATTGTGTAACGTGTAAATACTTCGCAATGTTAAAATATAAATACGTCATAAAAAACACGTCTCAAAACGTACGATATGCAATTAAAGTGTCTCATCTCGGCGGGGGGCATCGATAGAGATTCGTTCTGAGAGAGCGATTGCTCGCACGAGTACGCAGATACCTTTGACACGTAAAGAAAATCTGGGCCGATGAACTCGGGCAGCGAAATCTTTTGGAGCTGTTTTGGAAGCCCACGTCGAGACAACAACATAGCAACTGTGTGTTTTTTTCTTTCCATCCCCGCAATAATGATGGCGTGCGTCGAATTCAACAGGCAGAGGTTGTAAACATGAAGAACCAGAAAATGGACCCGTTCACTCGGAGGCAGTGCAAGCCCACCATGGTGTCCAATGTAAGCACTGCACCAAGCTGAGAAAAACACACAGCGAGGGCCAGGCAGTGAGCAATGACCTTGGGACAAACACCCAGGGCTTTGGTGGTGCGTAGCAGCCCTCCGCTCATGCATCATTGACTCGGCCTCGTGAGTTTTTTTTTCCCTGGCTTTCCATTCGGCGCCGCTTCGTGGTTCATTTTACCAGAAGAGGCCGATCGACGGCCCTCTCGGGATGCGTCTCGGACGATGTGCCGTGAGTTTTTCGGCACGATGTCCCGACGTTTCGCTCCACACCGCCGGGAGCTTCTTGGGCGTAGGAGAAGCTCCCAGAACGTGGAGCGGAATGTCAGACGGCGTGCCCAATGACGCACGGCACAGCGCAATAACACATCGGAGAGCCGTGCAGAGAAACCCCGATAACACAGGCAGGAGGTGATTGAAGGTGTATGAACAGGCAATGACTAAAGCGATTCCATTAATTAATCTATGTTATCGTTATGCACTCTCGGTCATCCTTTAAATTCAGTACTCTTGCTCCATCGGTCTTCTGGCGTTTTAATCCCCACTTGAGAGACACGATCTTGCTTCTTGTGTCATTGTCACGAACAAAACGTGTTTTCCACGTGTTATTCATTCACTGTGGAAATGTTAAAATCTCTGAGAGGCCACGTCAAGTGAGCGGATTTTTCTCCATTTTTGTTTCCATTCTCTCATTTGTATCCAGATTTTTTCAGATTATTATTCTGTTATCTTAAATATTTTTGTGAATAAGCAATCGAGAAGATCCAAACACCTGTAGGATGGTGTACAACATAGAAACTACCCATTACATTAGTGCTTGAAAAACATTCAAGAGTAATTAACGGCTGGGTGATTATATAACATAATCATTTTATGACAGCATATAAGCATTCGTTAATTGGCCAATAACACTTTCATATATAAGGAGGACGTGTCAGTATGTAGTATTTTTTTATTTAAAGCTTTCGTGACTGCAGGGATTCACCTTCTTGGTTCTTTCGGTAAAGTCACGTAGAAGGGAAATAATAAAATAATAACAATTAAACATAATAAAATACAATTCTCACGACGTTTCGGCTACAACGTAAGCAGCCGTCCTCAGGTGAAGAACAGGTCTGTCGGAAAGACAGCGTCTACATTAACACCACCAAGCTTGGCAGCGTATATTTAAGCTGGGTTAGAGGAGGAAGGGCGCCTTGACAAATGAATTTGCATATCAACAGAGGAATTTAACATATTTATGGAAAATGCAGATATGGGATTAGTCACTACTTGTGGAATGCGTAGGAGGTGGGAGGGGTCTCAAAGTCATATTATGCCCGTGTATTATGTAGGATTAGCAACAACAAAGGGAGGAAGTAGGGTTAGCAGTAATAAAGGGAAGACATTTTAATAGCAAGGAGCTGCAGCAGCCAAACCAATAGTATGTTGAATTTCTTTCACACCGTACATGAACCACCAAGCTAATCGGCACAGTAGTTGATACCGAATCGGCAGAAAAAATTGGACCGAGTGGAGCCATGTAGAGGCAGACTAGTAGGGCCCCCCAGGATGGAACCTGGAGGGAAACCAGAAGTTAAAGCGCCAAAGACAGAATTACAATTTGCCAAACCGTACGTAGCCAACAGTGCTTATCGCACAAAAACAAATTTCGATTTAAAGCTTTCGTGACTGCCGGGATTCATCTTCTTGGTTCTTTCGGTAAAGTCACGTAGAAGGGAAGTAATAAAATAATACAAATAAAACATAATAAAATAATTCTCACGACGTTGCGGCCACAACGCAAGCAGCCGTCCTCAGGTGAAGACCTGGTCTTTATTGTGGCCGAAACGTCATGAGAATTATTTTATTATGTTTTATTTTTATTATTTTATTACTTCCCTTCTACGTGACTTTACCGAAAGAACCAAGAAGACGCACAAAAGCAGTTCTACAGAAATTCGTTTTCAATTTAGATTATTTAAAACTGCATAGCTCCAGTGACTTCATAATATCGGAAGGAAGGCCATTCCAGATGGCCGCAGAAGTGCATCTGAAAGCGCGTGATGCAGTGACCATCTTTGTTCTATGGCGAGCCAAAAGCCACTGCCAGGATGACCGGAGTTCGTAGGCTTATATTGAGTGAAGTGCAGTTGCTTAACTTTTAAACAATACATTAGTACTTGAAGTACATCAAAGCAGAAAAATAACACGATAAATGTGTGAAACAAAATACAGAAAACTGATATACCGCGACATTCATCACATAAACACGTTGCGTCGAACGGTATTGTCAAAAATAATACCACGCTCACCGCAGTGCACCGCGCTGCCCTGTTGACACGACGCTCTGCCCACAGGCGCGTGATCCAGCCGTGCAGGCCGCGATCCGGGCTCAGCTCAACGCCAAGTACGGACAGCTGGAGTCGGACAATCCGATTGAGATTGGGCGAGCGGTGAGTCGATGCGTGCTCTCTCTCCTTTAGCAGGACGTGCGCGCGGGGCCTCTTGCCGCAGGGATCGGTGGCAGTGCACACTAAAATATGGTCCCCTTTTATTAAATCGCTTGTAACCCGATTCCATTTCTGCACTCTGTGGTTTTTGATAGATGCCCATTTATCTTCCCTCTCGTCTTTTGCTTTCCTTTCCTATGCTTTGCACTCCGATCGTTGTTTTGTTTGTTGTCGTAACTTGTCGTAACTTTATGACCCTCCTCTACTGGACGTAAATAAACATTCAGATTTTTCCCCTCTTGCTGTCGCCCTTCTCTACCCTTCTCTACGCTTCTCCACCCTCCTGCACCCTCCTCCTCTCCCCTTTTTTAGCTCTCCAACGTCCCTTCCATTCCCCTATATATATAACAGCCGGGCATTTGCAACGAAATATTATGTCGCTGGCGGCTGTGCTGCTCGCCTGCGATACAGCACTGTGGGGAGGCCAGGGGTCGGTGGCTCACACAAATTGGTGAAGCTCTCTTAGCCGTGGGCGTCCAAGTCTGGCTTGCTAGGGTATGATGACAGGAGAGCAGGTGGATCGATTTCCAACCGTTCCATCCGTGCGGTGATTGAGTATTATCCCCCTCGCGCTCGTGGCTTTTCTCCGGGTACTCCGGTTTCCTCGCACATGTCGTTCCACGTGCTGGGAGCAATAATTCTTGAGGAAGCTTCCAGCACGTTGAGCAGAACGTCGGACATCGTGCCGAACAACACCCGGTAGCGAACCAAAAACTCATGGTCGAGCTCGTTTTGTAAAATATTTATTGTTCATAATATTTTTTTTGGTTACACCAACGAATGTTCTGACCTAATTTAATGTCCTTCAAAACCTTCCTTCATCCTACACAGCCAATCAAAATTAATTTGTCCCTGAAACAAGCGTTTTAAGGTGCTAAATATTATCGTTTCAGCTCGCCGGGAAGTTTAAGAACGATTCTCACAACAAACTTTAGCAATTGGATCCACATTCTCATTTAGTTTGGCTGTGTTGGGTGGTGGAGGATGTTACGGCATTAAGCGTGGCTAGATCTTTACTAAATCTCACCCAAAAATCAAGAGTGGATCGCCCGGCGGAAGAACTACACTCTAAGATACGTGAAGTTAATCGTGTTTTTCTTTCAGTTACTCCTACAACGGGAGGCTGGGTCGGGGGGCGGAGCCAAGGATTCCTCGGGTGCCAGGGCTCATGGAGATGAATCTGACGACCTCTTCAGGGCCCATGACTTTGACATCAAGATTGACCTCCAAGTCCCAATGACAGGTCAGCCACCAGCGGGAGTGAAGGCGCTCCGTTGAATTGACGGGAGGTGCCAGCTACTCCCACCTCGCTCCCACCATGTTCCTACCACGCTCCCACCACGCTCCCATCACGCTCCCACCACGCTCCCATCACGCTCCCACCACGCTCCCACCACGCTCCCACCACGCTCCCATCACGCGCCCACCACGCTACCACCACGCTACCACCATGCTCCCACTATGCTCCCACCATGCTCCTACTACGCTCCCACCATGCTCCCACCACTATCCCACCATGCTCCCACCATGTTCCTACCACGCTCCCACCACGCTCCCATCACGCTCCCACCACGCTCCCACCACGCTCCCATCACGCTACCACCACGCTACCACCACGCTACCACCACGCTCCCACTATGCTCCCACCATGCTCCTACTACGCTCCCACCATGCTCCCACCACTATCCCACCATGCTCCCACCATACTCCCACCATGCTCCCACCACCATTATGCTCCCACCACCATTATGCTCCCACCACGCTCCCACCACGCTCCCACCACGCTCCCACCGCGCTCCCACCACGCTCCCACCATGTTCTCACCACGCTCCCACCACGCTTCCACTACCACGCTCCCACCACGCTCCCACCACCACCGCGCTCTCACCATGTTCTCACCACGCTTCCACCACGTTCCCATCACGCTCCCACCACGCTCCCACCATGCTCCCACCGTGTCCTGATGCACTTGAGCACAGCGTTCTTCATTGCAAGGTCTGTGGACCACTGACGGCCCCTAGTGGCATTTCGTGCAGCCCCTGACGTGCGGCGCTCACATTGGTGATGTCTTATCGGCGAAAGTGCCCCCCCCCGCCCTCTGAAAATTAGTGGAGAACACTGAAATTGGCAAGCTTCATCATTCACCACGAGAGGGCGCTCTGGTAGCAGGCATGAATCCCACCGTTCATTTTACAACATCCGATTGAGATGACTAGAGAGAGATAGGAAATGGAGTGAGGTAAAGGAAATATAGACGAACAATAGAGATGAGAGATGAAAGAGACTGATAGGTTTGTTTATGATAATTAGCTTGTTATGTTAATTAGGACTCGAATTTGAGCTCATATTTATTGATTCATAAACCAGGGGCCCCTTGAGCTACCCACAGCCTTTGCTTGATTTGCTTGTGTGCCTAGCGCTGCCGCTGCTATTGTGCTGAACTATATTGGGGTCCTCGCGAATGAAGCTTCAGGTTTTGTCTTCCTTCGGCTTGCATCTTCAAAACACCATGCAGACAACAGCCATACTTGATCGTGCAAACAGACTCGAAATAACACCGGAACAATTCCGTTTTCGATGGGCCTTGCTTTATTATTGTACGTATGTTGCACTTCTTTCGCACCATACGTAGCCAACCGTGCTAGTCGGAGATGCGGAGGAAGCACGAATAAATACAATAATCAGTCCTAAAGAAATTGGTTTTCAACCCAGGTGATTTAAAAGTGCATGGCTCCAGTGGCTTCCTCATATCGGAAGGACGAGCGTTCCAGACGGCTGCAGAAGCGCATCTGAAAGCGCGCGATGCGGGGACCGTCTTTGTTGGCTGGCTAGACAAAAGTCACTGCGAGGATGACCGGAGTTTGCGTGATGTTTTATGCTCCATGGCGAGATCAGCAAGGTATCGGTGGTTTACTTGTGGCAAGCGCTCTGTGTGCAATGGGTGCGACTGATCATTGACCACTCATTCATATCGTTCTTTACACAAAGAACATTCGAGACCCCTGATGTAGTTTAAAATTTATCGCAAGGGAGACCTGGCAGGGCGACTGAGCGATGCAAAAACATTACAATTAGCATGTAAAAATACTGCAGCAGAGAGAGCTTCAGAGACCTCCTCTAGAAGTTATTTGGCTGCCTCCACACTGGCCAAACGTCTTGGAAGAGGGTACTTTAGCCTGTTAAAAGTAAAATAAAAAATAAAACTTCACTTCAAAGAACAGTGCCTTGACGAAATATTGTTCTTCAAATGTTTGGCAGCACATAAAATGAAAGCCTCAAATCGGATTCATTTGCATGCAGTTGATTCATGGCGGCTCCCCTGCATAATGTTTATGCGAGCTGCATGTCTGGCGTTTTTGTCGGCACCCACAGCTGCGAACGCCTTGCATGGAACTGTTTGAACTACCCTGGCATGAGGTGACTCGAAGGGCACTTCGTCAGCTGTGTCAGAACTCTGAGCCAGCACTGTTTTAGGGGTGTTTGGTTCAAATATCAGGCACCCATTGTCATTATCAGCCACGATCAATTCATTGCTGGATGAAGCCCTTCCCCAAAAACTCGTCGGCATCTCTCGCGGTCTCGTGATCCGACGGTCCATCTAGCAGTTGCGCACATGCTGATTTCATTCCTCCATCTCTCCACGGCGGATCGTCCGCCGTGGGAGGCGCCACTCCCAATCGTTTGTCTTGAGCATCGGCCACTATCGCTTGGAGCGACGTCTTGGGGATTTCTTGCCAGCCTGGTTGACGGTGAAAAGACATATACAGAAAGATGAATACGAAATTACTTGATGATTAAACTATTTTTTATTTTACCAGGTAAGGCCCCACTGACTGAGCTTTTTAACTCTTTTTCAGAAGCGACCTGGCCACAATTGATAGCTCAACCAATGAAGTGGGCTCATCACGTGGAAATTGATCGCAGCCAAACGCTCTAAAATTGTGATTTTGATTCCAAATGTGGAGAGAAAAATCGAAGGTCCCGGAGAAAAATCCACACGACCACGGGAAGAACACGCAAACTCCAAATATACAGGCATCAGGATCGGAATTGAACCCACGACCTCCTGTGTACCAGGCGAGGTAGTCAACGTCTCGCTAAGTAATTGGTAGAGTCGGTCATAGGCGGAGAGAAGAGGGGAAGGTCTTTGGGGTGGTCTCGGCAGCAAAGACACTCCCAAAAAGAGACACCGTTAGTTTTGTGGCATTTCTTTCACGGTAGTTCCCACGCAACTTTGAGCGGTATTTCAGGGAAGTTCCTTGAGACGGATGCCCTCTCTTATCCTCGTGCCCTCGACTCTGATGGCACAGTTTTCGGTGGGGGGGGGGATGTAACGGAGGGCAACAATCCCTAGCATCGCAACCTTTTCAAAGTTTAGTTTGGCGATGTCACTGAACGAGCCGTTGTGTGCGGGGGGGGGGGTGTTTGCACGTGTGTGTCTCGACTGCACAGCTGCAGAAGTGTTTTTTTTCTCTCCCCCAACATCTGCTTGACCTACTTTTCTAAGCGGCACGTTTCCTGGCATCGGGCACGCTACGGGGGAACAAGTTGCCAGCGAGCATACGGATTCCGTTGTTGGAGGCTGGAGTCGGTCTAATTTATTCGTCGCACTTGAGCTTCGCATTTCTTTGCAAACAAATGCCGTCTTAAAGCATTGAAGAGACATCCCCGGCCAGTTCTCTTTTCGGGTGCCCTGTTATGCGCACAGTTATCCTTTTTACCGATGCACCTACATTTTCCACATGAAGCAGCCCAGTGTAGCTGTAGAGATGCAAGAGAATCTGGAAATAAGTAATATTTCATAAAGCTTTTTTTAAACACGCTTTAATGAAATGTACCGTACCAGTAATAAAATTACTCCACGACTCCAGGAAGTGGCCCCGAAGCTTGCCATGACGTAAGGGACCGTGGTCATTTACAGCCAACGTCAGTTTATCGTGGGCAATTAGAGCCAAGCCGAAACATAACATATAAAAAAGAATGTTTTAAAATATCTATTTTTTATGATAGAATCTAGTATTGTCATCAGTATGACAGTCGATACCACATTGGGAAGTGGGATAAAATTGAGTTACAAGATTTGAGGATATGACAATAACAACAGACAGTGAGTTAATAAAAAGCGTGTAAAAAGCACACCCCTTTCTACTCTAACACCTTTTTGGAAGCCGTGTCCTCGCAAGTTGATGCCACGCCACTCGCCCGTATAAATTCTAAACAAAAAATGGCTTTCATCTCCTGGCATAACCTTTCTACTGTCTATTGACAAAAAAATTGTCAGTTAAAAATAGATCGTGGGTTCCAATCCAAGCATCTCCCTGTGAGTAAACAGGGTTCTGAAGTGTAGTAAGTTGATGGTCTTAGTTCAGTCGCCCAACAAAAAAAAACCCGTAAAATTTAATTTTGGTTCTGCATTTAATTGGGCTAAATTTCAGCTCTGATAACTAAAATCAAATTTTGACTGTCGTGCGACTAACATTACTTACGTGTGCGGTACGGATGGTGAAGAATTGCCCAGAGGTCGTTCTTAGAAAATCTCAGAGTTAGCTCTGTGATATCTGCCTCCGCACGAAGGGTCGCAACGCTTTGCGAGATTTCCACGCGGATTCCTCCGCCTCATGACGTGACCGCACCTCCGATTGGCACGGTTGGCTACGTACGGTGCGAAAGAAGTCCGACATACATGCAGACACTGAAAGCACAATCAGGATGAAATTTCGATTTAAAGCTTTCGTGACTGCAGGGATTCATCTTCTTGGTTCTTTCGGTAAAGTCACGTAGAAGGGAAGTAATAAAATAATAAAAATAAAACATAATAAAATAATTCTCACGACGTTTCGGCCACAACGCAAGCAGCCGTCCTCAGGTGAAACCAGGTCTGTCGAGGCGACAGCGTCTGAATGAGAATTATTTCATCCTGTCTTCTTCTTGGTTCTTTTGGTAAAGTCACGTAGAAGGGAAGTAATAAAATAATAAAAATAAAACATAATAAAATAATTCTCATTCAGACACTGTCGCCTCGACAGACCTGGTTTCACCTGAGGACGGCTGCTTGCGTTGTGGCCGAAACGTCGTGAGAATTATTTTCTTATGTTTTTTTTTATTATTTTATTACTTCCCTTCTACGTGACTTTACCGAAAGAACCAAGAAGAAGACAGGATGAAATTGTTAAAAAGTTATGAAACCCCTCCCCACCCCCACCTAATCTGACAAGTTTTTATTTCCTGCAGCATGCTCCTTGAAGCTCCGTCTCCATTTCCCCCCGTGCAGTCACTGACGGCCTCTCCCATCTTCTCCCCCTCACTGTGCAGAGTCCAAGTCGAACAGCGGCGTTTCCAAGCCACCTCCCGTGAAAGACGGCGGCCCTCGCCGTTCCCTCAACCTGGAAGACTACAAGAAGCGACGGGGCCTCATTTAGCCCCCCCCCCCCCACATGCACGCACGCACGCACGCGCCCCACACGGTGAGCCAACAACGTCGAAGAGAAGATGATAATCGTAATGACAGTGATAAAAACAAATATTCAAAGTCGGTGTCTGCCTACTCAAGATAAGCAATGCCGGTGATTCTGGTCCAGTGGGGTTGGTGGGCAAACGCCACATTACCTTGGCAGGGCACATCGAAATTATGTACACTGTTGAACTTGCCATGAAGTGGGGACACTGATGATCTCCGTAGGGACGATGGGGGTGAGTTACAGAGGCCCACTGCCCAGTTTTTGAAGTGATGACCTTCCCGTTACAAGTTTTTGCTCTCGAGCCACTGTGCCACCCGGCTTGGATGGTGATCATCATAACGATGATTATTAATAATGAGCTGTACCTTATTCTCCAAATGTCACCCCCCCCTGTATTTTTGACAAACGCCCTGCCTAATGTGTATGGTGGATAAACTTGTTCATATTATAAAGCCTGTAACATTCTCTTACTTTAAAGTGTTTATTTTTGTTTTGGATTGTTCTTTTTTGTAGAGAATTCAAATTTTTATGTCAATATAGCACCCATGGGTTAACCTCATTTGTTTAATTGTATTTCTTGTACACAAGGTGTTAAAACAAAATCTAAGCCTGCAATAACGGCTCGGAATTTTTTATATAATTCACAAACTCCGTGCAGTTTTATACTTAAGCTAAGAAGTATGAACGTCATCTACAGAGGTTTTGTTCTATAATTTGAGTGTGTGTGTGCGCGCCCGCGTGTTTTCCCCGTGTAAAGTCCCCACTTGACTAGTAAGCTTGTATTATGTGATTGCTGTAACACTCTTTGATTGATTCTCTATCTTGTTCTAGTTTTGTGTCTGTGTCTTTACAATGAGAGGGCGAGTGTGCTTTTTTTTGCGGAATGGGCATGTGTATAGGGGAAACCCGCTCATACGCACAACACGGGTGGGGACGGGGAAATGAAATATTCGGTAAAGATGGGAAAATTATGATGGCTCTCTCGTCATCTCTAAGCCACGTACATAAAACTTGCTCTCTCTCTTTTTTTTTGAAATAAAATATCAATACACTGCAATGCAATGAAAATGCTTCAATTGTGATTTCACTGCATAGTGTAGTGGCTTGGGGCTGTCATTTATTACGACAGTATTCAAAGCAATCTGCCCCCCCCCCCCCCCCGAGTTTCCTGGCTGGCTGCTGGTTGACCTCTCCACCCCAGAGGTCGCAATCAGGTACCCGATACCCGTACCCTACCCGATGCCTGGCTACCCGTACCCGGCCGGGTACGGGTACCCGTTTGCGACCGTGGTGCGGCCGGGTACGGGTACAGGTAGGCCGTGAGTCACTGGTGAGTAACCGTTTGTCACTCATTTCCCAAAGTCTTGTCTCTTCTCACAATTAAAGTTCCTAGAATCAACCCACCCGCGCCTGCAACATGGCTTCATCCCAGAGGTCGCAATCGGATACTTGTACCCGTACCCTGCCCGATACCCAGCCGGGTATCGGGTAGGGTACGTGTACCCATTTGCGACCCTGGTGCGGCCGGGTACAGGTACGGGTAAGGAATCAACCCGTTTGCGACCTCTGCTCCACCCCCAACGATAACTCTGTTCGTGGCTGCTGTGAGCCAGTACCACTGATACTAACTGGGTAACTGGCTACGCGGGATTATCCGTGTATTAAAAAAAATACACATTGAACTAACTTTATTCGGTGGAAGAAGTTCGTGAGACAATAACGACACCAGAGTGGCGAGTGTAACGAGTACAGAAGACTGACGGTTCGTATGTAGAACTTCTTTCACACCGTAACCGTCATTTAAAATCCCGCTCCAACTTTTCAACGTGCGCTCATTTTAATGTCATTCTGAGATGCCCTGCAGCACCGCAATGCGCTTCTCAAGATTTGGCAATGTCAACACCAGAAGCGGTGGCCTTGGCAGAATATTGGGGAAAGACCCGTGCAGGTTAAACATGAGACGCGACGAAGGATGTAATTTTTTCGCCCAGAATTTTCTTTAAATCCTTGCGAGTATAAAAACAAAAAATAAATTGTCTTGCCATTTTATCTCGTCAATAAAAGATGAATTGGTTCTCCTGCTACGAGATTGTAAGAATAAGAAAATCGCAGCTATCGCTTCCTGGTTTCAGAGCGACATGCTCTCTGCTCTTGGCAATACTAAGAACTGGCCGACAGTGTAACGGCAACTTGTATTTGTGGCGCAAGAGGATCGCAACATCGGGTGGCAAGTGGGGGCATTTGCTAGGCTCGTAGCTTGCCATTGGTTATTCCGATTTAAGTAGTTTACGAGGTGGTATTGCATGCATGGCCTGCTCATTGCGATCACGTTACAGGTTTTTTAACGCCCACCTTGAAGCAGACAATGCCCATTGTGTGGTTGCCATCCACAGTATTAACCAGGGATTCCGGTGGTGTGAACCACAATCCTCTGCGGTAGGCGGCAAACATCCTGCCGCTCGGCCATGTCACGACCCCACCGACCCTGAGCTCTCGTCCCACTTCTCAACTCGGCAGTACCTCCGTCTGCACCACTTCCCCCACATCAGTGTGCAATATGCATTTCTCGTATTACAATAATACAATTGCAGCCTATTTGTCAATCCACTGTTGGATTAAGGTCTCCACACACTGAAATGGGGCTTGGTTGACCATACTTCACCGCATGCAGTGCAATTAAAACATTGGTCTTGGCGGTGGGCGTGTGGCTTACGGGTCACATCACAGCCTGGTTTCACTGCCTGGACATAGCATGGACATTTCGGCGCATTGCTTAAGAGATGTATGGAGTCAAACTGCAAATACATTCAACAATATCTAAATATTCCCGAACATCCCTCAATTGTGAACGAATTCTATGTGTGTGTGTGTTTATATGTCATTCTCGGATTATAATATTGCATTCCCCCCCCCCCCCCCCGTATTTGAAAGCAAGATTCTGTGTGTGTGTTATTTTAGGAGCGTCTTATGATCTGAAGAATATGGAATGGCACTCATTCGATCATTTGAATTGATCCGAATAATCTGCAAATTTAGGTCGAGATATGAAATTTGAGACGATTGTAAATATACATACACGCCTGTTTCGGATTATTCCGAATAGGGAAATTATGTCACTAAAACATTGTCACCTCCACTCTTTTCCTGCCAACATTTGTTGTGTCGCATTGCGTCGGGTGACGTCACTTTTGTTAGCAGGCAGACAAATATGACGAAAACAATTTTAATTATCTCAATGGACGCAACAATTTATAAAAAAAAAAAAGCCAAAATGCTTAAATCCGAAACTTTGGTGCCGTGATCATGACCTCGCCGTCACGCGTTCGCCGCTTGTTGTTACAGAGGTTCACAGCTCAAATCCAGTGGCCGCCCTGATTAATACTGCGGCTATGTATTAGCCATCACGAAGTCGCGCGCAGTCTGCTTCACAGTGAATGTTCAAGATGTCCTGACGTTATTCGCAAGAGGAGGCCATTGTGTGCCGGCATCTGGCGTACGATTTTTTTGCAACGACAACAAAAACTTTGAAAATTACACCGCGGTTTGTTGTCCTTCCCCGCAACTCCGATTTGCACGGTTGGCTACGCACGGTGCGAAAGAAGTTCAGCATACATGCAGCAGAAATCATCGCCCGCTACTGGCCGACTAATGCCCCAGGTCACTCTTGTCAATGCCATTCTGCCGGTCTCTGCAGTTGTTACCTGGTTAAAACACATTCCTGCGGAGGGAGCTGGTAGGAACGTTGGGTTGCTCGGTCAATGGCCAGGGTCAACGGAGGCGTGGTGTATTCCGCAAATATGCCCGACTGTGAGGGCGGGCACAAGACGGTGTGAGTAGGTTAAACGTTGAGTTTTATAAGGGCACTACGGGGTGACCAGCCCCTCCCCACCCAGCCCCACCCCTCCCCACCCAGCCCCATCCCTCCCACCCCCCACCCAGCCCCACCCAGCCCCTCCCCACCCAGCCCCTCTCCACCCTCCCCACCAAGCCCCTCCCCACCCAGCCCCTCCCCACCCTCCCCTTCCCACCTTGCCCCTCCCCACCCTCCCCTCCCCACCCAGCCCCTCCCTCCCCACCCAGCCCCTCCCCACCCCCCACCCAGCCCCACCCTCCCCACCCAGCCCCTCCCCACCCAGTCACACCCTCCCCACCCAGCCCCTCCCTCCCCGACCAGCCCCTTCCCACCCTCCCCTCCACCCAGCCCCACCCCTCCCATTTTTGGATGCACGACGGACGGACGGACACAATAATCCCCTGTGGGCTGGTGTAACCAGGAGGTTTCCTACCAGTACAAAATAAACTGAAAAATCCTCCAGTTATTCGCGCGCAACGCTCGCACAATTGCGCGCACGCCCGGTGCGCGAGTGGGTGCAGCGTGCCGCCGCTGCCAATGGGTGTCTCCGTTGTTCCACGTGGCTTGGGCTGAGTGAAGAGGCCAGGGTCTGTAAGGGATGGAGGGCCCAGATGGATAACGGGGAGGCTTCGTGTGCTAAGCTGGTGGATCCAGCGGCAGCGGTGGCGGTGGCAGGTTGATCTGCCCCGGGACCGGTTTCGACACTCGGGTGTCTCATCAGCAGAGGCCGCGCTCACGTAAACAAGTGCCCTAGTAAATTTCGATTTAAAGCTTTCGTGACTGCAGGGATTCATCTTCTTGGTTCTTTCGGTAAAGTCACGTAGAATGGAAATAATAAAATAATATGAATAAAACAATAACATAATTTTCGATTTAAAGCTAAAAATAAAAACATTTTCGATTTAAAGCTTTCGTGACTGCAGGGGTTCATCTTCTTGGTTCTTTCGGTAAAGTCGTCGTCAGGTGAAGACCAGGTCTGTCGGGGAGACATCGTCTGAAGGACGCTGTCTGAATGACGCTGTCTCCCCGACAGACCTGTTCTTCACCTGAGGACGGCTGCTTGCGTTGTGGCCGAAACGTCGTGAGAATTATTTTATGATGTTTTATTTTTATTATTTTATTATTTCCCTTCTACGTGACTTTACCGAAAGAACCAAGAAGTGCCCTAGTAGGCTGCGCGGCTGTTGGGATGTCAGAAGAATGTTTTCGTTTGTTTATGCGGAGAGACAAATGCTGCATGGTGGGAAGGAGGCGGCTGTGTCTGCCTCTTATTAGCTGTGGGTACTAGTTGTGTACAAGGAGTGCGTTACGTGTGATATAGTTTGTCACCGAACTTGATGAGCCCATGTCTTTCACCATTGGGCAGCTCACCGTCATGGGTTTAAGCAAGCGTGATGGAACACTGTCGAAAGCGGCCCAGAGTTTATGTTTATATGTACAACGTATATGCTTGCACACACACCACACACACACGTGCATTTTCCTATTATCTACATATTTTTGCACATAGGAGGAGTCACCAGAGAGAGGAGGGAAATTCATCTTATTATCCGAGAATAAGCCACACAGAAGTGCTCAATTAATCTGTAGTGACATATGACGTCACTACTATGTCGGGTCTGTATACACATTACGTCACGACGATGTCGGGTCTGTATACACATGACGTCACTGTCATGTTGGGTCTGCATGCGTGACGTCACTGCCTGTTCGGTATGGAGGCTGTTGATGGGTGCCACGGGGGTTGTGTCAGGCCATGGCACTCTGAGTGACCCCGGCTGGACACGTGACCGGATCCAAGAGGGGGCCGGGGGCCCTGAGGGACCCTGGGGATCACGTGGTCAGGGAGTGGAGCCTTCTCGAGGGTTCGAGAAGGGGGGCGTGGTCATACTCTTAGGTTTTTTTTTCTCGGTAAAGTCACGTAGGTAAAAAATAATAATAATAATAATAAAAATAATAAGAAATGAAAATAACTAAATTAAATCACGACTTTTGGAGACAACACAAGTCTCCGTCTTCAGGTGGGACCGTTACAGCCAAATTTACTGTATCAAGTGAAGAGAAATCCAAGAGACAAGATCTTATGTACTGGTTCAGGGGAGGGGGGAGGAGCTTATCTAAATGTGGCAGTCAGGGACTGGGAGATGGGCGGGGCTACAATGGAAGGTGGGCGGGGCTAGAAGGGGGAGGTGGGCGGGGCTAGAAGGGAAGGTTCAGGTTAAGCACCTCCGCAAGAATTACGGCCGATGTTGGCTTCCAAAACCAAAAAATAGCAGCGCTGTTAAACGCTGGGGATGTCAACAACTCGGTAAAATAGACTGGTACCTGTCAAATAAGATGGTACAAATATGCGTAGTTAAATCTGTTTTACATGGTTAATAACATCTTTCCAATGATTGTTCAATTTGTACCCATTATCACGGTTGAAGTTATGTCTATGTTTGTATATCTGGATGGTTTCGTGCACAAACCTTCGATGGTAGCCAGAAGGTTTGCAGAGCACCTTGGTCTGGGAAGAGACAATATCATGATAGCCCACAGCGTTGTGGCGCCTGGGATGAAGCCGTCGTATGAAGACTGAAGAGAGAAGCCTTCAGTCATCGTGGCCAAGCAGAAGCCCTCCTGGCTTGGCCACGCCAAGTAGTACCCGAGTGATTATTGTTTTTTTACCCTTTTATCTGGCAACAAAACTGACACCTTTTTTACGAGGAGTCATGTTTGCATAGACCACAATACCTGCAGTCATAATGCAAACAAAAAACATAACTCTGATAATGTATGCACTGTCCTTGAAGTTGATTGGTCCACACCCGAGACAGCTTTCCTTAGAGCCTAGTCTCACATGGGTTGGACCAGATGACGCCAAAAGGCGCACAACTCAAAGACAATGCACCATCAGAGTATGAGAGCTCGGGGTAAGAATTTACACCATTGGTACCTCATTTGCCAGTAAAAGATATAATAGTTTTTTACCCTTTAATCTGGCAACAAAACTGACACCTTTTTTACGAGGAATCATGTTTGCATAGATCACAATACCTGCAGTCATAATGCAAACAAAAAACATAACTCTGATAATGTATGCACTGTCCTTGAAGTTGATTGGTCCACACCCGAGACAGCTTTCCTTAGAGCCTAGTCTCACATGGGTTGGACCAGATGTTTTTGTTGCCAGATTAAAGGGTAAAAAAACAATTATCATATTTTTTACTGGCAAATGAGGTACCAATGGTAGTTCCCGAGTGTTAGTGAGAGTCGGACGGTGGTCACCACCTCATGTGTAGGGTGTGTTGCAGCTGTGTTAAATAAATAGAGTTTCCTCCACACGAGTGTGTGCGTCTCTGTCGAACCATTACAAATCCATCGACTGAACAGCCGCTGGAGCTGTATGCACTTTTAAATCTAGATTAAAGCTAATTTGGTCAAGTCACGTAGAAGGGAAATAATAAAATAATATAAATATAAAACAATAAACATTCTCACGACGTTTCGACTGCAACACAAGCAATCGTCATCAGGTGTGAAATCCACAGAAAGAAAATTTGAAACTAATTTGTTTCTAACTGCTCTTTTTGTTCAGTGTTGTTGTCCTTCACCACGCACCTCCGATTAGCACCGTTGGCTACGTACGGTACGAAAGAAGTTCAACATACATCATGATCATAAGCATTGGTATAAAACAAGTCGACTGTGGGCCAGTTTCGCAATTCAGTGTTGACTTTCGTTTTTCTGGGAAACGGCACCCCTGGGTGGCTTTATTCGCAGATAATAAGACGGATTTGCCGCCATTCCTAACCTACTGTTGTTATTTGTCAAAAAAGACACAAGGGACAATAGGTTAAAATAAAAGGGAAAAAACATGAGCAAATATCAGGAGACGAAGCAGTTTCTTGTGGATAATTGGGAGTATTCTTGATTTGAAGTTTTCGTGACTGCAAGGATCCATACTCTTTGGTTCTTTCGGTAAAGTCACGTAGGTGAAAATAAAAATAGATAAAAGTTTATTATTGGGAGTAGCTTACAGCAGGGTCTCAGAGTTGCAGAGAGCGCTGTAGTCTGTTTCAGAATACAATTCTGAAACGTTTCCCAGGAGGTGCACTTTGGTGACCACATTGCCATGGTCACCCAGTGTACCTCCCCATTGTGGAAATTCCACATTCCCATAGCAGGGGCCAGTCGCTTCACAGGATGACCGCTGTTCATTTTTTCGCATTGACGGTAGGAGAGACGATGAGCTGAGCCAACTCCCGAACCTGGATTTGAACACAGAACTTTATGATTGTGAGCCAAGGACTCTCAGTTCCACACCACCAAAGCATCTTAACGCCCTTCATTTTACCCAGGAGAAGCCGGAATGAGTCTCAAGACTCGTTTTCAAGAGGGTCCTACCGCATTGGAATGTTGGGCCAGTTCCGTGAACGAGGAGGGTTTGGCTCGTGGGAGGAAGCTAGAGAAACCAGATGAAATCCACAACGTAAGAGAAGATATCATTGAAAGCTGAACACAGATGGATTCAAGAATCCATTGCTCTACTGCCTTCTGCTGGCCATCTTGCAGCCCAAGCGTTTACAACAGCCAGGATTCCCAAGCAGTGTTCCATGCGAGGACTGTATCAAGCAGGCTCAACTTTGCTTACATTCAGATCGATTTCATCCAAAGTAATTGGAAGAGTTCGGAACGCTGTTCTGCAAATTATTATTTTGGTTTCAAAGCTTAATAGGAGTGTATGACACAAATACTGTAGGATTATTAAGGGTAGGTGGACCTTGTATTCTAGTGGTAGTGCCTTACGCCGATAGTCCGTACTCCAAGCTAGCCGAGCAGCGTTCCGGAAAATATCGAGTGAAACTTAAGCCCTTGTTGTACGTGATAAGAAGTTTTCATCACTGGTTCTATAATATAATTTATTAATTATGCACTTATTTATCCAGGACAGCCACACTGAGTCGTATCTCTCTCTCTTTCAGGAGGGTCCTCCCGCTGCATTGAGTTGTTTTTATTTTAAGATGTTTTCAGCCAATTATTGATGTATGTTTGTTAAATTGTGTTTGTACCGTACGTAGCCAACCGCGCGATTCGGATGCGCGACGATATTGTCCACGTGAACGTAAACCAGAGCTCACGTAGAAAACTCCACGCCCATGAGGGCGCAACACTCGATCCCCGTACAGATGGAAACGGATGGAGATTAGTCCGCCTGCTGTCCCGTGAGCCAGGGAATGGACGCCCGCGGGAAGAGAGTTTCACGACATCCGTATGTGATCCACGTGCGTATGAACTGGGAGACGCTGTTCGGGCTCGCGATACAATGCGTCCATAGTTAAACGAGTAACCTGCAGAGGGCGAATGCATATGGTAACATTGTTAGCCAGACACGCGCAAGCACCTGTGCGTTGGAATGCAGGGCAAGCGTTGAGAAATATGCCCTGTTGAATGCATCATTGACTTGTGTGTTTTCACTTACACGTATTATACTGGTAGGAACCCACTGGTTTTACCAGCCCACAGGGGATTCTTGTGTCCGTCTGTCCGTCGTGCAGGGAGGGGCTGGGTGGGGAGGGAGGGAGGGGCTGGGTGGGGAGGGGAGGTGGGGAGGGGCTGGGTGGGGAGGGGAGGGTGTGGAGGGGCTGGGTGGGGAGGGGCTGGGTTGAGAGGATGGGGAGGGGCTGGGTGGGGAGGGTGGGGCTGGGTGGGGGGTGGGAGGGGTGGGGCTGGGTGTGGAGGGGCTGGTCACCCCGTGGTGCCCTTATAAAACTCAACGTTTAACCTACTCACGCCGGCTTGTGCCCGCCCTCAGTCGGGCATATTTGCGGAATACACCACGCCGCCGTTGACCCTGGTCATTGACCGAGCAACCCAACGTTCCTACCAGCTCCCTCCGCAGGAATGTGTTTCGGTGATGCTGCTGCTGCTGCGTTGGCAGTGACAAGCGTAAACAACAACAACACTCAACACATTCATCAATAACACCTATGAAAATTAAAAAAAATCTATCTTCATCAAAGCACATCGTGTGTTATTATGATGAAGAAGTCCCATGTGCTATGGGCAATGTCCCAACCCAATCTTTTTTTTGATTTAACAGATAAAGGTCCACAGTGTTATTGACAAATGTTGAGTTTCTCGTTTTCCATTCCATTGACGTGGACGTGTTTTCCATGATAAGGAGGTCCGTAATTCTTGTGATACGAACGCTGGATCCAGTGAAAAATGTATCATTCATAATTATTGCTGGGTCCTTTGTCAATCGACTGTTGCATGAAGGCCTGCCATTGTCGTGTCGGGCCAACAACCGCTCGAGATGTCGCCCGCCTGTTGATGTGATCCATGGCCGGGAATCAAACTCAGGTGGCTGGGTTCATCGCACAGCGCACGGACCACGACGCTACTACTCACCGCTGCGATAAGGATTTTAGCGGAGATTTGTTGTTGTTGTACAGTTGTAATTGCGTGTCTGGATGGCACTAATTATTATGTTTTCTTTAATGTTGTGTTGCTGTAACCACGTTTCTGTAAACAGGCCGCCCATCTAAAATAAACATTTATTTCCCAATGGATTTTACGTGTGCCAAAATAATAAAAGCTAAACCCTAATAAAAACACAGTCTCAGGGTTGCAAGTTCAAATCACAATCGGGCGTCGACTCATCATCATCATCATTTCTCTCTGGGGCTGATAAAATAAGCATCTATTTGCAGGAAGTCAACAGTAGTAATCTGTGTATGAGTAATGTCGGTCGCGAAAGGCTACGTGTTAAGTAGTCATCTGCTGTGGATGGACCTTCCCCCACCATGCGAACGTGGAATTTCCATCACCGGCTCAGGAACAATGACAAGAAGAGAAGAGCGCAGCAGCACCATTGCTCACGTGAATCAGAATCGGAATATTTATACTGGTAGGAACCACCTGGTTCCACCAGCCACAGGGGATTATTGTGTCCGTCCGTCGTGCATGTAAAAAATGGGAGGGGTGGGGCTGCGTAGAGAGGGGAGGGTGGAGAGGGGCTGGGTGGGGAGGGTGGGGAGGGGCTAGGTGGGGAGGGTGGGGCTGGGTGGGGGTGGGAGGGGTGGGGCTGGGTGGAGAGGGGCTGGTCACCCCGTGGTGCCCTTATAAAACTCAACGTTTAACCTACTCACGTCGGCTTGTGCCCGCCCTCACAGTCGGGCATATTTGCGCAATACACCACGCCGCCTTTGACCCTGGCCATTGACCGAGCAACCCAACGTTCCTACCAGCTCCCTCCGCAGGAATGTGTTTCATACTGGAAGAGTCCGATGAGCTAGAAAGTTATTTTTCACAGATGTCCAGTCAATCTTGATTTGAAGCTTTCGTGACTGCAGGAATCCATACTCTTTGGTCCTTTCGGTAAAGTCACGTAGGTATAAAATAAATCACGACGTTTCGGGCGCAACACAAGCGTCCGTCATCAGGTGGGAAAGCATGGTCTGCTGCTGTTTTAAAAGTTTGAAATGGTCCAGTTTGAAATGTCCAGTCGTTTCACAGATGTCCAGTAATAATAGTACTCATAACAATTCAAGGACCTCAACGCGCTCGTCAGTAACAACACCGTGATTTTTAAATGAGAGGAAAAAAAGGGCGACATTTGCGGGAATTTGACCTAGTTCTTGATGCACTATGAGGAAGGACCGTTGCCCAAAACGTTGCCTATTGTTAAATATTTTTTTCACGAAAGCCATAGTCGTGTTATTGGCGAACGCTGAGCGTTGTTGATTGGTGCCACCCATGAACTACAAGTCAAAAAGGCTGCTACGGTACTAAACGTGGAATGCACGCATTAAAAATTGAAAGCTTTTGCAATGCATTGCGTTTTCTTTGGAAATAGTGGACGCGTTCAGGAACCGGGTGTGGTGCTAGGGAGGGGGGCTCTTTTCCCCGTGAACGAGAGTTGTCATGCTACGGAAACTAAAAAAACATTAGGAATAAGTTAGAGATGTGTTTTTTCATACCGATTCAATAATTAAGCGAGTATATGTATAAATAAGTAATTGTCTCACAACCACAGCAGCAGACACTCAGACGCTCACACTGCTGACGTGAACTCATTTGTAGCGCGGTTGAACCCAGGTGAGAGAGTCTTCGCAGCGAGTGTTTACGAGTTGCGTGAAGCGTTCGTTCTTACGCGCGCGTGAGAGAGCCGGGAGCGCGCCTGCAGAGAGATACCGAAAGTATTTGCGCGTGCGTGGGAACATAAGTCGAAGAGAGACGCAGCCGTGACGCGCGCAAACGACTTACACTGCGGGAGGAATCCGATGAGCTGTAAAGCTCTTTTTCACGTACGTCCAATAGGTGGGACGGGATCAGAACTTTGCAACAACCAATGATGCAATGAGCACGATAGGAGCGCAACGTTTTGGAAAGGTCAACAAATCACCTTTAAAAAAGTATACAAATAAAGTAAAAAAATGTTTATCTTCTTGGTTCTTTCGGTAAAGTCACGTAGAAGGGAAATAATGAAATTAAAAAAATAACAAATTCTCACGACGTTTCGGCCACAACACAATCAGCCGTCCTCAGGTTAAGAACAGAGCTGTCGGAAAGACAGCGCTCCAAAGTATGTTATTAGCTAAAGCCCACTGAGCTATTAACTTATTTTTCAGATTCGACCTGTCCACAAGTGGTAGCTCAACAAAGTGGCTTATCAGGTGGAAATTTAGAGCGACAAAACAATTGAAATAATCTAAACGCATCTAAACAATTATTTATGTTACCAGCTAAAGCCCACTGAGCTATTAACTTATTTTTCAGAATCGACCTGTCCACAAGTGATAGCTCAACAAAAGTGGCTTATCAGGTGGAAATTTAGAGCGGCAAAATAATAAATAAAAAAAATCTAAACGCACGGACGGTCCTTGGTTGACATCTCGCTGAACGAGGATACAGATTGCCACGCGGCCTGCTGGAGCGATTGGGCTCGTGGAACATCTCTCTGTTGTTGAAAACCCCTAAACGCCCCCCCCCCCTCTTCAAAGGAATGCACTCTGCGCATCGCCACGCTCCGTCGCGCGAACAGACGTTTTGCTCAATGGAGCGGAACAAGTTGGTCCTCTAAAGCTGTCCTGGCGGTTGACATGATCTTGCTTCAGTGTGTCCCCCCCCTCCCACCTAAGGCTGTATCTTCCATCTCGCACCACCACCAGCATCACCAGCACCACCACCCCCCCATCAAAGGGGATCATGTCTGTGTACCGACCGACGTGTGCGTTGTCATCTCCACTTGCGCTCGCGACCGTGAGTGTTGTGTGGTTACTGTGACTACACTTCATGTGTGTGTGTACATGTGTACAAGTGTGTGTCTGTTAAGGCTATGCGGGTTATCTTGTCTGTGTGGGGGGGAGGAGGGGAGTGGTGGCGTAGTGGTTTAGCACACTGTGCTACGAACCTGACGACCCGAGTTTCTTCTCACTCACGGCCATCAACACCAGCGGGTGCCGCGGTGACGAGATGTTAACTACCTCGCCTGGCATACAGGAAGTCGTGGGTTCGATCCCGACCCGGACGCCTGCTGTGTATTTGGAGTTTGCGTGTCTCTCTCCCTGTGGTCGCGTGGATCTTTCTCCGGGCCCTCCGATGCATCGTTCCACATTTAGAAACATTCGCTCGGAATATTTGGCTGCTATACATATCCACGTGATAAGCCACTACGGCGAGCTTTCGTGTGTGGCCAGGTCGCTGAGCGGGCCTTACAAATATTCAGCAGGTGCCAGGGTCGGGATCGAACCCACGACCTCCTGTATACCAGGCGAGGTAGTTAACATCTCCTTCTAGATTTGAAGCTTTCGTGACTGCAAGGATTCATACTCTTAGTTTGTTTCGGTAAAGTCACGTAGGTAAAAGTAAATAATAAATTAATATAAATAATAGAAATAAAATGATAAATCACGACGTTTCGGAGGCAACACAAGTCTCCGTCATCAGGTGGGACCGTCACAGCTAGATTTACTCACTTGATACAGTAAATGTATCTGTGACGGTCCCAACCTGATGACGGAGACTTGTGTTGCCTCCGAAACGTCGTGATTTATAATTGTATTTCTATTATTTTTATTTTATTATTTATTTTTACCTACGTGACTTTACCGAAAAAACCTAAGAGTATTAACATCTCCTAGACACCGTGCTCTCGGCGGCTGGATTCATCGCCCGGAACTCGCTCACTTGCCCAAGCAATTTGAAGGACAAATGCGTCTCAGAGGTCTCAACATGCAAACACGACCCGCAAACTCGCTTGCTACCCCGGCAGCTACACGGCGCGCGAGAGATGTGTCTCACGCGAAAGCGCGTTCTCTAATCCTTGCTGCTGATGCTGATGTTGTTATTCTGCCGATTGTCCTTTCCGGCGTCGCGTCGTCACAAGCCACGAAGAATCGTGACGGATCTCTTAATGTTGGGAGAACGGCCCCTCGGAAGTTGATATAAAAGAGCTAACTCCGAGTGACACCCCTTCCACGCAGCTGGACTTTTATCAAGATGAAGTGCAAAAGCGAACCGAATGCGATGGTTGTTTTCGTTCGTTCATCCATCGGTGACGGGGCTGAGACCACAATTTCAGCATCCGATTTAATGATGAGTTGTAAGAACAGCCAGATGTTAACCCCAGCAGGGCACTCTGACCTCCGAGTCACCCAAACACCTAACACCACTCAACTTTAAATAAATATAGACAACACGTTCTACTTAATTAAATAGACTTTTTAATAAATGTTTTCTCCTACAGCATCAGAGCGCAGCGCCACATTAAATACGCACTACAATGACAATAGTTTAAAGCGATTTGAAGCATGTTTTTTTTTCTGGGGGGGGGGGCAGAGCTTTGTGACGTCATATTTGAGGGGGGTCTGACTTTTTGTGACGCCGTGTGACGAGGGGCGGGGGATAAAAAATCGTCCAAAATCGCGTGACGTCATTTACGGACGGCCCCTAAAACCTTAATCCGGCCCTGTTGGGTCTACCCTAGATCGACTCGGTGTTAAATGAGCACTTGTTAGGTATGTAAGCGTCAGCACTGCGGGGAGACAAAGGTGGCTGTGCTTCGGTACTGGTCATAACCCCAACTTGAGAATTGGGCAGGCTTTAATAGGCGCTCGCGGACAGCACTTTCCAAACCAGCCTGTAGGGCTTTGCAGGAGAAGATACGTGTGTTTATATATGGGGGGTTCACACAGTGGCTGTCCCACGGAGACACTGGTGACTGTTATGAATTTATTTTCTGCCACTGGAATCAGGACTGCCTGTGCAAGCAATTGCCCCGCATAAAAAAAAGACGCATTTAAAAAAAACTTTACACAAGGCCTTTATTAAATCCAGTAAAGCCTCGCTGAGTCTCAAGACGATCGTAAATCGGCTTGACTCAACGTCCAAAATGCTGGGCTCTCTCCTGCAAAATAGTACTGTGACTCACTGAGGCTTTCCTGAATTAACAAAGGGCATTGATTTTTCTTCTTGGTTCTTTCGGTAAAGTCACGTAGAAGGGAAGTAATAAAATAATAAAAATAAAACATAATAAAACAATTCTCACGACGTTTCGGCCACAACGCAAGCAGCCGTCCTCAGGCGAAGAATGAAACACCACCAAGCTTGGAGCGTATATTTAAGCTGGGTTAAAGGGGGGGAGGTGGGAAGAAGAGCGCCTAGACAAAATAATTTGCATATCAAGAGGAATTCAGCATATGGAAAATGCGTAGGAGGTGGGCTGGGGGGGTTCCAAATCAATACTATGCCCGTGCATTATGCAGGATTAGCAGCATCAAAGGGGGGGAGGGTAGCATTAACAAAGGAAAGGAATGTTAATAGTATGTAGCTGCAGTTACTAAACAACCACGTAAAAAACTAAAGTATAAACTGCATAACAAACTAAAGTATAAACTACATAGCATCATCAGTATACTTACTATATTCTACAATAAGCTGAGTTACTAACAGTAAGTAATACATACAAAATTCTACGTTGTAAAAAATTATATAATATGCTTCCATCTAAACTTTATTCTCTTACATCACACGCGTCTATACCGTACTATATACTGCCATAGACAAACCCAACATTAAATTACATACTGTATTGCTATAAACCACCTTATACATTTTAATATAAGACTATGTATTATTCTACCCACCCTAATGTGTATCGAAATGGTTTATTACGTCCTTCCAGTGATTGCTAAGCCAGAATCCATCTTCTCGGTTAAAATTGTCTCTGTGTTTGTATATGTGGATCGCCTCATGAACGAATCTCTCATGATAGCCAGATGGCTTGCAGAGAACCTCTGTCTTGGAGAAGTCAATGTCATGTGAGCCCACTGAGTTGTAACAGTGATCTGCCACGGCTGAGGTGTTTGTCCTACCGTGTTTCAGGTCAGCTTTATGTTCACGGATGCGGTCCGAGACATGTCGTTTGGTTTCCCCAATGTAACTGCTACCACAGAGGCAACTTAGTTTGTAGACACCAGGGTACTGTATGTCTGGAACCACATCTTTTACAGACGGTACCAGATCACGGATTTTATGTACTGTGTTGAATCGGACCTGGATCTTGTGTTTAATCAGGATTTTGGAGATCTTTTTTGTGACCCCAGCAATGTAGGGTAAGGTGATGGTCTTGAAAGGCTCCTCAACAGGATCCTTCTTGATGGTTGGAGTGATGGCTTTGCGGATTGTGTAGTCGGAGTAACCATTAGCCTTAAGAGCTTGGCGTACGTGTTTGAGTTCACTGGAAATGTGTTCATGGTCGGAGATGCATTGGGCTCTATGATATAGAGTCTTGATGAGGGAATTCTTCTGGGATGGATGGTGGTGGGAATCCGGTTTTAGATAAGCATCCGTATGGGTGGTTTTCCTGTAGACAGAGTGGCTCATTGAACCATCAGGTCTCCTTTTGATTAGGACATCCAAAAAGGGTAGCTTGCCATCATTTTCGACTTCCATGGTGAATCTGATGGCTGGGTGGATGGAATTGATGTGGTCGAGAAATTGGTCTAGAGCAGGCCGGCCATGTGGCCAGATGACAAAAGTGTCGTCTACGTACCTCTTCCATAAGGTCGGGCGTAGAGTGGCAGTCTGGATGGCGTCCGTCTCAAATTTCTCCATGAAGATGTTGGCTACAACCGGAGATAGGGGGGAGCCCATTGGGGTGCCCTCAATTTGCTTGTAGAAGGTTCCATTCCAGGTGAAGTATGTATTGGTTAAGCAGTGTTTCACCAGGGGGGTATCCCATCATTCAGTCCTTGATGAACCAAGTCTTCAATGATTGCGATGGTGTCAGACACAGGCACCTTGGTGAACAAGGAAACCACATCAAAACTGACAAGCAGGTCGTCTGGGGACAGGGCAATCCCCTTGATTGTCGCTACCAGGTCAGTAGAGTTTAGTACTGCAGAGGTGGTTTTTCCAGTGAAAGGCCGTAGGACTTCGGACAAAAAACGAGCCAGTTTGTAAGTGGGGGAGTTGATAGTAGAGACAATGGGACGAAGAGGTGTATCTTCTTTATGTATCTTTGGCAAGCCGTACAATCTTGGTGGCCTGGCTGCAGAAGGTTTCAACGAGAACTGTTTGGTCTGATCAATTAATGCGGTTGAAGCAGAAATGATGTTGTTGGTTTTGGAGACGAGGCTGTTGGTGGGGTCTCTTTTTATTTTTGTATAGCTGCCATCGTTGAGTAGTTCTTGAATTTTGTTGTTGTATTCTATTTTGTCCATGATGACAGTGGCATTGCCTTTGTCGGCTGAGAGGATGACAATGTCATCCCTCTTTTTTAATTGAGCTAATTCAAAACGCTCATCTTTGCTGATGTTGCTAGCTGGCATCTTAGCGTTTTTGAGAGTTGCAGAGATTTCAGATCTTGCTACGTCTGCAGCGATGTGACTCAAGCCCTTAAGAGCTACATCTACTCGAGCAATTATATCATTAACTGGTATGTGTCTAGGTGTGACTGCAAAGTTTAGTCCTTTAGCTAAAACGGATTTCAGACCTTCAGAAATAGGACTGTTACTGCGATTAATTACGACTTTGTTAACATCTAGCTTTTCAATGTGTGGGTCCGGTTTCTTGTTTGAGAGGCGGTTGAATTTGGAAATCAAGTTGTCCTTACATTTAGTCGACATAGCGGCAGCTGAAGAGGCAGTCATTTTTTCTCCACATGTTCCCAATCCGATGTGGACATTGTTGCACTCAAAGATAAGTGTGATTTGTAGAGTGTCTTGTCTAACTGATCTAGTTCGGTGCGCGTAAGTCTGATTTTCTCTGAGATAAGAGCTTAGCTAGTTCTAGACAGAATTCGTTTCGCATTACAAGAAGTTACAGCAGCAGATGTTAGTGTAAATGCGTTTGGTATTACCTTAGAGTCGCGGCATCTCTTCAGAAAGGTGAGAGACTCGATTAGCTGAGCCTTCTTATCACGGAGCTTGTTGAAGGATCTCAAAGTTATGTGGAAACCCTCCCCGTAGAGGCGGTTAAATTTCGATTTAAAGCTTTCGTGACTGCAGGGATTCATCTTCTTGGTTCTTTCGGTAAAGTCACGTAGAAGGGAAGTAATAAAATAATAAAAATAAAACATAATAAAACAATTCTCACGACGTTTCGGCCACAACGCAAGCAGCCGTCCTCAGGCGAAGAATGAAACACCACCAAGCTTGGAGCGTATATTGATTTTGTTCCTTTGAAATGGCTTTTAGCTTGGTCAGTTCTCGGAAGCTAAGCAGGAGTGAGCTTGGATAATACTTGGATGGGCAATCGCCATGCACAAACAGGTTCGTATAGGCTGCATTACGTTGTGGTAGGGAGCAGAGTGCGCTACCATACAGCAAAATCAATTGTTATACTGTACTTCTATGCTCCCATGTTAATGCTCCCCTCCTTCACAGACCCACAGTAACTCGGGAGGCCCTCATCCAGCAGTGGATTTACAAAAGGGCTGTACCATGAATAGTATTTAAAAATGTTATCAGGAGGGCCCTCATCAGCACTGGCGGTCTTGGTCAATCCACTGCTGGATGAAGGCCCTCCCCCAAGTCCTCACAATCCAGCTGGGCCCTGTTGGGAACATTTCGTAAATTCCTATTTATAATTTTTTTGACATTTCCTTAAAATATTAAATCAGACTATCCTTTTTCTCACAAATGTCACGATGTGTTATGTTATTGCGTTTAAATAAAAAATGGAAAATGTGTTTCTGCTAAATTGAGCATCACGGCGCCAGGCGTCTGCATTGGAGGCCTCATAAACGAGTGGTGGAAATTCCACATTTCCATGGGGAGGGGCCTCGCGTCTCTACAAAATGGTATTCGTTTTATTTTCCCCAGAAGGATGCTGATAATGGGCTGTTGACGCCGGACTTCGAATTCAAACTTTTCACCTTCCCGCGGCGATGCGAGCGCTGTACCCATAGTGCCGCTTGACCAGCCAAGGATTCGGGTAAAAGGCAAAGGAGCAGCCCTGCAATTGCTTCGCTCACGGCACTGCTGGCAGAAGGACCTCGGCCAGTGGGGAGCACCCTCCAGAGGGCATTTTGGCCCACACTTCCACGCTCTTCCAGACGTCTTGGAAGAAGCGGGAGTGCCCACACTTTAGCCTGCGTGCGCATCTCACGTGTTATCGCGGACCGTGATTTATTCCACATTATAAAGCATGTATTGTATTATTTGTTACTTCGTTAACGCAACTACCACCGCGTTATAGGAGTACAGAGACCCCGTATCTATTTTTTGTATTTACTTTGCAGCCCTCTGTCAGTCGACCGCTAGGTGAAGGCAGTGCCGGATTAAGATGGTGCGGGGCCTGTAGCATATGTTATAAAGGGGGCCTAAATAAAAAAAAACACGGAAATATTAAAACACATACATTTTTAACTTGCATAGTAAAGTAATTGCATTTTTTCATTTGCTATACAGACAGATAATACGACAACTCGCTAGCCTTAAACGTCCAGTCGTTCGTAAAAATTGAAGGCGGTATAGTTATATAGTAATAGAGCAAGTGCAGAATCACTGAACCGGAATTGATAGCTTGAAAGCATTTAGCGCGGGGGCCCTTGAAAGTGCGGGGCCCGTAGCTACTACATATGTAGCTACTGTTGCTACGAGTATAATCCGGCACTGGGTGAAGGCCCTCCTCCACACGTTGCGTCCGTTGCTTGGCCACAACGTCATCGTGCCGGTCTGTATTGGGGTGGTGGCATGGGGACGGGGAGGCAGGTGGTACCGAATCGTTGCAGATTTCACCACCGCTCTCGTTAGCCACGGCCAGCAATCAACCTCGGTTCGTAGCTGCGTTCGGAGCGCAGTGCTCTTCTCGAACGACTGCCAACACCATTGCCCCCTTTAGGGGCAGTACAAATCCAAATGCTTTGTCATATTTCCAAAAAATTACAATCGGAATTGTGTTGTCAAATAACGTGCAGTTGTGTTTCGTGTTGGTGTCCTTCCCCCCGCACCTCCGATTAGCACGGTTGGCAAGGTACGGTGTGAAAGAAGTCCGACATACACGCACACCTACAGTGCGTGTTAAACATTATATGTAACTAGTGATGGCTAGCATTAATTAGCTTCAAATTGAATAACAACTCAAATTTACTCACGGCCAAATATTTCATTTTTTGCAAGTTTTTTGATTGCAAAGCAGAAAGTTTGTACTTCATGGCAAGGCCTTGGGGAGAGACGAAATTTTATTTAATGAAGAGGTGGAAAATTATTTTTTGTGCAAGAGCAGACGTCCAAACCCCTCCCCCGCCCCCCCGCATAAACTTTGTTGAAACGCGACACATTCGCCGCGCATGCTTTTGCCAAATGTTTACTCGCTCGAGGCAATGAGCCGAGAGCGCATATTTGGCTTAACGGATACTTAAACACGTGGATCTAAATTATTAAAACATTTTATTTTTTTATCTTGACTTAAAGCTTTCGTGACTGCAGGAATTCATACTCTTTGGGTCTTTCGGTAAAGTCGCGTAGATAGGAAAAATAATGAAATAATAAAAGATCACGAAGTTTCGATTGCAACACAAGCAATCGTCTTCAGGTGAAAAAATACAGCAGGCGGACTGCTGAGGCAGGGAGAAATGTAGTGTGATAGCTACTGCAGCCAAAGGTTATAAAGGTTTGAGGTGGGTACAACCAAGGGTAAGTGGGCGGCGCTAGAGATGGAATTTGCAAGTAAATATAAGATCGTATTTTATTTTTTATTTTACCAGGTAAGGCTCCACTGAGCTGCGATGTAGCTCTTTTTCACAAATGATAGCTCGACGAAATGGTTGATATCATCACGTGGACATTTAAAGCAGCCAAATGTTCTGCAACGCGTGATGTTGTTTTTAAACGTGGAGGGGAAAACCGGAGGAGCCGGAGCAAAACCCACGCGACCTCGGAGAGAGAGAAACGCCAAAAATACAACAGGCGTCGGGGTCAGGATCAAGCCCACGACCTCCTCTATACCAGGCGAGGTATTTAACATCTCACCTTGAGATCTGTGGCCAGGAGTACACTTTTGTGTGATGGCCTTTACTAGACAACCTCCAGGTTGTATGGATGAAGGGTCAATACAGCAGTGGTTGTACTGCATTGACATACAATTTCTTGAAATTGAACCTGCCATTGGTGTTGCGTGATAATTAATGAGCCTGGATCACTTTCAATGATTCGCATGTGTACGAGTGGATTATAACCACGAATAAAGATGATTGCATTTGGAGAAAAAATATATGATCTATTTTCAGCTCTTCGTCAATCCACTGCTGGATCAAGGCCCTCCTCATGTCGCGTAGGCCGTAGAGATTGTTTGACCATACTTCACCACGCTGGTTCAATGCGGGCTGGTGAATGAGGGACCCAGGATTGGATAAATATCACTCACGAATAATGTTAGCTGCGGGCAGGATTTAAAATAATTATTTTTACAGGCTAACTTACGTTATGGAACATCTATTTTGATCATGGGACCTTTATGGCGTTCTCTGTTCTGACACTGGTGAGACAAGGCCATAAAGAAAGCTGCCTCTGGTGTAGGACAATCAGTTTCAAAGACAACGCATGTATGATATTATCAGAGCATGTTTGATTTGAAGCTTTTGTGACTGCAGTAATTACAACTTTGGTTCTTTCGGTAAAGTTGCGTCGAAAGAAGCACAGAGTGAGAGCATGTTTGTTTGCATGTTCACCACGAGTAATGTGCGTGGATAATGCAGTATATTCTTAGGTTTTGTCGGTAAAGTCACGTAGGTAAAAAAAATTACAATTAAAATTAATAAAAGTAAAATAAAAAATAAAATAAAAATCACGACGTTTCGGAGGCAACACAAGCTTCCGTCACGATTGCTGTATCAAGTGACTTGAAGGTCAGTTGTCAGTGCTACATTGAACTGCAGTGAAGTTTTTATGACGTACTTTCGTGCAAGATTCACTGCCATTAAATTAACACAAGATATACAGTAATACTCTGCTCAATTTTTTCATGAATAATACAGCTTCCATCCGAGGACGGGCAAACAAGCCAGTTGAATAATAAAAATGTAAATTTAATTAATTAATAATAACCACTGCAAACAATGTCAATACCTTTAAAAAATGCATTGTGTGCATGTTTTGGAGTTTACGGGGGCACGGGGGGGGGGCAAAGGGGGGGGGGGGGAGGGACACGGGGGGGGGGGGGGCAAAGGGGGGGAGGGCACGGGGGGTAACGCTCCTCCCAAAGTGGACAACTTTACGAAATTATTTTCAGTAGTTTACAATAAAGATAACAATAAATCAATCGATTATATGCACCCGCGATTCCTCATGTGAGGGACAAAGCGAACCCCTGCCTCCCCCCTACCAATATCGCAGTGAAACTCGGCCTATGATGATTTTGTGCATGACATTTCACCAAGCAGGGACAAGAAATAGTTCAGGATGAAAAAAAATTGGATCTGATCCCACCGCCCCCCCACTCACACAAACTTTTGAGCCTAAATAAATATGTATATCTCTCTCACTACGTTGGCAAAACGTTTTGAATAATTTTCGCTCAGCGTTCACGCTATGAAACACGTGGGGTGACTTGTTCGCTTTGCGTGGCTCACAGAATGCGGCGTCCCAGTAGATTTGGTGATTTCCCAAAAGGAATGGCCTCCAATTCGTCCAGTTTGCCCAGCAGCAGAAATTTACCAAATTAATGTCAATCCCCCCCGGTGAGATACGACTTGGTACGCCGTTAAAAAATGTGGGGGGGGGGGGAGGGGAGTCCCGGAGGGGGGGGGGGGGCGCGGAGTTGGGAGGCGCGGTGAGGTCGCGTGCATTTTTAACATTGTTACCCCCCCCCCCCCCAAAAAAAAGAATGATTTATGGTCACTAATTGAAGCAATCCGTTTTATTTTTCCTAAATGCTGGGCTACGTTGAGAATGCACGTTTGTTTCCTGCGATGTCACGTTTGATAAATGCCGTGCAACTTCCTCGTGCCGTGCACGAGCGCGCGATTACCAAAGCGGTGCGTGAAGAGCTAAGAAGAAATACGTCGCTTTGAAGCAAAATGGAAATGGGTTATCGGCGAAGGAGGTTTAAAAAAAATACCTTCCAAAATTAATTCTCTCTCCGACGATCATTATTATTCCGCCGCTGAAAATGAGCGAGGGTTTTCTCTCTCTGCCGCCGAACCCGCCGACCGCCGTGGCAAGCGCTCTCGACGGCGTCCCAGCGACAGCACGCGGAGGGCAGAAGGCGTGGGGAGAGAATTCTTCCACGGATGGAACGATGGAGAACTCCTCCGCCGATCTGCGAATGCGGTTGCGAAGAAAACCCACCGGGCGTGCGTCGCCAGTGCAACCACCTCGGATGGGCACCTTTTGGCTAGATACGGTATGAAAGAAGTTCAACATACCGTAGGTGCATACGTACAACTGTCGTGGAGGTGATGCAATATTAATGATGGTGTCGGTGTGAAATCGCGTCGATATTCGGCTACATTATCCTATCGGGAACTGGCCGCATCGGTCAAACGAATGCCCAAATCGTCTTGGTTCTTTCGGTAAAGTCACGTAGAAGGGAAGTAATAAAATAATAAAAATAAAAACATAATAAAATAATTCTCACGACGTTTCGGCCACAACGCAAGCAGCGTCTTCAGACGCTGTCGCCTCGACAGACCTGGTTTTCACCTGAGGACGGCTGGTTGCGTTGTGGCCGAAACGTCGTGAGAATTATTTTATCATGTTTTATTTTTATTATTTTATTATTTCCCTTCTACGTGACTTTACCGATAGAACCAAGAAGATATTTGAGACCGGCAAACGCCTTAGGAGGCGTCGACAGGACGTGGCCCAGTCTGCTGTCAGTAGAGGGTGGCGTAAACATTGAACTCAACTCAGGAGATCGTCGAGAGGTGGCAGGGACACTTTGAGGAGCCCCTCAACCCGGTGGAGATGCCGTCATCTCAGGAAGCAGCCCTGGAAACAGCTGGAGGGGGGGGGTGGCGGGGGGAGGTCAGATCCATCACGGCTGCCGAAGTCTCTTCTGCGGCGTAGCGGCAACGCTGCTGGGGTGGACGAGATTCGCTCAGAGTTGTTGAAAGCGCTGGACAGCGTAGGAGTGTCGTGGTAAAACGCGCCTCTTCAATGTTGCATGGAAGGCGGGTACAATACCTCTGGATTGGCAAACTGGGGTTGTGGTCCCCATTTTTAAGAAAGGGTGGACCAGAAGGTGTGCTCCAACTAAAGAGGAATCAAACTTTTTTTTCTAGATTTGAAGCTTTCGTGACTGCAAGGATTCATATTCTTAGGTTTTTTCGGTAAAGTCACGTAGGTAAAAAATTAAAATTTATAAAAGTAAAATAAAATTAAAAATCACGACGTTTCGGAGGCAACACAAGCTTCCGTCTTCAGGTGGATACAGCTATCGTGCTGTGACGGTTCCACCTGAAGACGGAAGCTTGTGTTGCCTCCGAAACGTCGTGATTTTTATTTTTATTTTATTTTTATTTTACTTTTATTAATTTTAATTTTTTACCTACGTGACTTTACCGAAAAAACCTAAGAATATGAATCAAACTCCTCAGTGTCCCAGGTAAAGCCGAAGCCAGAGTGTTGGAGAGGAGACTGCACCTGGTGGTCGATCCTGGGATTCAGGAGGAACAATGCGGATTCCGTCAGGGTCGTGGAACAATGGACCGGCTCTTATCCTTTTCACAGATATTTGAGAGGTCATGGGAGTATGCTTCTCCAGTCTACCTCTGCGTTGTCGACTTGGAGAGGACATATGGCCGTGTTCCCCGCAATGTCTTGTGGGAGGTGCTGTGTGAGTACGATGTACCGGTGCCACTTTTGTGTGCTACCCCGTCCACATTCTAGATTGGAAGCTTTCGTGACTGCAACGATTCATATTCTTAGGTTTTTTCCGGTAAAGTCACGTAGGTAAAAAAATTTTAATTAATAAAAGTAAAATAAAAATTAAATAAAAATCACGACGTTTCGGAGGCAACACAAGCTTCCGTCTTCAGGTGGAACCTGTTGCCTCCGAAACGTCGTGATTTTTATTTAATTTTTATTTTACTTTTATTAATTTTAATTTTTTTTTACCTACGTGACTTTACCGAAAAAACCTAAGAATACCCGTCCACATTCTTGGTGTTAAACCAAAGTCGTTCACCGAGGGTGTTGGACTCCGCCAAGGGTGCGTCTTGTCCCCACTCCTGTTTGTGATGTCCATGGACAGGATATCAAGGTGCAGCCGAGGTATGTAGAGTATCCAGTACAGGGGCATGGAGGTGGCGTCGCTGCTTTTTGTCGATGGCGTTGTCCTCTTTGTCCGCGTCAGTCCGTGATCTCCAGCATGCACTTGAACGGTTTGATGGCGAGTGTAGAGCGGCTGGGATGAGGACATGCACCTCCGAGTCTGAGGTCATGGGTTCACCCCCGGCGGACGGTGGAGTGTTCTGTCCAGGTGAGGGCTGGAGGGGAACAGCTTCCCTTAGTGGAGGAGTTTAAGTACCTGGGGGTCCCGTTTGCGAGCGATGGAAAGTGGGAGCGGGAGATTGGCCGGCGGATCGTTTGCGGTGTCTGCAGTGATGTGGGCGCTGTACCGGTCCGTGGTAGTGAAGCGGGATCGCATTTCTCCAACAAAGCCCTCGGTTTACAGATCGATCTACGTTGCCATCCTTACCTATGGTCATGAGCTTTGCGTCATGAACGTAAGGATGCGATCGCGGGTACAAGGGTGCCGAAATGACGTTAATCCGTATGGTTTCTGGTCTCACTCTCCATGATCGGGTGAAGAGCTCAGTAATCAGGGAGAGCCTCAAAGTCGAGCCGCTGCTCCTCCGGATTGAGAGGAGTCAAGTTAAGATGGTTCGGGCACCCAGTAAGGATGCCCCCCCGGTAGACTCCCCTCGGAACTCTTCCGGGCAGCAGCAGCAACGTCCCACTGGGCGGAAGACCTCGGGGCCGGCCCAGGTCACGCTGCTGCTGGTGGGACGATGTCACTCGGCTGGCCTGGGAATGCCTGGGAATTCTCCAGGAAGAGCTGGAGTCTGTCACCAGGGAAAGGGGGGGCTGGACCGGCACTACTCAACACACTGCTGCCACGACCCTCACCAGGACACGCAGATTGAGAAACGAACGAAAGAAATAATACATCATTAATAACTAATAAATTATCTATAAATAAAATAATACAAATAAAACATAATTAAATAATTCTCACGACGTTTCGGCCACAACGCAAGCAGCCGTCCTCAGGTGAAGAACAGGTCTGTCGGAAAGACAGCGTCTGAATGTTCTTCACATGGCTGTGGAGGCAAATGCATTGAGTACAGTTTTAGGTTTGCTAATATTTATTTTTCAGGTATCGTCATTGCAACACGCTCTCCTTGAGTTTAAAACGTATAATAAGTCAGCATTAAGGGCAATGTCTCTCTTTTTTTACCCTTTCCCAGCGGAATCTTTTGTTCTTTGTTGGGTTATATTTCCATGAATTCACAACGGGACAACTCTGCAACCGGGCAAAAAAAAATATGTCAGTCAGCAAAAAAGATCGTCTTTAAAAAATATATTTATTTTATTTCCACAAAGTGCGTGTTTTTCTTTTACCATTTTCACGTTTTAAGTTCCTCAAGTTTCATCCGTGAATGGGAAGGGGAAAAATAGAAAGTCGGAGAGATTTGTTTTTGTTCCCCCGTGAGAATGAAGTGTGTATATTATGTGAAAGAAGTGTTTTTTTTATTACAATGAAGTTTTTTATTATTATAATGAAGTGTGCGTATTCATAGAATGAAGAGTGCCTATTATGAGATTTAAGCATGCGTATCATGAGAATTAAGTGTGCGTATTATTAGAATTAAGTGTGTTTTTTTTTAAAGAGAACGAAAAGTGCGTATTATCAGAATGAAGTGTGCGTGTTATGAAAATTAGATGTGCGTATTATGAGATTCAAGTGTGCCTATCACTTCTCACTTGCCACGCTCGTAAGCTCCTTCTCTCGTATCTGAGAGAGGGGGCCAGACAAACACTGCTCCGTTGCCTCTCAGCACCAGAACACATCCTTAGCTCTAAAATAAGGGGTCAGACGTCAGACTGTCTGAAATTGTGGTCCACATTTATCCCAAATCCTCCAACTTGTCCGCTTTTTAAATCTTTTATATTAAGTTCACTTGCTTGCTTGCTTGCGAGCTTACGACCGTGCAAATCTTTCGGTCGTTTTTTAACCAACTTCCCGTGATCCAATCGAGCTGACATTTTCTACACAGACTCGTTGTGCGTGACAATTAATTTTCGTGAAAAATTTTTCCCAAAATTTTACACTTTTTAGGAAAAAAAAATTATATTTAATTACCAATTGCTTAATGGTGCCAGGCAATCATCTGACCCATAGGTGGCAGCCATCTCAAGCCAGTGGACTAGAGGACTCTAGCTGCCACGCATATAAAGGATTTATAGTGAAAAACTTAGTTGATACAGCTAATCTGGCTGTGACGGTCCCACCTGATGACGGAGACTTGTGTTGCCTCCGAAACGTCGTGATTTTTGTTTTTTATTTTATTTTACTTTCTACGTGACTTTACCGAAAAAACCTAAGAAGATGATTCCTTGCAGTCACGAAAGCTTCAAATCTAGAATTAGTTTTTACGGGTTAATTTTTTTCTTCTTGGTTCTTTCGGTAAAGTCACGTAGAAGGGAAATAATGAAATAATAAAAATAAAACTTAATAAAATAATTCTCACGACGTTTCGGCCACAACGCAAGCAGCCGTCCTCAGGCGAAGACCAGGTGTGTCGGGGAGACAGCGTCTTATTTTTATTATTTTATTATTTCCCTTCTACGTGACTTTACCGAAAGAACCAAGAAGATGAATCCCTGCAGTCACGAAAGCTTTAAATCGAAATGTGTCCGCTTTTATTTATGTATCTGCTATGAACAAGGGACACGGCCAAAAATGTCGCATTGTTGCATTTTCTCCCCATTGATTCGCGAGTGCTTTGCCAAAGGCCGTTGAACGCCTCGTTTGTTAGTGGTGCAATGTTCCTTAACTAACTTACTAACTAACTACTTGACTCCGTTTTATTTTACCGGCTAATTGCCCACTGAGCTATACGGCTCTTTTTTCATAAGCGACCCGGTCACAAATGCACTTCTGCGGCCGTCTGGAACGCTCTCCGTTTCGATCTTAGCAATCTACTGGAGCTATGCACTTGGCAATCATCGAGATTGAAAATTCATTCCTTTAGAACCGCTTTTTGTGTTTTGTTCATTGTCCTTCGCCCGCACCTCCGATTAGCACGGTTGGTTACATACGGTGTGAAAGAAGTTCAACACACGTGCATTCCCACGAAAGTGTGAGACACGCGTCAAAACCTATCCCCGTGAAGGAACTAAAACTATGAAGTGTTTTACTGGTTGGAACCCACTGGTTCCAGGGGCTGGGTGGGGAGGGTGGGGAGTGGCTGGGTGGGGAGGGTGGGGAGGGGTTGGGTGGGGAGGGTGGGGCTGGGTGGGGGGTGGGAGTGGTGGGGCTGGGTGGGGAGGGGCCGGTCACCCCGTGGTGCCCTTATGAAACTCAACGTTTAACCTACTCACGCCGGCTTGTGCCCGCCCTCACAGTCGGGCATATTTGCGGAATACACCACGCCGCCGTTGACCCTGGCCATTGACCGAGCAACCCAACGTTCCTACCAGCTCCCTCCGCAGGAGGAATGTGTTAATATTGCCAGGCAAGGCCCACTGAGCTTTATACCGTAGCTATTTCTCAGAAGCGACCGCGCCACAATTGACAGCGGTGACGATGTGGCTTTTATCATCACGTGGATATTTCCACAAGCAGTCAAATTACTCGCAAGGACCGTGGCTCTGCTCGTTCTCTCTGCAAATATTGACGATTTTCTTTCACGTTTAGTCTTTGTTTTGTTGTCGCTGCAGCTGCTGCTGCTGCTGTGATAATGCAGCGTCACTTAATCGTCTTCTTCTTCCACGCGTTTGTCCCACTCACGTGGGGCTGTCTCGTTGTCCTTGCCAACCTTCTTCTCCACCCTGCCCTGTCCTGCGCCATCTCTCTTTCTGCTCCTCGGGTCACCGATCGCACCACATCGCCCCCCCCCCACCTCTTCTTCTGCCTTCCTCTTGATCTCTTTCCTTTCAATTGCATCACTTGCACCGTCTGACCCACATCATGCTCCTGCTGTTTCTCCACGTGACCGAACCACCCCAGAGCCTTTTCTCTCTCTCATCTTCTTTGTGATTTCTACAACCTTGATTCTTCTTCTCAGTTCTTCATTTATCACGTTATCCTTACTTCTTTTTTTTACTAATCCCATATCAGAATTTTCCATAAATATGCTAAATTCCTCTTGATATGCAAATTCCTTTGTCAAGGCGCTCTTCCCCCTCCAACTCAGCTTAAATATGCGCTGCCAAGCCTGGTGGTGTTCATTCAGACGCTGTCTTTCCGACAGACCTGTTCTTCACCTGAGGACGGCTGCTTGCGTTGTGGCCGAAACGTCGTGAGAATTATTTTATTATGTTTTATTTTTATTATTTTATTATTTCCCTTCTACGTGACTTTACCGAAAGAACCAAGAAGATTATCCTTACTTGTTGAACCCAACATCCACTGCAACGTCCTCATCTCTGTGACTGACATAATGTAGCTTGGTCCCCCCTCTTTCTTGTGACCCAGCACTCGGCCCCATACAACAGCACCGGCCTCACCACCGTCTTGCACTATACACTACACTATACACTACACTATACACTACACTATACACTACACTATACACTACACTATATAATTTTTTCTTCAACCAAACTGGCACCCTCTTATCGCACACCATGCCAGTCACCCCTCGCCATTTCAGCCATCCAGCATCACTTAATCTCGCTTTTAAAGCAGCCACGGCCAGCTGGCAACAACAACAATAACACGAGACCAACTGTGTAACAAAGCAAAACAAACTCAGATAAATTATTCACAAATGTGTTGACTTGTTATTGTTGTGGATTTTTTTTCCGGGGCCTCCTGTTTTCCCCTCCACATTTAGAAACATGCGTTTAGACATCATGGGACCTCATTTGCCAGTACCAAAATATGAAAATAGGTTTTCCACTTTTTTCTGGCAACAAAACAAATGTTAAGATGTTAGAACACCAAACTTAAACTGGTGTGGATCAATCAGTTTCAAAGACAATGCATGATCAGAGGATGTGTTTTGTTTGCATTCGGACCACAAGCATTGTGGTTAATGCAGACATGATTCCTTGTAAAAGGTTTCAGTTTGGTGTTTTAACATCCTAACGCAACTGTTTTGTTGCCAGAAAAAAGGGGAAAACCTATTCCCATGCATTTCGACAATTTACACAATTTGGCTGCTATGAATGTCCAAATGATGGCCTACTTTGTTGAGTAATTCTAGATTTGAAGTTTTCGTGACTGCAAGGATTCATCCTCTTTGTTTTTTTCGGTAAAGTCACGTAGGTAAAATAAAATAAATGAAAAAAACAACCAAATTAAATCACGACGTTTCGGGCGCAACACAAGCCACCTTCTTCAGGTGCGGCCACCTAGTGAAAGCACAACCGCTTCAGTGTGTTGAGCTATCATTTGTCGTCATGTCGCTTCTGAACAATAAATTAATACGTCAGTGGGCTTTGCCTGGTAGGGTTGGGATGGTTTAGTTGTTGTATTTGTTTGTGTGTGTGTGGGTGATTTGTTTACCTTTCTTGTACTTTACACTCCTATCGTGTTGTTGTGCTGTGTTTGTTGTTGTAAAGTTCTTAACCCGTGCCCACTACTGGAGGCCTATGAAAAAAAAGTTTTATAGGTCATCGGATTCCTCCAGAATAAATTAAAAGATGCTGAATTTCATTGTAAAGCTTTCGTGACTGCAGGGATTCATCTTCTTGGTTCTTTCGGTAAAGTCACGTAGAAGGGAAATAATATGTTTTATTTTTATTATTTTATTATTTCCATTCTACGTGACTTTACCGAAAGAACCAAGAAGATAAAAGATGCTGATTTAGTTTCTGAACTGTGCTTGTACACCACTGGCAATGTAACAGCAGCGGCACTGCGAAATAATCCCCAATATTCTGATTATTTTCTGAGGCTGTCTCCCACCCCCCCTAATAAAAAGAAACACGTGTTTAGCAACAAATTAATAAATCTGAGTAATGTTTCTTGAAATTAAAAGTGTGTTGTCGTCGATGTTGTTCGGAAAAATGGAAGGAACGGGAAAGAGAGGGAGGCTTCACAGACTCACAAAGAATACCAATGTGGCCACTACTTTGGGCGTATTGGCAACAGTAGCAGAGGTAAGTGGAAGCAAATGACGATATGTGCGGTGAACACCTCCAGGCTTTCTGCCCATGGATCGTGATGGTAATAGTGATGATGATGACCATTTCTTGTTATTCCTCCACCTTGTTTACCCTTGTGTTTTCGTCCAATGGTATTTATTCAAATTATTCGTATATATGTTTTAAAAAAAAACACTTATTGTACACGCCAGTGTGTTGTGTTTGTTGTTGATCTTATATTTATTAAAAGAGGGAAGATTCATCTCTTTTGTTCTTTCGGTAATGTCACGTGGAAAATAAAATCAAACAATAATAGAATACGACGTTTCGGTTGCAACACAAGCAACCATCATCAGGTAAGAAGGGAAGATAAAACACAGACACGGAAACAGCACAGGCAGACACACATGCAGAGAGAGACACACGCAAAGACACACCGAGCGAGACACACACCAAGATAAAACACAGACACGGAAACAACACAGGCAGACAACATGCAGAGAGAGACACACACAAAGACACACACTCTGCATGTGTGTCTGCCTGTGTTGTTTCCGTGTCTGTGTTTTATCTTGGTGTGAGTCTCGCTCGGTGTGTCTTTGTGTGTGTCTCTCTCTGCATGTGTGTCTGCCTGTGTTGTTTCCGTGTCTGTGTTTAATCTTGGTGTGTGTCTCGCTCGGTGTGTCTTTGTGTGTGTCTCTCTCTGCATGTGTGTCTGCCTGTGCTGTTTCCCTGTCTGTGTTATATCATTCATTCTTACCGGTTGATGGTGTCTTGTGTTGCAACCGATATGTCGCATTCTATTATTGTTTGACTTTATTTTCTACGTGACTTTACCGAAAGAACCAAAGAGTAATTCCTGCGGTCACGAAAGCTTCGAATCCAGGGAAGATTCATATTTGGCGATCGTCTGGCACGATATATCAGAATCGGAATATTTTATACTGGAGGAATCCTAAACGAAACTTTCAACTATTTTTCATTTTACCAGGTAAGGCACACTGAGATATACTGTATAGCTCGTTTTCAGAAGAAACCTGCTTATCACAAATGATAGCCCAGCGAAGCGGCTTATCATCACGTGGGAATTGATAGCAGTCACATACTCTTAAACGCGTGATGTTGATTCTAAATGTGAAGGGAAAACCCGGAGGACCAGGGGAAATATCCACGCGACCACGAGGAGAGAGACACGTAAACCCCAAATATACAACAGGTGTCAGGGTCGGGATCGAAAGCACGACCTCCTGCATGCTAGGCGAGGTAGTTAACATCTCCTAGCCACTGTGATTATGATGAGAGAGAGAGACGCAGACTCCAAATATACAGCAGGTGTCAGGGTCGGGATCGAACGCACGACGTCCTCCATACCAGGCGAGGAAGTTAACATCTCCTAGCCACTGTGATGATGATGATGAGAGAGAGACGCAGACTCCAAATATACAGCAGGCATCGTCAGGGTCGGGATCGAACGCACGAACTCCTGCATACCAGGCGAGGTAGTTAACATCTCCTAGCCACTGTGATGATGATGATGAGAGAGAGAGACGCAGACTCCAAATATACAGCAGGTATCGTCAGGGTCGGGATCGAACGCACGACCTCCTGCATACCAGGCGAGGTAGTTAACGTCTCCTAGCCACTGTGATGATGATGAGAGAAAGACGCAGATTCCAAATATACAGCAGGCATCGTCAGGGTCGGGATCGAACGCACGACCTCCTGCATACCAGGCGAGGTAGTTAACACCTCGCCACCATAGCGCCCCAATCCGATGATCTATGAAGCTCTTTTCACAGATGTCCAGGAGATGCAGCTTTGAACGCTCTCACAAATAGAATATAAATAAAAGTGCGAGAGATGCGTCAGGAACGTGAAACGTGTGAAGGATCCCATTCTCAGTCGGAGGGCATGGCCTGGGATTCCGTGCACAAAGGAACTCAAACGGCCACCTCGAGGCAAATTCGCTGGAAACTGTAAACGGATCTCTAAGCCGTGTTTTTGTGATTAACACAGCGTGTTTCTGTGTGTGTGTGCGCACGTACACGGGCCCGTGACTGCATTTTCGCGTGTTTTACCGTAGAATGTGAGATGGTTGCATCACGCTGGAAGGTGAAAGGTGCAGCCCTGCAGTTGCTCTGCTCACGCTACTGCTGCCAGAAGGACCTCCACTGCCCTAGCTGGGCTGTGACTGCTGCACATCAACACTGGGGGGCTGTCACTGCTGCACTTCAACACTGGGGGGCTGTGACTGCTGCACGACAACACTGGGGGGCTGTGACTGCTGCACATCAACACTGGGGGGCTGTGACTGCTGCACGACAACACTGGGGGGCTGTGACTGCTGCACGACAACACTGGGGGGCTGTGACTGCTGCACGACAACACTGGGGGGCTGTGACTGCTGCACATCAACACTGGGGGGCTGTTACTGCTGCACAACAACACTGGGGGGCTGTGACTGCTGCACATCAACACTGGGGGGCTGTGACTGCTGCACATCAACACTGGGGGGCTGTTACTGCTGCACAACAACACTGGGGGGCTGTGACTGCTGCACATCAACACTGGGGGGCTGTCACTGCTGCACTTCAACACTGGGGGGCTGTGACTGCTGCACATCAACACTGGGGGGCTGTCACTGCTGCACTTCAACACTGGGGGGCTGTGACTGCTGCACATCAACACTGGGGGGCTGTCACTGCTGCACTTCAACACTGGGGGGCTGTGACTGCTGCACATCAACACTGGGGGGCTGTCACTGCTGCACATCAACACTGGGGGCTGTGACTGCTGCACATAAACACTGGGGGGCTGTGACTGCTGCACGTCAACATTGGGGGCTGTGACTGCTGCACATCAAAACTGGGGGGCTGTTACTGCTGTACTCACCACTGGGGGCTGTCACTGCTGCACATCAACACTGGGGGGCTGTCACTGCTGCACATAGACACTGGGGGGCTGTTACTGCTGCACATCAACACTGGGGGGCTGTTACTGCTGCATATCAACACTGGGGGGCTGTCACTGCTGCACATAGACACTGGGGGGCTGTTACTGCTGCACATCAACACTGGGGGCTGTCACTGCTGCACATCAACACTGGGGGGCTGTCACTGCTGCACATAGACACTGGGGGGCTGTTACTGCTGCACATCAACACTGGGGGGCTGTTACTGCTGCATATAGACACTGGGACTGGGGGGCTGTTACTGCTGCACTATAACACTGGGGGGCTATTACTGCTGCACATCAACACTTGGGGTGCTGTCACTGCTGCACTTTAACACTGGGGGGCTGTGACTGCTGCACATAAATTAACGAAACGTTCCGCGAATCTTTAAGTGCCGAACATTTACCCCCGGTTTTTGTGTGCCGTGCGGTTATTTTTTTTGTAGCTTTTATTTTACTGCTTCAGCTAAATTCTTCGGCGTAAAAAAAAAACCCAAGGTAGGTTAATGGTTTTGTTATTTATTTTCACCGCGATAATTTTTTGCCGAGGCAGCAGACACCCACTCGCTTCTGCTGTGCGGTTGTTACCAAACACATTCATCGCGTGGAGTGGCAAGCTCGCGGCTCTTGCCGTAGAGCCAGCGGGGTCGGGAACCTGCGGCTCTTGAAAATCGAAAAGCACAACGGTAATTTTGGTGACTTAGTACAGCAACATCGGTGTGTTGGAGAGCAAAGCCACTACAATTACAACTAGCATCATCAGGCGACAGCCAAATCTGGCGAAACGTCGTGCTCAAATTGTAAATGTGGATTTACTCGCCAACACAACGGTGTTGCTGTACTCGTAACGAATTGGCACGTTCTGTTTACGGGACAAACCTTACTAATTGGCTGTGTCGGGTGGTGCCGGGTTTAACGACACATTTATATATTTACGCAATCTAATGCCAAAAAAAACCTGTATTACGGATGCTATTGGTCGCGAAAGCGTTACTACGAGTTAAATTGATCTAAGAGGTTTTTTTTAAGTGACCAAATTCGAAAAAAATTTGATCTTCTCCTTTGTTGTCATTCTGGTTGGGGGCCGTCCATAAATGACGTCACGCACCTGGGGGGTGGGGGGGGGTCAGACATTTGTGACGATGTGTGACGAGGGGAGGGGGTTGTTTGAGAAATGTGACGTCACATCAAAATGCGCAACTTTGAATAAATATAGAATTGTCATAACCACACTAATTGTTATAACAACACTCCTACAACATCAGAGTGCAGCGCCACATTAAATACGCACAACAATGACAATAGTTTAAAGCGATTTGAAGCATGTTTTATTTTCAAAATGTAAATATGGTTTTGGGGGGCGGGGGGGGGGCAGAGCTTTGTGACGTCATATTTGAGGGGGGATCTGACTTTTTGTGACGTCATTTATGGACGGCCCCTTGCCGAGATCTTGCCGTAGAGCAGCACCCTCCGGCAGCAGTCGAAATGTGACGATGAGTGAAACTCAGTCAAGTCGAAACCAGTGCAAGTGCGTCCCTGTTGAAAGAGATTTCGAACACACGAGAATTGTAATGATTTAGTCACCCATATCGACGTTGTGTTCTACTAATACACGCGCAAGAATGGGCAGAGAAAGCGCAAATACGCGTGCGACTTACGCACGTGATGAATTCATTCACCCATTGATTCATTCTCGATTTGAAGCTTTCGTGACTGCAGGAATCCATAGTCTTTGGTTCTTTCGGTAAAGTCACGTGGGTAGAAAAAGAAAACAGATAATAATAATAATAATACACCACAATTGATTCATGTTGGTTTACGCGTTTGTTGGATGAATGCACAGTGGCCCCAAATGTTAGTACGCTGCCCTCAGAGCCTGGCAACAATCTGAGTTCTATTCCTGGCCACGGCAAACATCAACAGCGAGTGATATATTGATGCGATAAAAAAAGCAAAAAACGACTTTAAAGGCGTCCAATGAAGCGAGCATGAGTTATCTCTCTTAAAAAATAAAAGATGGACTTATCAAAGTATGTTTTTTTTTTCCATTATAACCCCGTCACTCACGTCTACTGTGGAAATTTGAATTTGCCAGTACGGCGTTCGTAGCCTCGGGGAGCGACACAAGAAGAGAAAAAAAGAAACCGATCGCGCCAGACAGTTTAGCGAGAAGGTATTTAATACCGTCCGCTAGCTCCGTTTGGCAAAAAAAAAACCTCCCACACACACACAACCGCCAGAAAGAAAAGGGAAGAGAGAGAGAGAAAGAAAAAAAACCCGACCGACGTGTACGCACGAAAAAAAAACCCAGACACATCGGGGTTGACGGAGGAATGCAGTGGATGTGAACTATCCCGGTGAGTTCTGCTCAATTTTGACTGTCAGTTGAAAAGTAGCAGGAGGGGGTGGAGACGTGGGGGGGGGGACGTCAATTGCCGGTGTCTGCTCCTCTCGCCTCCTCTCGCCTGCGGGAGAGATGATTGATGCGGTAATGACCTGAAATGTCCCCGGGACGTGATGAGAAAATGATCGCAATAACATGTTGTTGTGTGCTGGCGTCGTCACCGCTGACGCCGACTATGGGGTGACTCATTGCTCGTGGAGGTGTACGTACTGGCGTTACCGAGGTGTACGTACTGTGGTCATGGAGGTGTACGTACTGTGGTCATGGAGGTGTACGTACTGTGGTCATGGAGGTGTACGTACTGTGGACATGGAGGTGTATATACTGTGGTCATGGAGGTGTACACACTGTGGACATGGAGGTGTATATACTGTGGTCATGGAGGTGTACACACTGTGGACATGGAGGTGTATATACTGTGGACATGGAGGTGTACGTACTGTGGTCATGGAGGTGTACATACTGTGGTCATGGAGGTGTATATACTGTGGTCATGGAGGTGTATATACTGTGGTCATGAAGGTGTACGTACTGTGGTCATGGAGGTGTATATACTGTGGTCATGGAGGTGTACGTACTGTGGTCATGGAGGTGTACGTACTGTGGTCATGGAGGTGTACGTACTGTGGTCATGGAGGTGTACGTACTGTGGTCATGGAGGTGTACGTACTGGCGTCAGGAGTTGCCCGCACTAGAAATTCGCGAACGCATTGCGGCCACGTGACGGTTTCACGAACACGGAGTGCGGTTGCGGTCAAAGAGACGTCGCGGTTAGCGGTGTCACGGTCGACGGTTTTGTGGTGTCAGGGTTAGTGGTGTCAGGGTTAGCGGTGTCAGGGTTAGTGGTGTCAGGGTTAGTGGTGTCAGGGTTAGCGGTGTCAGGGTTAGTGGTGTCAGGGTTAGTGGTGTCAGGGTTAGCGGTGTCAGGGTTAGTGGTGTCAGGGTTAGTGGTGTCAGGGTTAGCGGTGTCAGGGTTAGCGGTGTCAGGGTTAGTGGTGTCAGGGTTAGTGGTGTCAGGCCACCGGTTCGTGTTGATCTCGCGGCGCGGAAGTTGAAACAACGGTGCGAGTTTATTAAACTCCCCCCACCACAATCGCCTCTCTCCACACCGCCATCCACCACCTCCGTCAATGCACCCGGCATAGAACATGGTTTCCCACCGCGGTCGCTTTCTCGATCGGCGGCTCTCGCGTGGCGGGCTAAAGCGTGGGTCACCGCCAGCCGTCTCTTTTCCCAGACGGTGCTCCGAAGGGAGCCGGCGTGAACCCCGTCCCTCTCGGGGTCGCCGCTCGCTGGAGGCCCCTTCCGCCGGTCAGTGGCGCGCGGGGAGATCGGTTTGCCGGGCCGCACCCTGTCGACCCTTTTTTGGCTGAACGACGGCGGCGAGTTGATCACCGTAGCCATGGCACGCATGTGACCTGTTTTGGAAAAGCCCCCTGCGAAAGGATTTTTTTGTTTGCGCTTTGGTCTGACCGCGGTATCACGTTGCTCGCATAGACCGAGTGTTGCAGGTGGGCGGCTGCGGCTGAATGGAGCTACTACTGCTACAGGCTTCAGGTGTCGAAGAGCATAAACCACCACCACCAGTATCACCACCACCAGCACCACCACCAGCACCACCAGCACCACCAGCACTACCACCACGTGAACTCCGGTCATCCTCGCAGCAGCAACAGCACCACCACCACCAGCACCACCACCACCAGCACCACCACCACCAGCACCACCATCAGCACCACCACCACGAGCACCACCACCAGCACCACCACCACCAGCACCACCACCACCACCACCACCAGCACCACCACTACTACCACCAGCACCACCACCAGCACCACCACCAGCACCACCACCACCAGCACCACCACCACCACCAGCACCACCAGCACCACCACCACCACCAACACCACCAGCACCACCATCACCAGCACCACCACGTGAACTCCGGTCATCTTCGCAGCAGCAGCAGAAGCAGCTTTTGGCGACCACCACAGGGAGAGAGAGAGAGAAACACGCAAACTCCAAATACACAGCAGGCGTCAGCGTCGAGATCGAACCCACGAACCTCCTGTACACCAGGCGAGGTAGTTAACATCTCCTAGCCACCGTGGTGGTGGGGCCGGTGGAGGGGGGGGGTTGGAGAATGAGTTGGGGGCTTTGCTTGGCTTGGATGCGCGCCAGGCGGCGTGACACGGACTAACCCCGACAAGAACGTGTCGTGCCATTAAGGGGCCACGTCTACTCCGCCAAATCTTGAACCTCCCCCGATGCACCCCCCCCCCTCCCACCAGCCCTGAGACAACTATAACATTGGCTCCAGACACACACGATGGAACAATTTCTCGACGTAGCGGCTATTGGGATATTTTGTTTATATTGGGGGCGGGGGGGGGGAATGACATTTCCAGGATCTTGCAAACGGAATTTTCATTAATGTCATTTTATTATTAGAAGAAGCAGAATAATAATAATAGCATTGGGTAAAAGTGCAGCCCTGCAGTGGCTTGCACGAACCACTGCTGGCAGAAGGGCTGAGAGGCTCTCCCTGATGGGAGCTCATCGATTGGGTATTAATGTTGTGTGGATATCTCCTCCGTAGATCTAAGAAGACCAAGGACTGAACGAGCTGCAAATGCGGCGAGGTGCATCCGTGAGCCACCCCGGGACACGGCTTACAAACAAAGAAGAAGATGCGTGACGGGTAGATGGAGCATCGCATTGAGACATTCGTCCAGCAGTGGATAGATCAACTCTAATGATGATGATGATGTATACTCTTAGTTATTTCGGTAAAGTCACGTAGGTAAAAAATGAAATTGAAATTCATGAAAATAAAATAATAATAAAATTATTGTTTTATTTTTCTTAATTTTAATTTCATAAAAAATAATACAATTATTATTTTATTTTTTATTAATTGTAATTTCATTTTTTAATAAAAATTGTATTATTATTTTATTTTTATACATTTTTCTTTCATTTTTTACCTACGTGACTTTACCGAAAGAACTAAGAGTATGAATCCTTGCAGTCACGAAAGCTTCAAATCTAGAATGATGATGATGGCCCGCAAGCACGCGTGAGTGTGTGAGCCAGGCGTGGATGTGTGCGTGTGTGCGTGTTCCCGGCGACACGAGTTCGATTCCCGCTCACGGCCACCACCAGTGGCGATTATTTAAACCGGTCCTGAGCCTCCCCTAGGTCGACTCAGCCTCGAACGAGTACCTGGCGCGGCGTGTAAACATCGCCAATGGGGAGACAAAGGCGGTCGGGCGTGGTGTTGGCCACCCATCCCCTCGTGTGCCGTGCCGGCCTTCAGAGGTGCTCGCTAACCGCACTTGTCCCAACAGTCTGTTAAGGCTACACGGGGGATCTTTGTCTTTGTGTGCGTGTTCACATTCAACGCTCGGGCCCTTCCCTGACGTCGAGCCCCATCGCCATTATCGGGTCAACCGAATCGTGGAGGGGAGGGGGGAGGGCGGGACCTTGACCCCGGCCCACGTCTCTGCAGCACCTGGGTCGGGTTATCCCCCCCCACCCCCCGCGTCAATGAGCTTTGCCTGGTAGGATGGGGGGGCGGTGTGGTTTAGTTTAATTCGTGTGCTCTTGCACTTTGCACGCCCATATTGCTCCAGCTGACCGCGTGGAGACCTGCTCCTCGCCACGGCGAGATGATGTCGGCTGGGGACCGTCCATGCGTTGAGATTATTTTGCGGCTATAAATGTCCACACGATCATTATCAATCTTGATTTGAAGCTTTCGTGGACTGCAGGAATCCATACTTTCTGGTTCTTTATCAACTTTGTTGTCGTGGCCAGGTCGGATCTGGAAAATAAGTGAAAAGCTCAGTGAGCTTTACCTGGTAACATAAAAAAAAGTTTTTCTTGGTTCTTTCGATAAAGTCACGTAGAAGGGAAATAATAAAATAATAAAAATAAAACATAATAAAATAATTATCGCGACGTTTCGGCCACAACGCAAGCAGCCGTCCTCAGGTGAAGAACAGGTCTGTCAGAAAGACGCTGGATGCACGACGGACGGACGGACAGACACAATAATCCCCTGTGGGCTGGTGGAACCAGGAGGTTCTTACCAGCATAATCGCGTAAACATTTGTACAACCCGCCGTTGACATTACACGGGCAATTTAGTAAATTAAATTGTTGATGAACCGTCAGGGTGGCAATGTAACACCACTTAGTGTCCCTGCGAGTACGGTGCGAGCATTGCGTAAGGAGTTATACAACAATAATAATACATGCCGGAATTAAGGAACAGTGCTTGTGATTCGATTGAATGGAAGGCGAGAAGGATGTGGTGGGTCAATGCTTCAACATCGTTTATTGAAAGAACATCTGGTAATGAGGCTAGGAGCTAACGATGCTTTGTCATAACCGGTTGAGATCCCCTATTGTTACCGACTCGGTGCATGAACGTGAACCAAATACATTAATTGGTGCCCTTGCTGCTGCTGCAGCTGCTGCTGCTTCGGCAGTGGTACACAAGCAAAAATAACATTTAACAAACACAACACGCTCACCAATAACAACAGTGTTGCCTTACATGGATGAACAAAACATTCTTAGAGAAAGATGATGTCATATAGGGCGCCATGGCGTTGAGATGTTAACTACCTCGCCTGGTATACAGGAGGTCGTGGGTTTGATCCCGACCCTGACGCCTGCTGTATATTTGGAGTTTGCATGGTGGCGAGATGTTAACTACCTCGCCTGGTATACAGGCGGTCGTGGGTTTGATCCCGACTCTAACGCCTGTTGTATACTTGGAGTTTGCATGGTGGCGAGATGTTAACTACCTCGCCTGGTATACAGGGGGTCGTGGATTTGATCCCGACCCTGACGCCTGCTGCTGTATATTTGGAGTTTGCATGTTATCTCTCTCTCCCCGTGGTCGCGCGGATTTTTCTCCGGGTCCTCCGGTTTCCCCGCCTCCGCGCGTACAATCAACATCACGCGTCTAGAGTATGTTGCTGCTATAAATCGTCACGTGATGATATGCCACTTCGTTGAGCTATCATTTGTGTGGCCAGGTGTCTTTTGAAAAAAATTACAACTAAGTAGCTCAGTGGGCTTACCTGGTATAATACAAAAATAATAATAGTTGAATAGTTTAATATAGCACGTGAATAGATGGATCAGAGAGATAGAGCGGGGCATAAGAGTTGGAGACTGCACGTTACACCATGGAACCTAATGAGAATTACATATTTTTAAGTGTTTTCTGAGAACAAGTTTAAAATTGTCCTATGAACAGTCGAGCTAACAGTTGCAACTGAACCACAAATCAAACCGCCCATTCGATAATCAAACCGTATTGCTCCTGAAAAAAACAATTTTTTTTTTATTAAAAGTAACAATTTTTTTTTATGTTGCTGGCACATCGCGCTATAGGAAGAGCGCGGCGAGGCCAAATCACAGTCCACTGAGTGATGCATTTCTGGGCCCAATCAAAACCATTCCGATGGGCGGGCATGGCCTACCCCACGTAACCTAAATTTATTTAGACGGTGGACCGGGTTTTGAAAATAACGAATGGAAGAGGTGGCTGAGAGTAGTTTAAAGTGCGAGCGTAAAGCGGAAACTCGATCAACGAAGAGCAACAAGAGAGAAAAAAAACCCCGTGAGAGCACTGCACCATTGAACCCTGCGGGACCTGAGTTTAACTCACTGTCAGCATGGTGAAGTATAGTCAAGCAACATCCACGGCCGACACGGCATGGGGAGGAGGCCTTTGCCCAGAATTGGATTGACACATGGATGGCTGTACATTATTATTTTTTCTTCTTCTTATTAATTATCATTTATAGAACACGAGTCATTTATCTGTCGTCCCGAACAATAGATGTAAGACGTCCAAATGCCATCGGAATATTCCAGTCTTACCGTGGGGCGACTGCTGCTAATCCCTTACAACGTGGCCCCCCCTTTTATTGACCCCTGAGGGATGGTTGGCTGCGTTAGGCCCCCGAGCGCGATTTGAATTCACAAGCTTCCGATTATGAGTTGAGCCCTCTGCTGCATTGACACGCGGCCAATTATATCCATAACTCGCTTGACAACCCGGCTTCGCCCGGGACTTGGATTCTTGTCTTGGATTAACAAACGGCCTACGCGGAGGGTGAGGTGGGGGGTGCGTGACGTCAGCAGTCACACTGCGTGACGCTGCCGCATGCGGGTGACATCACAGATGTGACGTCACCACTCACTTGCCATGAAAAATATTAAATCCATCATTGCGCCCCCCCCCCCTCCCAAATACAAAAGTATATTTTTTTAATACTTTTTGCATTGTGTACAGTTTGGAAGCTACCCACATGCCACATTTCAAGTTTGTTGCATGTCGGCAAGTATGCTAAACATTTCGAACAGACACACATATTCACAAATTTCCCTTTTATATATATGGATAAAATCCTACCTGCTAAACCAATTAAACCCACTTGCTATGCACACGCAGTGCAAGGTGATGGAAAGGGTGCAGCCCTGCAATTGCTTGTCTCCTATCACTGCTGGTGGAAGGGCCTCCACGAGTAGGAGTCGGAGACAGCCGCGCTCGAGCGGTATTTGGTCTACTCTTCCACGATTGGCAGGCATCTTTGTAAGTATCCTTAGGTTTTTTCGGTAAAGTCACGTAGGCAAATACAGCTATCGTGCTGTGACGGTTCCACCTGAAGACGGAAGCTTGTGTTGCCTCCGAAACGTCGTAATTTTTATTTTATTTTTATTTTTTATTTTACTTTTATTAATTTTAATTTTTTATCTACGTGACTTTACCGAAAAAACCTAAGAATATGAATCCTTGCAGTCACGAAAGCTTCAAATCTAGAATCTTTGTAAGTGGTGGGGTTACCCACAATTTACCCGACCATACGCGACCTGCCGATAGACTAACTGATTGAGTCGACCTGGTGACCTCTGGCTTCATCCTGCGGTGTGCCGTGCCACTACACAACGGCTCAACGGTAGCATATACGCAATAGAACATATACGGCAGATTTTAACATCAACACCAGCTGTATGTTCTTCTGAATGGCACTTCCGGTAGCAGCTGGCATTTAAAGATGAGAAACAAACACATGATGTCATCAAAGCCGCTGGCCGCTCCATCTCTCGTTTCGCTGCCACGAGAGTGTGGTTTCACGCAGGAAAAAAAACACAAATTAATGTGTGCCCTGCCAACGCAAGCCAGTATTGTGGAGTATTCGGTGCTGCTGCTGCTTCTGCCTTGGCAGTAGTGGATCGCACAGTAAACCCACTGTGGTCTGCGCCTTCTCTCTTTTTTATTACGATCAGTGGAAACAAGAAGATGCTCGGTGTATTCGGCACTTTGCTTCGTTCATCATTTCGTATTTTTTCTGTATAACTTTGCTTTATGTAAACCCCCACCTCTCGCTCACTCTCTCGGTCACTCTCTCGCTCTCTCTTTCGCTCTCTCTCGTTCTGCACGCAGCCCTTCTCGCAGTCCGACGGCCTCCGACGGGTAGCTCATATCAGCATGCAGAGCTCCCCGTCATCTGCCACCGAGCACACGGCCTCCTCTGCTGAAGCCCTCTCGTGGTGTCCTGCAGCAGGACCAGCCAAAGAACGGAACGAGTGCCGTGAGAACGTCCACGGAGGTGGTGGAGCCATGAGAGGTGGGTAGGTGCTGGGAGTGGCTTAGCACATCGCGGAATCGCAAGAAGTGGGTGGCAGCTTGGGAAGATGTTCATCCAGCAGTGGATTGACAATGGCTCACGACGACGACGATGATGATGATGGCTAAGTTGTCATGGAAATCGATGCAATGTGGCAGGATGCGGCGCTGTAACACGCCAAAAGGGGATTCGAAATTCAAGCGGCGCTTAGCCGATCGTAGAAAGGGAAAATGAGGGGGCCTTTTGGAACGACGGGAAGCAGCTCATACCTGGGGCAGACGCGCGTGGGGGGCGGTGGAGGGATGAGGTAGGGGGAAATGGAACGCGTGATCGCCTCGGACGGATTCATTTCGGAGCGTTCCATTGCACGCAGGGGTCCGGATGGTCGGCAAACGTCACGGGAGATCTTCCGTTCGGCGTCAAACAACGCAAACTCATTTTGTTTGTTTGCTACAGCTCCCGGCCTAAGGAGGTTGAGTGAGATGATGCAGCACTCACTGATGCGGTCAGTCGCCTCCGTAAGCAGTCTTCTACCGCAACTGCCATGGTTGAATGCTCATTGTGCCACCCGTGTCGAGAATTTGGTCCACCAGACGGAATGTTTCATCTCGTCCACGCCTGTGTTCGACCACCACACTGCACGTCACAACGACACACTCAGCCACCCACCCACCTGGCCACCAAGCCACCCAACCAAAGACAAAGATGCCCCCCATAGCCTTAACAGACTGTTGGGGCAAGTGCTGTTAGCAAGCAGTTATGAAGGCCCGAACGGCACATGAAGGGGTGGTTGGCCAGCACAACGCCCGGCCGCCTTTGTCTCCCTAGTGGCCATGTTTACACCAGACACTAGGGCTCAGCATCGGTTGAGATAATCGTCACCGGTGTTGGCCGCGAGCGGGAATCGAACTCGGGCCGCCGGGTTCGTAGCGCAGCGCTCCCAACACTCACTCAGCCACCTACTCACCAACTTTCTCACTCTCTCACTCATCCACCCACCCACCCGCCCGCCCGCTCACCGCACCGCAGGTCACGACCCCGCTCGTTCCGCTCCTTCTCTTGCGCTGCTCCACTTTGGAATTCCCTCCAATCATCTCTCACACCCACACCCACCCCCACCCACCACCACCACCCCGAGCTCTAACAATAATAACCTCGCTCAATGCGAGCAACGTGTTAGGCTCACCTCCTACTGCAACTTTAATCGCGCCGTTGGTCGCTGATCGCTTGCCGGTTTTTTTGGGGGGGGGCGGGGAGCCTTTCTGAGCTTCAGCTATAGACAGCAAACACACACACGGAACTCTAAAACACACACGGCGTGAACATTCACTTCGGTTGCACGAAACCTGCCCATTACACCTCCGCACCCGACATAGGTCAATGCCAGCGGCCTCCCCCATCCACCCCTCACCCACCCCTCATCCACCCACCTACCCCCACCTACCCCCACCCACCCACCCACCCCTCACCCACCCACCTACCCCCACCCACCCCTCACCCACCTACCCCTCACCAACCCACCCCCCACCCACCCACCACCCACCCACCCACCCACCCCCCACCCACCTACCTCCACCCACCCCTCACCCACCCCCCACCCACCCACCCCCATCCACCCCCCACCCACCCACCCACCTACCCCCACCCTCACCCACCCACCCCCCACCCACCCCTCACCCACCAACCTACCCCTCACCCACCCACCCACCCACCTACCCCACCCCTCACCAACCTACTTCTCACCCACCCACCCACCCACCTACCCCCACCCACTCCTCACCCACCCACCTTCCTGTGGGCTTCCCTGAGCACCTCGGCGAGAGCTGCGCTCGCTCTCTCGCTAATAATAATAATAAAACACGAAATGTAGCAGCGCGGCGCTTCGCCAAACACGGAGGGGGGCACAGGGGGAGGGGGGCAGAGGGGGAGGGGGGCAGAGGGGGGGGCAGTATTCAAATATGCTCAAAATGCCCCCCCCCCAATATTTTGCTATAAAAAGAATGAATTGCTATGCTATGTAAAAGAAAAGCAACAATTTGCTAAACCTTGGCCACAATATCTGGACTTCATATAACAATGCATAGATTTCTGTTTATATGATTGTGGTTATGGTTGTACTTTATTAATCCCTAATCTCTGCCATGACATACAATGAAACAATAAATGGCAAAAAACAAGTAAAAACAGAACAATGTGATACAATACACTATTAGACATTAAGTCCATTCCATGTGTTAGTGAATTTTTAAATATTTTAGGCAGGAAATGAGTATTCAAATTTAGATCTTTTTCTGGGTTGGGACCCCCAGACACTCAGGAAGATTTGGTCCACCCCAATTTTGACTCCATGGTTACGGCCTTGGTATATATCATTCACCTTCTACTCTTCACGCTGGATACATGCGTTCCACTCTACAGCACCCCATAACCCAGCCCCCCCCCAACCTCCCACCCCTCTACAGCACCCCTACTCTTGCACAGCGGCTGGAGATGGGGCCCCATTTCCGTGATTTATGAATCCACAATTGCGTTGGCGCAGTGCTGCGCTGCACAGTAAAATACAAAGTTAGAGGTGCAGCCCTGCAATTGCTTGCTCACACCACTGCTGGCGGAAGGGGCCATCCACTCTAAGGGGCGCTCTAGAGAAAGGGTATGCTTGGCCTACTCTTCCACGCCGGCCAGACGTCTTGGAAGACGCGCGTGCGTATGTATGTTGAACTTCTTTCGCACCGTACGTAGCCAAGCGTGCTGGTCGGAGATGCGTGGGTACTAACGCGTCGTTCCACTACACGCGCAACCTTGGGGCCGTCCATAAATGACGTCACGCACCTAGGGGGGGGGGGGGGGTGGGGGTCAGACATTTGTGACGATGTGTGACGAGGGGGTGGGGGAGGGGGGTTTGAAAAATGTGACGTCACATCAAAATGCGCAACTTTAAATAAATATAGACAACACATTCTACTTAATTAAATATGATTTTACTCAATGTTTTTTCCTACAACATCAGAGTGCAGCGTCACATTACATACGCACTACAATGGCAATAGTTTAAAGCGATTTGAAGCATGTTTTATTTGGGGGGGGGGGGACAGAGCTTTGTGACGTCATATTTAAGGGGGGGGGGGGTCTGACTCTTGTGACGCCGTGTGACGAGGGGGGGGGGGTCAAAAATCGTCCAAAATCGCGTGACGTCATTTTTGGACGGCACCCTTGCTGCTGATTGACTGTGGTCGTGCCCATCTGCACGGCTGGGTGGACAGAGGGAGAGAGGCGTGGAGGGGGTGAGGATTTAAGAAACCTGCCCCTTCATTGAAATATCCTATGCAGAGAGATCGAATCGATCCGGCGTCTTCGCTAAGTCCCCGAGTGGCTGACGGGCACAGCGCGTGGGTAGTATGGTCGGTAAAGATAACTTCCCGATTTAACAAAAATAATAATAATAAAATATAAAACTATTGTTTTACTGAGTTAAAAAAAATTGCACGTTTGAAAAGGCGCGATAAAAGAGCCTGCTGAAATATCTTCCGAGGAGGTTTGTATTTGGGGGCTTCGTGCACACCGCGTTACACGAAAACACGTGAACAAAAAAAATCAGCAACAACAATAAGAAGAACAAGAACCCCACACCGAACTGGGAGAGCCGGGGAGCGACTCGGCGCGTGAAGCTTTCCCACTCAGCAAGCGGTCTGGGATAGGCGCGCGCAGTGCGCCGTGCTCTTCCCTCCGAGGCATTCCACCCATAAAGCCGTCGTGAAGAGCACCGCGCGTTCATACACACGGGTTTTCAGCAGCACTCGTCCACGGAGGACAAAATTCACGCAGCCCCGAGGGATGGAACGCTTCCGAGATGAGATGAAATCACGTGCAGTTGCTGGGTGTCTTTGGAATCTACTTTTTTTTTGCCAGTGTCGAAATGATAAACAAAAAAATAAGAAGAATACGTACTCTTTGGTTCTTTCGGTAAAGTAACGTAGGTATGAAATAAAATGAATCACGACGTTTCGATTGCAACACAAGCAATCATCCTCAGGTGGGAAAATCAGAGAACTAATTTTTTTTGCTGAAGTTGGGGAACATTTTTTTCTTGCTGTCGTTTTCCCACCTGATGATGATTGCTTGTGTTGCTATCTAAACGTCGTGATTTATTTTATTTTCTACCTACGTGACTTTACCGAAAGAACCAAAGAGTTTGGATTCCTGCAGTCACGAAAGCTTCAAATCTAAGAAGAATACGCTTTAACTTTTCTGGCAATAAACCGGGTGATAAAATGTCCAAACACAAAAATAGATACCGATTGCAAGGCATCAACGTCTGCAGTAAGCACACGTACCTGTGGGAAAGCGTGCAAACAAACATGCTCTGATAATTATATACGGAATTGTCTCTGAGGCGCATTGGCCTGCACCATAGACAACCTTCTTTATGGCCTTGTCTTACCAGTATCAGACCAGAGAATGCCAACAAGGCGAAAAGCAACGAAGGCAATTCAATAGCCCAGGTTGTGCAGTTATATCCATGTTGACCTTAGGTGCTGTTTGGATTGTTGAATCCCAAGGGGGTCAATGATAGGTGGCTGGTGGTGATGGTGGTGGTAGCAGCATGGGGAGGCCTTCATCCAGCAGTGGATTGCTCACGACTGATGATCATGATGAAAATGCACGGACACATACACATTGACATGACCGGCTATATTTAATATGCTTTGCATCGTAAACATATAAAAACATTTTATATGTATTTTTTCTTACATTCCGTTACCAAATGTTTCGTTTCTACAAATGGGATGGCATTGTGGGTTCAATCGTTTGAAACTGTTATCATGTGGCGCCGTAAAAATTGTTTGGAGCTCGTATAAATCACACGGCATAACTGCGGCTCGGATGTTCCCTGCGTTAGGAAGCATCATCGCTGCGTGTGCGCGCGTGTGTTTCCCCATTCAGTATTGGCTTGGGCCAAGAGTCCAGTGTTATATTTAAAGATGCACAAGGTGAATCATCAAATGTACAAGGGTTCAGTTAACTCCGATGAATCTTGCTGCCGCAGCGTGATGGTCAGCACGGTGGACATGCGATCCGGAGGTCACCGGTTTAATGTTCATCTCCTGGCGCGGCAGTTGAAGCCACAATGTGGTATTCTTTGGTTCTTTCGGTAAAGTCACGTATAAAGATTAAATAATAAAATAAAATAAATACTAGCATACGACGTTTCGATTGCAACACAAGCAAATCATCATCAGGTATAAATTAAATAGAAACACAAATCTAGTATACTTAGAGATGTAATGTAATACAACAGAGAGTCGGATAACATAACAGTCAACACCCTACCTGGTTGATTACGTTCTTCCTGAGAATGCTAAAATTTGAGAGAGAGATAAAACACAGAACCAGAAATATATAAACAGACATATAAGCAGACAGATATCACAGAGATACATAGAGAGATCACAAACATAGGAACACAGAGAAACTACGCCTCTGTGTCGAGGCCTTAAATAGAGAGAGGGGGGGCGGGGGTGGAGAGAGAGGGAGGGGTTAGAGAAATTAGCATGTCCATGAGTGGCAACGGTGAGTGACAAGGTAGTTAATTAAGGTCCGTCCCCCGTTCAGCCTCTGTGCACCCCAGCAGTGGAACTGCTGGGGTCAACCAGTCAGTCGATCGGCCGGTCGCGTGTGGTGGGGTAAAGTGTAGGTACTGCTACATCCTCCAGGACGATCGGGCAGTGTGGAAGAGTAGGCCAAATGCCCTTTTCTAGATGGGGCTGTCTAGATCTCTGTCTGTAATAGAGGCCCTTCCGACAGCAGTAGAGTGAGCAGGTCATTGAATGGCTGTACCTTTATCTGCATCTATATAATTTTGCGCTGGAACATGAGATTGCATATAAGTCTTGATGCTAATGTAGCGACATCGCGGGATGTCACTGTGTAATGCCGGCCGTAGAGCAGAGGTCGCAAACGAGTTTTGATTCATTTTCTTACCCGTACCCGTACCCGGCCGCATCAGGGTCGCAAACGGGTACCTGATTGCGACCTCTGGGATGAAGCCATGTTGCAGGCGCAGGTGGGTTGATCCTAGGAACTTGAATTGTGAGAAGAGACAAGACGTTGGGAAATGAGTGACAAACAGTTACTCACCCAGTGACACACGGTCTACCCGTACCCGTACCCGGCCGCACCAGGGTCGCAAATGGGTACCCATACCCGGGTAGCCGGGTATCGGGTATGGTACGGGTATCAGGTACCCGGTTGCGACCTCTGCCGTAGAGAGGCCTGGCGTGCAGTGTAACGACATCGCGGACACCACGAGGATGTGGGTGCAGTACCGGCCCAGAGGGGCTCGGTGAGCGCTGATCGATAGCGTTGGATGGCACCACGCTCGGCGTGCAGTGCCGGCCCCTACAGGATGGGGTGTGGGAGTGCCGGCCATGCAAATGAGGTTACTAAGGGTCCGTGGCACTCTAGTTGACCCCAGAGGACACGTGACCGCTTAAGTCTCCACAGCGGCCCCAAGTGGGGGCTGGGGGTGGTCACGTGGTCGGGGTCGAGATCCTGCTCGAGGATTCTGGAAGGTGGGCGTTGCCATGCAAATGAGGTTACTAAGGGCCGTGGCACTCTGGTTGACCCCAGAGGACACGTGACCGCTTAAGTCTCCACAGGGGCCCCAAGTGGGGGCTGGGGGTGGTCACGTGGTCGTGGTCGAGATCCTGCTCGAGGATTCTGGAAGGTTGGCGTGGCCATGAAAATGGGGTTACTAAGGGTCCGTGGCACTCTGGTTGACCCCAGAGGACACGTGACCGGTTAAGTCTTCACAGGCGCCCCAAGTGAGGGCTGGGGGTGGTCACCTGGTCGTAGTCGAGATCCTGCTCGAGGATTCTGGAAGGTGGGCGTGGCCATGCAAATGAGGTTACTAAGGGTCCGTGGCACTCTGGTTGACCCCAGAGGACACGTGACCGCTTAAGTCTCTACAGCGGCCTCAAGTGGGGGCTGGGGGTGGTCACGTGGTCGTGGTCGAGATCCTGCTCGAGGATTCTGGAAGGTGGGCGTGGCCAAGGGCGGAGCCGGCCACGCCCCAGAGTGACCGGCGTTGTTGTTCATCCTGAAGAAACCTTCGTCTACGTTCTACATCCTACAGAGTCTCCAACACGTGGACCTGGAGCTGTGGTCCTGCTCTGTAGTAGCAGTTACGTTGTAATTAGTGTAGTTAGCCTGGTGGTCCACCACCCGGCTATTTAATGTAGTGGTACACCACCATAGGTTGTTGTTTTTCTGTGACGGGGCAGTTACCCCGTGTGTTGGTGTTAAATAAATGTGTGTGTACTCTGTGTACTGTATGTGTGTACCGTGTGTATTTACGGTGTGTGTACTGTCTGTTCTGTGTGTGTGTACCGTGTGTGTACCGTGTGTACTGTGTATGTACCGTGTGTGTACTGTGTGTGTACTGTATGTGTACTGTATGTGTGCTGTGTGTATACTGTATGTGTACTGTGTGTGTACCGTGTGTGTGTACTGCGTGTACTGTGTGTATTGCGTGTAGTGTGTGTGTACTGTGTTTATACTGTATGTGTACTGTGTGTGTGTAATGTAGTAACTCGGCGGGAGACGACTTCACGGGTAACACACTCTTTATTTTATCAAACTCGTTCACAGGTGACTAACACCTACTTTGTATCTCGGGTGACAAACACCCACTTAGTATCTCGGGTGACAAACACCCACTTAGTATCTCGGGTGACAAACACCCACTTAGCTACTTGGCGACTAACGCCCACTGAGCTACTCGGATGACCAACATCCACTTAGTATCTCGGGTGACAACCACCCA